>NW_024096767.1:0-470000 GCF_016545835.1 Crotalus tigris | reverse complement strand
AGGACCTTGGAGATCATCTAGTCCAATCTCTTCTCAGGCAGGAAACACTATACCATTTCAGACAAACGGCTGTCCAGTCTCTTCTTAAAAACTTCCAGTGTTGGAGCATTCACATCTTTCTGGAGGCAGGTTGCTCCAGTGATTAATTGTTCTAACTGTCAGGAAATTTCTCCTTGATTTTAGGTTGCTTCTCTCCTTGATTAGTTTCCATCCATTGCTTCTTGTCCTGCCTTCAGGTGCTTTAGAAGACTTCTATCATGTTCCCCCTCATTCTTCTCTTCATTAAACTAGACATACCCAATTCCAGCAACCGTTCCTGATATGTTTTAGCCTCCAGCCCCCTAATCATCTTCTCTGCACTCTTTCTAGAGTCTCAACATCTTTTTTTACATCATGGAGACCAAAAATGGATGCAGTATTCCAAGTGTGGCCTTACCAAGGCACTGTAAAGTGGCATTAACACTTCACGTGATCTTGATTCTATCCCTCTGTTAATGCAGCCTAGCACTGTGTTGGCTTTTTTGGCAGCTGCAACACATTGCTGGCTTGTATTTAAGGGATTGTCCACTAGGACTCCTAGATCCCTCTCACAGTTGCTACTATAGAGCAAGGTACCCCCTATACCAGTGATGGTGAACCTTTTACAGACCGAGTGCCCAAACTGCAACCTAAAATCCACTTACGCAGCGTCGGGTGCCAGGTGGGTGTGGCCCAGTGGGTGGGTGTGGCCCATTGAGTAAGTGTGGCCCTTGGGTGGGCGTGGCTGTGGTGGTAACAGCAGACTTGGTGGGGCTGAAAAGTTCAATCAATTCCAACTTTGCAAGATCTTTTTTTCCCCGTGAGAAGTTGAAATTGACTGATTGATTGAACCTTTTTTTTTTGTGCACACGGCGGCAGAGGCCTAAAGTGAAAAGGTTTTATAAAACCCAGCTGAAGGCCTAGGACTGGGTGACGCCGCGCGTGCCCACAGAGAGGGCTCTGAGTGCAGCCTCTGGCACCCGTGCCATAGGTTTGCCACCACTGCCCTATACTATATCTGTGCATTTGTTTTTTCTTACCTAAATGTAGAACCTTACTTTTTTCACCATTGAATTTCATTTTGTTAGATAGTGCCCAGTGTTCAAGTCTCCAAGAAGTAAGTAGGAAAATGATGATGATGATGATGATAATGATGGGTAGAAGAGCTGGCTGACTTTGGACCAATTATTTTCTCTTTGCCTTAGGAAGCTGAATGGCAAACCACTTCCTAAAAACCTTGCCAGGAACACTGTGGGAACATGTCCACAAAGCCATTTCAAATTAAAATTGACTTGAAGGCACTCATCCTCACCACTATTGCCATTATTGTCATGGTCACTGTGATCATCCTACGTGGAACATGAGTATGACACACATTTTCCCCGTTTACATGTCAGAGTAATATTTATAATGGCAAAAGTTGCTAAAATCCTTAAAATCTGAATGAGAATACATTCCTACTTGTAGCTGATTTTTACCACTGTGAATCAAACCCAGAAATTTGATTCGGAAATTTTAATCATAGGATTGACTAGAATCAAACATCTAAATCAAACATTAGCACAACCTGAGCATTTATTGAAATAATTAAGGAGAAACTTCCTGATAGTGAGGATGATTAACAGGTGGAACAACTTGCCTCCAGAAATCGTGGGCACTCCATCACTGGAGATTTTTAAGAAGAAGCTAAACAGTCACTTGTCTGAGATTGTATAGGTTCTCCTGCTTAAGCAGGGGGCTGGACTAGAAGACCTCCAAGGTCCCTTCCAGCTCTATTCTATTCCTAATTACTTCTAAATGACTGAATCACAAAGTAGAATTGAACTAGAGATAAATATTGTCTTTCAGCATGAATAAGAGCGATGGAGAACAATACTGAAGCTGGCACCCCCAAGTACGTTAGAAAATGTGAATGGGTGGGCAGTGTTCCTAGATCAAAGTAGTGAGATAAAAAAGATTACAGTCTCTAAAGGGTTCTCTCGTACTTACTACAGAATCTACAACTAAGTCTGCGTTCTTGAAACCAGCCCGTGTAACAGAGCAGCTGAATTTTCTCTCTTTGATCATATCTAGCTTATTGACACTTGTCTTGAGGCTTACAAAATGGTGCTGCATTTATGTGCCATAATTATTATGTGAACCATATCGCAAAAGAAAGTAACTCAAACCGTACATGGAACTTCACCAGCTGTTGCTTATGGTGAACAGAGTGAATGTCATAAATTCACATCCTAATATGGACCCTATACATTCACAAGTCCCAGAACAAAACAGAATAGAATGACAGAGTTGGAAGGGACCTTGGAGGTCTTCTAGTCTAACCCTCTGCTCAAGCAAGAGACCTAGAACATTCCAGACAAACGGCTGTCCAGTCTCTGCTTAAAAGCCTCCAGTGAAGGAACACCCACAACTTCTGAAGGCAAACTGTTCCTCTGGTTACTGTAACTGTTCTCATTGTTAGGAAATTTCTTTTTAGTTCTAGGTTCCTTCTGTCCTTGATTAGTTTCCATTTGTTGTTTCTTGCCTTCCTTCAGGCACTTTGGAAAATCGATTGACTACTTCTTCTTTATGGCAGTCCCTCAAATGGTGGAACATTGCTATCGTGATACCCCCTAGTCCTTCTTTTCAATAGACTAGACAAACCTAAATTCCTGAAACAATTTTTCATATGTTTTAGCCTCCATCCCCCTAATTAGTGGTGGGATTCAGCCAGTTTGCACCACTTTGGCAGAACCGGTAGCTAATTTTTTGTTGCCCAGGCCCAGAATGGACTTCCGGAAGTGGCATCCAAACAGGGAACTGGTTGTTCACATATTTGAATCCCACCACTGCCCCTAATCAACTTTGTTGCTCTTCTCTGCACCTTTCCAGAGTCTCTACTTCTTTTTTACAATATGGTGACCAAAACTAGATGCAGTGTTTGTGAAGATACTTCTAAGTCTGTTCAACTGAAGACACTAACAAGAAAGAAAGTGTTTTATTATTTTTAAGTGTTAATATACAGTGATCATATTTAATAGTACCGTCCTCCGGATTATGATAAAGCTTGAATTCCAGGCTAATCAGAGCAATTAGGGACAGATTCTCATTTACCAGAGTTCAGTCCTATGGCTCTATGAAAAATTAAAAGCACCCATAAAACTCTGTAACAACTTTTTACCCCCAAATGTCAAACTATGGCACTATAGATAGTTTGGGGAGGGAGTGGGAGAATCTAGGGAGGGGGCAATTTTTATTCTTGTAAAATCTGATGGTGGGAAATGATGGAAATAAAGAAGAAGAAATATCAGATTCAATGATCTATGAATCTGTCCTAAAATCTGTGCAGTGATACTATTATTGGCACCCTGATTAGAATTGCTCTAGTGAATAAATTGAAAACCAGCTTGGTGTTGTGATTACAGCTAGAGACTGGGAGACTGGGTGTTCTAGCTTTGCCTTAAGCACAAAGCCAGCTAGATGCCCCTAGGGTCATCAGTCTCTCTCAGTCATAAGAAGGAGAAGGAGAAAGAAAAGAAGGAGGAGGAGGAGGAGGGGGGGGAAGAGGAGAAGGAGGAGGAAGAGGAGGAGGAGGAAGAGGAGAAGAAGAAGAAGAAGAAGAAGAAGAAGAAGAAGAAGAAGAAGAAGAAGAAGAAGAAGAAGAAGAAGAAGAAGAAGAAGAAGCAGAAGAAGAAGAAGAAGAAGAAGAAGAAGAAGAAGAAGAAGAAGAAGAAGAAGAAGAAGAAGAAGAAGAAGAAGAAGAAGAAGAAGAAGAAGAAGAAGTGGTAAAACCACTTCTAAAATCTTGTCAAGAAAGCTCCAGGGATTTCTCACACGCACAAACACACATACACCCCTAATTACATCATTGTGGTGCTCTTAATCACCATATTTTGGATAGTTCACAGGGTGTTCTCATTTCACTCATTAATTAACACAATTGTGCACACCAGTTTCCACGATTAACCTACTTTTTTTCCCACTGATGTGACCATAATTGTTTGCTCTTCATGAAAGTTAATCTTTCAACCACAAACTTTCAGATATCTGCAGAATTAGTGAATGTGGCTGTTAGCTGATGCAATTAAAAAGGATGCTCACTCATCATGAAGCCAGAATGCTGAAACCATTAACTCTTCATTCATTTGGGACAGTCGTGAATTTCTAACAGTCTGTAGATGACAAATAGCCACCTAATTCCACCCAGACTATTAGTTGGTTGACTTTCAAGCAAATATTTATTCAAACAATCTGAACAAGGCAATCTTGCTGTGAGATTTGTTTTTCTGCCAATTCAGAAATCTCATACTCACATTCCAATATCCAGGTGCCAAATACAACATTAGCAATCATATTATGATTTGTCCAGAGAGAATATGGCCATTCCTAGAGACTTGGATGCAATTACAGTTTGCGTCAACTCCCAGTGAAGTCAATTAGCCCTTAATTAGCAACTAAACCTGTTAGCTGGGAATCATTATTATTTATTTAATGTACTAAAAAATGCCTGGTTGTTTATAGACAACCCACCCCATAAAGTTTACATAAAGTCAGAGCTGAAGAAGCTTCTTGGATGAGAAGCGAAACATCTTCAAAGAAAAAAAAAAGAAAGTCCAGTTGCCTCGTGAAAAAGCATCTTTGGGACAACTATGACCTGGATGACTGAGAATCTCCATAGATGTTTCTATCCAGCTGTGCAAACTATGGTTTGTTTGTTTTTTTAATTGGGAAATAAACTTTTCATGAACATAAATAACCAGAGGGATTTACTTCAAATATGCTTAGAGAAGTAGAATTGATGTATTCTATACAGTTGACCTAATACTGGAACATTTTCCAGGTATAAATAACAAAGCACATTTATCTTGTTTGGTCTAGAGTCTAGATCAGTGGTTTTCAACCTTTTAAATGCTGCGAACCCCAACCGGTCGTAAGTCGAGGACTACTCAACTGGAGCAGCACCATTTGCAGACTGGAACCTTTGGTGGACTCAGCAGGGCAGAGATAGCCTGGACAATTACTGTTGGCTTTTGAAAGCCAATAGAATTAGACTCTATTCAAAAGAGTCTATTCTATTGGCTTTCAAAAGCCAATAGAATAAAAGGGAGTAGCACAGCTAAGGAAAAGGGGAAAAAATGGCGGACTGCATTGTTTGGCGACCCCCGTGAAATGGTCGTTTGACCCCAAATGGGGTCCCGACCCACAGGTTGAGAACCACTGGTCTAGATGTAGATCTACATATGGTACTAAAGGAAGCCATCAAGATTAGATACTATAAGTGTTCCTCTAGAAATTGTGGTCTGTTGAGGAAGTAAAGAAAATTGCAGTTTGAATGTTGCATATAAATGAGCCGTGGAGGCGCAGTGGTTAGAGTGCAGTACTGCAGGCTACTTCTTTTGACTGCCATCTGCCTACAGTTTGGCAGTTCGATTCTCACCAACTCAAGGCTCACCCAGCCTTCCATCCTTCCGAGGTCGGTAAAATGAGGACCCAGGTTGTTGGGGGCAATAGGCTGACTCTGTAAACCGCTTAGAGAGGGCTGTAAAGCACTGTCAAGAAGTATATAAGTCTATTGCTATTGCTATTGCAGGCTAACTCTGCCCACAGCCAGGAATTCGATTCTCACCAGCTCAAGGTTGACTCGGCCTTCCATCCTTCTGAAGTTGATAAAATGAGGACCCAGATTGTTGGGGGCTACAGACTGGCTTTGTAAACCACTTAGAGAGGGCTGTAAAGCACCGTGAAGTGGTATATAAGTCTAAGTGCTATTACTATTAAGCCAGGGACAATTATGCATTTATGTTGGGTTGTGTGAATATGTGTTTCTGGTGTTTTTCACCTAAGAAGCTTCTTAAATATATGTTTCTGCTTCTGGAGAAAGGAGAACAGTGAAGGGCACACAGGAGTGAAATGTATCAAGTGAAAGAAAGCTCAAAAAGAAAAAAAAAAGTTATAGTTGTGTTTTTATCAAAACATATAGACCAAATTAGTACAGCCATCATGGCTGAGTCAACTCAGAAAAAAAAAAAGACTAAATGCTTCATTATGTCATTGTCTCCCACCTACATAAAACACAAATAGATCTAAGAAGCTCATAATAATAATAATAATCACATTCAGTGCCTGTCTGATTCCTTAGATATTTATAACTTCACAAGTTATCCTCTCTATCAGTCCTCTTAAATGCAGAATATTAAAGTTGCCAAGCTTTGTTATAAACCTTTCAGAAAGAGGGTTTTGTGACTTATACTTTTTTTATGATTATAGCTAAAATTTCAGACAAAACAGACCCACCTAATTCATGAACATTTGAGAAGAATTGTAAAATTTGATTGTTCTGTAAATAATTCATGATCATCCCTCATACCACTGGAAAAAATCTTTTTTTTTTCCCTTCAATTCATCTCTTTGGCTATAAATATGGCAAGAATGGATACAGAACAGCGAATTATTTTACCTCGGAAATTAATACCTATTCCAGGGGTAGGCATCCTTGACTCTTTTATGACTCGTGGACTTCAACTCCCAGAATTCCTGAGCCAGCCATGCTGAGGGCAAAGGGAGAGGTTTCCAAGCTGAGCCATGCTGGCTCAAGAATTCTGGGAGCTGAAGTCCAAAAGTCATAAAAGAGCCGAGGTTGCCTACCCGCAATCTATTCAATATGTTCCTTTGTTAAAATCTGCATGTTCTGTACATATCGTTTCTTGCCAATTTGGAAAAAGAACATTAATATCTGCTTCTGTAAATACACATATACACACACACAACTGTAAGTAATAATAAATATTCAGGATATTAGTACCAAAAGCCTTGTTCTTATTTTTCAGGAAATTACTGTTATGTTATGTATTTGGGGTGTATCCCTCCATATGGCAACCTTTTCCAAATTCCATCCACTTCTATTAAAAAGACAGAAAGTTATTACCTTTCCCAAGTTTCCACATTAGCCTGCAATGCTCACATGGCTTTCACTTTCCAGATCTAGTTTGGATTTAAGCCCTGACTCAACTTTCATTGAATGAATAGACCATTGAACTAAGTGAACGACAACGAAGGCCTGAACTAAGTCTTCTGAACACTAGTTCTAAGGGGGACACTGTTTAAATCAGTGGTTCTCAACCTTTTTAATGCTGCGACCCTCAACCGGTCGTAAGTCAAGGACTACTCAACCGGTCGTAAGTCGAGGACTACTCAACTGGTGAGCACCGTTTGCAGACTGGGACTTTTGGCGGGCTCAGCAGGGCAGAGACAGCCTGGACAATTCCTATTGGCTTTGGAAAGCCAATAGAATTAGACTCGATTCAAGAGAGTCTATTCTATTGGCTTTCAAAAGCCAATAGAATAAAAGGGAGGAGCACAGCTAAGGAAAAGGGGGGGGGGAAATGATGGACTGCATTGTTTGGCGACCCCCGTGAAATGGTCGTTCGACCCCAAATGGGGTCCTCACCCACAGGTTGAGAACCACTGGTTTAAATGCATTGTTTTAAATTTCAAAGGATTGTTCTTTAACTTACACTTGATAGTGAACTTCTTGGATCTTTTAGTTCAAAAAAGAATTCTATGTAATTATATTATTTCAGCAACACTTACTCATTGTGTGACTTGAATGAAGCAAACATATACACTGCTACTCTTCCAGCAGGTTGAATAAAAGAAGAATTCCCATTCTATACACAGTGATAGGTTTCCTCCTCAAACCATACATTTGGAAGGGGCCTCAGATGCTATCCAGGCTAACCTCCAACTCAGTGCAGGATCTACTGAAGCATCGCTGACAGATGACGTACAACTTCTGTTTGAAGACTTCAAAGATAACTCACCTCTTCATGGGGCAGCTGATCCCACTGTTTGACAGGTTTCATTATCAGGATGTCCTTCTTGACATTTATCTCAGGTTTGTTTGGAGGTTTTTTTTGGTATAGATTTCATCCATTGGTTCTGCAATCTGGGATCATAAGTGCACAAGTCTACATCTTCTGTCTATCAACATTTTAGATATTTGAAGACTGCACTCATAGCTTCTTTCAGGTACCTCTTCTCTACAGTAAAAATACTCAGACCTATTAGCACAGTGGTTCTCAACCTTTTTAATGCTGCGACCCCCAACCGGTCATAAGTTGAGGACTACTAAACTGGTCGTACGTTGAGGACTACTCAACTGGTGCAGCACCGTTTGCAGAATGGGACTTTTGGCAGGCTCAGCAGGGCAGAGACAGCCTGGACAATTCCTATTGCTTTTGAAAGCCAATAGAATTAGACTCTATTCAAGAGAGTCTATTCTATTGGCTTTCAAAAGCCAATAGAATAAAAGGGAGTAGCACATCTAAGGAAAAGGGGAAAAAAATGGCGGACTGCGTTGTTTGGTGACCCCCGTGAAATGGTCATTTGACCCCAAATGGAGTCCCGACCCACAGGTTGAGAACCACTGCGTTAGCAGTTTTTCGTAAGGTTTGAATTCCAGGTAACTACAGTAGTGGCCAAAATTGTGGAAACCTTTTGGGAAAAGTGTATTTTTGGAGTAGTACCATAAAATTATATATCAATTGAAAGATAATTTAATCAAGAATGTAATGCAACATAGTTTGTTCAATTAGCTGTACTGTATTCTATGAAACGTTATAGCTAAATAACCAGAAAAAGGAAGCACAACTTGTTTAGGTTGATATCAGGTAGCTTCCCTTTTTCTGATTGTAGCCAATGAGCACAAGTGTTTAGACAGCCAATCAGGTATCATCTTGTTTTGGCCATGAGCCAATCAGAATACAGTAGGATTCAGTTATTGATGTCAAGTATTGAAGCTGAGAGGAGGATATTTGTCAGTGTGTTGTGTGATCGCTATCAAGCTGGTTGTGTTTTTTGTGTCCTTTCATTTAGTGAGCTTGTAAAACATAATAAAATTAAAGTAATGGTGCAAAGAGTTGACTAGTTGCCCAGAAAGTGATGTAAAATAGTATTATTAAGTGAACAAGGCTACAGTTATAAAGAAATTAGAAGAAAAATTGGTGGAAACTTAACCAAAAGTGGCATTTCTACTTTACACTTTTCCCAAAAGTTTTCCACAATTTGGGCCACTACTGTACACCCTATGATAGCCTTCCTTTGCACTTACTCTGATTTATGTCCTTTATGAAGAGCTGATTCTTTTCAAAAATGGAAATGATCGCATGAAGATCTACATGTCCCTTTTCCTAAAAAAATATAGTTTTGCTCTCCCCAGATTCAAGTGATATAAATGCCTTTGGAAAAAGAGATATAAAAACAGGTAAATTCTATCAATACATTCCAGAGAAAGGAACTGCAAGAATGGCTGGAAACATTAAATAAGCATTACCCAAGATTTAGAAATTGAGACCCAGTTTGATGTCATGGTTAAGGTATCAGTTTGGGCATTCTAGTCCCATTTAGGTGTGCAGCCAACTAGGTGATCTTGAGCCTGTCACCCTCTCTAAGCCCTAGGAAGAAAACAATGGCAAACAACTTCAGAAATGTTACCAAGAAAACTGTCCAGGCAATCACCAGGAGTCAACACTAACTCAGAGATACACATACAAAAAACATTTAGAGATCAATATGTTCATTTTTCTTTTACACATTGAATGGTTATTTTAATACTTAGAAGATCATAACAATCTGTCCTCTCTACACTAAAAAGCTATTGCAATTACCAACTATACTTTCTCAAATAGTTTAATTTAAAATACTTTCATAGGGAGGGGGGTTAATACCCACAAATTACATGACTATGTATAAAATCTTGGAATGCGCAGAAATGAATAAACTTACACTAGAATTAAAAGACAAGGAGGCGACAGAATCTTATGAAATTTGGAAAAAATGTTATAATTGGCCAGAACAGAGAAAGAAAAAGATATAATTAATGATGTAAATAAAATGTAAAAAAGATGTAAAAAATGGTTAAAATGTACAGCACTGTTCTATTAAAAGAAAAGATTTATGTTTATGTATTTAATATATATGTTCGATCAGCTGGGACCGGTGACTTGGTCCAGAAGCCAGATGCAGGCATCTAGTGATCACATATAAGCTTCTTCCCAACAACTGCTTTTAACCCTGACAATGTCGGAAGCTTCCGATGAAAGCTAAGTTTTATTAAATGTTTTTCTCATTTATTCTCCTGGTGATCGTTAATTATTTATTTTACTATATATGTGTGTGTTTGTGTGTGTGTGTGTTTGGTAGAAGATTTGCCTGTTTTTAATGAAATGGGTACATGATCAAAGTCTTGTCTGTTCTTCATTTGCCATTCCTCTCCTTCCATCAAAGCCAAAGCGCCACAAAAACGGGAAAAAAAAAACATATCAAGAATTCTGGAAGACTTTCCATTGATCTATTTACCTTGCCTTGTCTTTCTCCAAGCATCCCAGGCTAGAAAAGACCTGGAAGATAATCATCCATCACCCTATCAAACCAGCCTTCAGGGCTTTGAAGAAAGTGATGGATCCATTGAATGCACAATTCAAAGCTTTCAGATGAGCAGACAGAAATTAACACCTTCCTCCATGCCTTGGCTGGCTATTTTTCAAACCACTTCACCAGCTGAACTTTCTCTCTAAATTTTGATCTTATTTTTATGAATCTCTCAAATAGGTCATCTGTTACTCAATGCATCTCATTTAATCAGATTAACATAATAATATTCATAATAACATAACATAATCAGAATAGAGCTGGAAGGGGCCCTTGGAGGTCTTCTAGTCCAGCCCCCTGCTCAAGCAGGAGTCCCTATATCATTTCAGACAAGTGGCTGTCCAGTCTCTTCTTAAAAACCTCCAGTTATGGAACACCCACAAAGTCTGAAGGCAAATCCTTCTGCTGCTTAATTGTCCTCACTGTTAGGAAGTTTCTCCTTAATTCCAGGTTGCTTCTCTCCTTGATTAGTTTCTATCTGTTGTTTCTTGTCTTGCCTTCTGGTGCTTTGGAAAATAAATTGACCTCCTCCTCTTTGTGACAGCCTTTCAAATACTGGAATACTGCTATTATGTCCCCCCCCCCGTTTTTTCTCTAGACATGCCATTCCCAATTCCTGCAACCGTTCTTCATATGTTTCAGTCTCCAGGCTTTTAGTCATCTTAGTTGCTCTTCTTTATGCTTTTTCTAAAGTCTCAACATCTTTTTTGTAATGTGGTGACCAAAACTGGATGCAGGATTCCAGGTGTGGCCTTACTAAGGCTTTATAAAGTGGTAGTAATACTTCACATGATTTTGATTCTATGCCTCTGTTTATACCACTAAGGATTGTGTTAGTTTTTTTGGCTGCTTCCTTGCACTGCTGATTCATGTTTAAGTGGTTTTAGCTCATGTGTCTTATTCTATTACTCTTATTCCTTGTCAAAAAAGATGGTATCATGCAATTGAATAAACAGATACGTACCGTCAATCTCCCTGGTAAAATCCATTCTGTATTGTGGATGCAGGCTGGGCAGCCAAGCAACCAACCAAGCAGACATATTGTATGCTTCCTTATAATAATGGTACAACACACAACACTATAAACCAGGAGTTCTCAACTGAGGCTGTGAGATGATATTCCAGTTTTTGAAAACCTGGGTTACCAGCATCAAATTCCTGGGTGTGCAGCTAACAAATAGGCTGGCTTGGTCATTCAACAGCGCGACCCTGGTGAAGCGGGCACAGCAGTGCCTGCATTTTCTCTGTCACATGAGAAAAGCATGTCTTCCTTCCCCTGTCCTGACCACTTTTTACAGGGGGACAATCGAGAGCATCCTGTCATACAGCATCACAGTCTGGTTTGGAGGCATCCCTGCTTCAGACAGGAAGGCGGTGCAGAGAGTGGTGAGGACGGCAGAAAAGATCATTGGCAGTTCCCTCCCTCCCATCCAGGACATAGCACAGAAGCGTTGCTTGAGCAGGGTCCGTAAGATTATCTGGGACACTACACATCCTCTTCATGACCTGTTTTCCTTGTTACTTTCTGGGAGGAGGGGGCTTCATAGTATCCAAAGCAGAACATCCAGATTCAGCCATAGTTTCATTCCATACAGCATTAACCTTGTGAACTCTCAAGCTTCCTCCTTCCGTTATGTATTCAAGGTGGACAGTGATTAATATTTATGTGTTACTTATATGCAAGGGTGTAGGTCTATGCATATGTTGGATGTAGTATGTTTTAAATGTGTGTTATGTATGGGTACACTTTGAGAGGAAGCACCTAAATTTCATTTTTAATGTGTGCCATTGTGACCACAGAGGAAAAAAAATGACAATAAAGATTATCTAAATCTTTTCAACAATTGTAGTGTATATGCATAATCCGTTGCTGTTATTTTGAACTGTGGTCAGGGGCGCGAGAATATGTCAGAAGCGTTCTAGGGATGTGGGGTATAGAAAAGGTTGGGAGCCGCTGCTATAAACAGTGATAGGAGCAGATTTTAGCCTTGCCGAATTTCTTCTTCCCATATTCAGCTGTTTTTTGAAAATAGTTCTTCCGCTTTTAGAGATAGAAAATACATTAAGTTCTTACTTATCTGTTTTATTTAAAAGAGTATTTTCCTTGCTTCTGTAATAGCTAAAGTCGATAAGTAGAAAGAAAGGACTGTGTTGTCTTTACGTTTTGGTAGCTCTTAAAAAGCTTGTCAGGAAAGAGCAAAAATAAAAATTGACATCTTTAATTCAGGCTTAAAAACTTGGTTGAATATTCAGAGTTCCCATCTCGGGTCTTTTAAGTGCTCAGCACTCAAGGCTCTCTGCTAGGAGGGATGAATTTGTCAGTTTTCATTTCCTACCACACTCAATTAAAACACACACACACACACACACACACACACACACACACACACACACACTTCAAGTTCTTTCCCATGCAAACCAACTTTTTCCTCACCTCTACAAGAAAAGAAAGCACGAGTACAGCTTTGGGCTGTCTGAGATTAAACCAGAGTTTCTCAACCGTGACAACTTTGAGATGTGTGAATTTCAATTCCCAGAATTCCCCAGCCAGCAAGGCTGTTTGGGGAATGCTGGGAACTGAAGGCCACATATCTTAAAGTTTCCAAGAGTGAGAAACATAGGGTTACACCTTTAGATGGCGAAGGGAATACTGTCTACTTGTTCATGGGTTGTCAGCTGGATTTCTGCTTTGGCTCGTTTCTCCTACAGTGTCTTGAAAATGAGGAACAACTTTCTTCTAGTGAGCCAGACACAGATCATTCATGCCTTGGTGGTGCAGTGGTTAGAATGCAATATTGCAGGGAAACTCTGCCCACAGCCTGGAATTCGATCCAGACGGGGCTCAAGGTTGACTCAGCTTTCTATTTTTCCAAGGTCAGGAAAATGAGGGTCCAGATTGTTGGGGGCAATGTGCAAATAATGCTTCTACATTGTATACCACCCAAATAATGCTGTAAAGCGCTATGGGGCAGTATATACATCTAAATACTATTGCTATTGCTATGTCCTATTGGCTTCCCCTCGTGGCATTCCCTTTGAAATCAAAACAGCATCCATCCATCCACTGTCCAAGGATCCAGTCAGCTCCTTCAATCGTTGAACAAAAAGCTGTTCAGCTTAGCTGACTCTAAAACTCATATTTGAGGTTGAACAATGAGGCGGTTCAGCCAAAAAGACTTCAACTTGGAAACAGATGGGTGAAAATTAACAACAAGGTTATTTGCAACTTATTTCATCCCCAGGACATCCAATTTTGGAACTAGCAAATTTACAACAGTAGAGCTATTTCCCTAGTTCTTCCAACTTTTTCTAAGCCCTCCAAAAAGAAAGTCCCAATAAGTTATGAATCAGCTATTAATCTCAGCTTTAAACAAAGATTTCTTCAAGTTGAGTTTCACCCATTCTACCTCCATGGACAAGTCCATGTAAATTTCTGGCCAATGATGCTAAAAATAATTTGTTGTTTCTCCTCAAGCACCTCACAGTCCTAGAATTCCATGTAAATATCCCTTTTTAAGCATTAAGCCAAATCCTATGTGGCTTTGACGGTTGGGGTAAATAATATTAGGGCTAATCATCCATTGGGTTAAGCTGGAAGGAGGAATATATTTTCATATTCACCAAGAACGTCTACGGAGATTCTTAGTCATCCAAGTCACAGTTGTCTCAAAGGTGCTTTTTTCAAAAGGCAACTGGAGTTTGTTTTCCCTTGAAAACATTTCCCTTCTCATCTAAGAAGCTTCTTCAGTTCTGACTGGAGAATGGTGGAGAATGGAAGCATTTCAATTCCTTGCAGTCACCTGGTCATTAGCATTCTTTCTGAGAGTCATTGAGGCCATTCAGAGGTTTATCTGTGTCCTTGGAATCACCTGAATAGTGCAAATGGATGTTGAACCTGAAAGGTTGGAACTGCTGAAAGGAGTGTCTTGTACACTGCCATTTTCACCATGCAGTCAGAACCAAAGAAGCTCCTTCAACGAGAAGCAAAACATCTTCAAGGAAAAAGAAAAAAAAAGGTCTAGTTGCTTGAGATGTGTTTGAATATTCCTAGCTTGGGTTGGTAGTTGGGCTGTTGATTTGATCTCCGAGCTCGGCAATTTGGCTGCAAACATTTCGTCCTCCAATCAGGGGGACATCTTCAAGGCTCTTTGAATTGTGCTCGTCTGTCGGAGCACTGGCCTTTAAATACCTTTTCGTGTGATGTAATTCAGTGTGGGTGTTATTTGTCTGGGTGTTGCTGAGTCATGGTCTGATTTCAGGCTGTTTGATTGGCTGCTTGTTGTTGCTGGGCCATCATCTTTGGTGTTTAAGTATCGTCTATGTGATGCAAATGGTGTTTGTTTGTTGGGTTGCCTCTGAGTCACAGTCTGGTTTCAGGTTGTTTGGCTGGCTGGCTGTGTTATTGAGATGTGGTCCGGTTTCTTGTGGAGGGGTTGTGATTTTTCTTGCTGTGTGATGGGGTGCCTGTTTATTTGCTTTAAATGCTGCCTAGTTCTTTCATCTCAGCGGTTAGCAGATTGGGTCGATGTCAATCTGTCTGATGATTGACTTATAGGTGGAGAACCAGGCTCCCAGTCGCCATTTGAAAAAGCACCTTTGGGTTCACCAAGAATCCTTCTGAGGTCTCCATGTAGCTCCTTTACAGATCTCCTAAGGTTATCTAGAGCAGGGATCCCCAACTGTGGGTCGCGGTCTGATAGTAGGCCATGGCCTGCTGGCCACTGGGTCCTGGGACAGGCTGGCCAGTGTGCGCACATGTGTGTGCACACACTCCACTCTCTCACACTTGCATCGTGGCCACAGGGTGCAAAAACAGGAAGTCACACCACGGGGCGCAAAAATGGGGCACAAAAATGGGATGTCACTGCACCATGGGGCATAAAAACAGGATGCCGCCATGCTGCAGGGTGCAAAAACGGGACACCAGTGCACTGTGGGGCACAAAAACGGGACACTGCTGCACTGCGGGGTGCAGAAATGAGTGCCGCCATACTGCGGGGCGTGGAAATAGGGCACTGTGCCACGTAAGAATGGGGCAGAGCTAGTGAGTATCACGCGGGTGCTAGCCCCACCCCATTTGCATCACACGCATGCTTGCACACGCATGTGCACGTGTGTGTAAAGTGCTCCCCCCTCACTTTCCCTCCGGTCTACCAACCAAGAAAGGTTGATGACCTCTACTCTAGAAGATTCATCTCTCACAAAGGACAATAGAAATATACTTCTCTACATGGTTTCATAGCTGTCATAAAGAATCCATAATGAATATTTTCTGTCACTACTTATTCCTTCATCAGCATTTAAAGAAGGCTTATTTTTTTTCTTCTCTTTGGAAGCACTTTATTAATTTAAAATACCATAAATCAATACCAGATTGAAATATCTACTGCTCTATGAAATGATAGTGGAATTACATTTAATTACCAAGTAGGCCTAACTACTCTCAGTAAACACTTCAGTTCAGCAAAAAAAAAAAAAAAAACATTTTCATCTCCACAAATCTTTCAACGGGAAGCAATATAGTTTACCCACCCTGTTCTGTCTTAATTGTGATAACATTTGCTTAGAGTACGAAACAAATCAATTGTCGTCTTTTCTTTTTTTTCTTGTTGCCATTCTTTGAAGAGATCTCCCTTTGAAGAGATCTCTACCTAACAGCATAGCATTTTTTTTCTTTTAAAATATTATACAACCCATGATTTCTCTCTCAAATGCTTTAAAACACACATTCTTAAAATCATGGGCCAGGGGGAAAAAAAGTTGTGTTAAATTGGACGGAAAAAGCAATTTCAAGTTTTTTAGCTCCATCTAGTGGAAAAAGGGTGTATATGGTTTAGAATTAAATTGGAACGGTTCTAAAGAAGGCTGCCAAAATCAAGCTAAAGCATTTAAAAATGGAAATATCTAAGAATCACAGTTCTGAGGAAGAGAGGTCTTGAACATCTTTGTTCAAATACAGATGAGAGAGGGAAAAGATAATAATTAAAGAGAATAGGTCATAGGAATAGATTCTTGTTCCCAAAGAAAATAGGAACACAATTGGTCTTTTGCATGTTCGTTAATCCCTCAAACCACCCAAGACAATTAGATACCTGAAGATGCTAATCCAGAGGAAAGCATGTACAATAATAAAAATCAAATACTCAAAGTTTGCCTCAGGAAAGGGACCACGATGCCTGAACCCCAAGAATGAATACTAAACTTAGCAATCTGCAACAATGAAAACAGAGCTAAGTGGAAAGTGTTCAGGGTTATTCTGTTTTCTTACATTTTCTTTCATAGTTTTTCAAGACTCTGCTGAAATCTTAGGCCCCTCTGTGAACAAGTCTAGTATATAAAGCTTATTTATTAAAATTTGCCTACCGAGCAATGGAAATAAGGGGTCTTAGAAAATGGAATATCCAACATTCTGGCAGAATAGAATAGAATAGAATAGAATAGAATAGAATAGAATAGAATAGAATAGAATAGAATAGAATAGAATATTCTGCATTCTGTTCTTCTCTTCTCTTCTCTATTGTATCCTATCCTATCCTATCCTATCCTACCCTACCCTACCCTACCCTACCCTACTCTACCCTACCCTACCCTACTTTATTCTACTCTATTCTACTCTACTCTACTCTACTCTACTCTACTCTACTCTACTCTACTCTACTCTACTCTACTCTACTCTACTCTATTCCATTCCATTCCATTCCATTTTTCCATACTACTGTACTCTACTCTACTCTACTCTATCTACTCTACTCTACTCTACTCCATTCCATTCCATTCCATTTTTCTACTCTACTCTACTCTACTCTACTCTACTCTACTCTACTCTACTCTACTCTACTCTACTCTACTCTACTCTACTCCACTCTACTCTATTCTATTCAAATATACAGGCTTTGGCTTCCCCCGGGCTACTTTTCAGGGTACAAAATTGAAAGTCAATCATGAGAGTAACCATAGAGAGCGATTCAAAGACTGCTTCTCAGTAGAAGGTCAGGAGTACATGGTTTCTGTCATCCAATAGCAATATCTTTGAAAAGCTCGTGTGTTGAATATATTTCACCTTCAGGCATTGAAAGGCATGATGCGAAAAATAGTCAGCACGTGGCAGCTATATATGGATAACTATATTAAGCCTGAACCTCCAAATCATCATCATTCATCGTCATTATCGTCATCATTATCATCCTTTATTTAAACATTACTTCTTGTGTTTCATTATAACAGAATAAGTAGAAATGAGAGCATTTTGGAAACAACCTGATAAGCATCGGACCATTTCGCATGCTTTCACATACAGACACATTTCACATGTAATGTCTCACATACATAGAACATATTTGTGTTAGAGATTTCAAGGCATTTTTTTTCTTTCTTTCTTTCTGAATGCAAAATCACATGCCACATTCACATCAGTCTTTAGTAGTGTGATTATGCCTGAAGAAAGGCATCTACTATGAGTTGTTCCCTGTATTAAAGTTTGATTACTCTAGATTAGAACCAGTTTGGGAACCAAGCGGAATTGTCTTGACTTCTTTCTAGCCAGCCTTCTTCTCTTGGATGATTTGTATTTGACTAAATGCCAGTATGCATCAGTTCCCAGGAAAACATTTAAAAGAATTTGTTATTTCAGCAAATGGAATATAACATAACTCCAATGCAGATCGATGGACAAGTCTCTGTGCATTCTGTTTTTTTGGGGGGCTGGGGGGGGATGGGAGGGCTTTAGGGTTCAGCAGAACCAATCTGAGCAATTGGCAATTCCAAATGAACAGAGGACAAACATTATTAAATGAGATCCTGCGAAGGACCGCGGGAATTGAAATTTCCATCTAATTGTATTAAACAGTTAGCAATGTCACAGTCATAAAATGTTAAGCCTGGAAAGGTTTTGAAATGGAATGGAGAGCTCCCTGCAGTGAGAAACAACCTTCAGAAACCAAAGACCCTTACATTATTTGCTCATGCCATCAACACTAGGGTGTCCCAAAAGTAGTTTACAAGGCTGCATAAATTACAATACGCCCAAAGAAAGGAAAAGAGAATTAAATTTAAATTCTTCACATCCTTCCAAAATGTATATCATTTTCAATCTGTCTGATTGGGAAATTATTTTTTGTTCAAATGAGCTGTATGTGAAAGGCAAATCTTTCTTCTGAACATTTCTTAAAGGTTTTTTTTTTTTTTTTTTTTTTGCTATCAGTGAGTTGTTTCTCATAGGCATCCATGACTTGCTTAATGTTATTTTTTAAAGGTGTTGCTGTCTAGGTACAGTAGTGGCCAAAATTGTGGAAACCTTTTGGGAAAAGTGTATTTTTGAGGTTGGATGGCTTATAACACCCCCCTTTTTTTGGAGTAGTACCATAGAATTATATATCGATGGAAAGATAATTTAATCAAGAATGTAATGCAACAAAGTTTGTTCAATTATCTGTACTGTATTCTATGAAAAGTTATACCCAAATAATCAGAAAAAGGAAGCACAACTTGCTTAGGCTGATATCAGATAGCTTTCCTTCATCTGATTGTAGCCCATGAGCATGAGTGTTTAGAGAGCCAATCAGGTGTCACCTTGTTTTGGCCATCAGCCAATCAGATCACAGTAGGATTCATTTATTGATGTCATGTATTGAAGCTGAGAGGAGGACATTGGTCAGTGTGTTATGTGATGGCTATCAAGTTCTTTGGGTTTTTTTTGTGTTCTTTCATTTAGTGAACTTGTAAAACATAATAAAATTAAAGTAATGGTGCAAAGAGTTGACTAGTTGCCCAGAAAGAGATGTAAAAGAGTATTATTAAGTGAACAAGGATACAGTTATGAGGAAATTAGAAGAAAAATTGGTGGAAACTTAACCAAAGGTGGCATTTCTACTGTACACTTTTCCCAAAAGATTTCCACAATTTTGGCCACTGCAATATAGTTTCATGCTCTTTGGACTTCAGATTATTATATTTCCCAGTTTCCTTTGAGGCCAGATAGAAGAAACAGGAAGCTAATGCTGAAATCAAGTGAATAAGAGGCTCCTATTGTTGATGGTATAGTCATACCATAGTATTCTCTTTCTAAAGTTATTTAATTTTGGTTTATTTAAAATTTAATATTTTGATGTTTGGAAGCCATCCAGAAGTGCTTGTTAGTGAGATGAATGGCATATAAATTTTAAAAAAATAATAAATAAACATTAGGGGCCATTTACTTGGGTTCATCACAGATTATTCATACATTCTTATTTCAATTGAGAAAAAAGTATAAATTTAATTCTGATTTCATTAACTCTCTTGCCATCCTCTCATATTACCAATGCACAGGTGTAACTCAGAGAAATACTATGCAAAAATAAATTGTCTGTGTTGAGCTACTGTTCTTATCAAGACCTTTTTCTTCTAAACTCTTTGTTCAGAATCAGAATTAGTATAACTTGCATCCTTTACCATGTTACTCCAAGAACGATGATGAACACACCTGGCTTTCTATTGGGTGATATGTTTTTGGATTGTTGAAGTATACAACTCTATCCCACTTACTCTTCCCATTTGTACTTTGTTCCATCCATCCTTCTTTTCATTCTACTTTGCTGCTCTGCTTTTGTTTCATTTTGTCTTATTTTTTATTATTATTATTATTATATTTTTATTGATTTTTTACACAAGCATAAGTCATTCAATAGTTGATAAACAGTGTGATGTCTGGGTTACATTTGTAAAAACAGTCCTTAACAATTGATTTCTATAATCTGTATTCCATATATTAATTTTGTTTACTTTCCTCTTTCCCTGAAATATCCTTTTTTTTGCAAACATTGCGTTAATACAATTCTTGTTGTTTTAATAAATGACAATTTAGTATATATTTTTTCCAATATTCCTAAAAAATAATCGTCATATTAATACATTTCTTTTCTTTCCATTTATTTGGATTGCCTTATCATCAATCCTATTACAGCCCTTATTTTAGTTTATTTCTCCCACCAAATTCTAAATATTTTTACTGGTAAAAGTTTTCTCAGCGATTAGTTACATTTACATTGACAGACTTGATTCTATTTTTTCCGTATAAGCCATCTCACATTTTTATGTTTCTTAAGTATTAAATATAAGAGTAAAAAGAAAGAGAAAAAGAAAAAGAATGAAAAAGAAGTAAAAAATAAAAAAAGAATAGAAGAAAGCAGTAATAACGGAAGATAGAAAATAACATAATACTTAAAATATATATCCCTCCTAGATTAATAGTATTTATTTTCTCAAATTTCTTATTCTTTTTAATCATAGTTAAGAATATATTTAATCTTTAAACATTCTATTTAAATCTAGTCATCTAATCCCTTAACTAATTCAAAACATTATACATACATATACACACACACACACACACACACACACACACACACACACTGTATATATATATACTTTTCTTGAGTTCAGTCACCTTTAAATATCTATTTCATCCTTCTTAAAGTGTTCCAATATTCCTAAACAATAATCATCATATTAATAAATTTCTTTTCTTTTCAGTTATTTTCATTTTGTCTTAAAGTATGCTTCGGGATCTGGACACCATGGGAACTTACCAATGCCGAATAAACTAGAACAAGGATTCCTCAATTATTTTATTTATCTCACATTCTAAGACTTCATAAGCAAGACTTCAGTAATACTTGGAACAAAAACTACCAAATGCACAAGCTGAATTCCCAAGACATAAGGGCATCCAAGATCATATTATTAATGTTTGGTGTCTAGTGGAAAAATGAGGTAGATTCAAGAAGACATCAGTTTTCCTTGATGCTAAATCTTTTGACAGTACCCAAAACAATGTGGATAATCCTTAAAAAGATGGGTACATTGGACCACTCCAGCTGCATATTGAAAAAAAACGAGTAGAAAATAACTGGGAGAAATATGAAGCCACTCCATGGTTCAGGATTGGGAAGATTGTATACTATCATCCTTATTTATTTAACTTGTGAAGAACATTGTATATCAAAAGCAATTCAGGGATTAAAAATTGTAATTAAATTGCTGAGAGAAACAGAAACATCCTCGGATATAACTTGGATGGCTGAAAGTGAGAAAGACTTAAGGGATCTCTTGTTGAAAGTAAAAGAAGAGAATCCTGCTGCTCAGTGTTAGGAGAGAAAAAAAAAATCAAACAAAAATGAAAAAAGATATGGGCTGAAAGGTACATCAATGAAAATAAGCAGAGGAGAAATTAAAGCAGTTTAGAGTAGCTACTGTTGGAAGCTTGACTTCATCAACTGAGTTCTTGTATAGACTCTTAATTAAGCTTTATTTGAAGAGAATATAGCAGATCCCATTACTCATCACTCAAGCAAAGATTATTATATAGTAGTTAGAAAGAAGGTCCGTACTTCTAGCATGTATCAGCGAACATGTATCAGCGTGGTTGCTTATATTGGAAGTCAGCACCCCACTCTCCCAGAGAAGGAAATATTTTTGGAAATATTAAAAAGTCAGAATATTGTATTTCCCAAAAATAGAAAAATCTCAAAAAGGCAGAAACTTCTCCATTTCCTCCAAGCAGCAACTGAGCAGGCCAGCTCTGTAGAAATTCAGATCTGATGATCCTACTCAGAAAGACTGGGCCACCTATTCATAAGCAAAATGCCTTCAACCACAGCCCCAGAGAAGGTTTGAGCTGAAGGGATTAGAAAAACAAAGGCTCCAAGGACAGGAACATGACTTTTAGGACATAATAGGATTAATTCACCACCATTAGAATACCTAAAGGGCAAAGTACATTGCACAGGAACGGGAACGACTCCAAACACAAAAGCCAAAGAAGGTATAAAAACCCACCCAGCTCCATTTTGTCAGCCACCCAGAAACATGCTGTGCCACTGAAGTTTCTGGCAGCTAAATAAACAGAACCTTCTTTCCAAGCAGCCTCCATTTTGTTTGCTCCCAGCATGGAACGGGACCTGAAGATTTTTCTTTCAATACTTAGAAAGAGGAGAGAAGTACCTATGCACAATCCAGACATCTATTTATTCTGGTGAATATACATTTTTTTTTAATAAAACATGCCATAAGATTTTCAAACATGCCTACAGACAGGTATATCTGGAAACTGCTATAGTTAAAGTTTGCAGGAGTCAAACAATAATCAGCTGCATTGGTATGGGCAGATGATCAGAACTGGGATTTTACAGGTACATAAAGTTTATCTTCTGAGCAAAATATCAGAAAGCAATCAACTAAACAAGTAATGCTGAAGACTGTAAAGCTCTTGAAATGTTGAATCCGAGCTGGAAATTAGTTTCAAACAAAGTAGTGGATAGAAACAAAGGAAATTTGTAACAGAGAAAGAAGTAATTGAAAGTAGGTCAATTAATAAATTAAGATGCAAATGAAATTAAAGCAGACTTTTATTTATTTATTTTTACATCTTAAAAGAGCCTTTTTATTTCCATTTGCCTTCCAGTAGGAAACCTAAAAAAAATAGGTTGTAGCTTGCTAATCACAAAGCTCTTTCTAACGATGGGAAAGAACCAAAAAAGAAAACTTAGGAAGTAATATGAAATTTTGAATCTATTCTGGACAGCTGGTGTGGAAGATACAGCCCTACAAGATAGGAAATAAATTAATAAGCTTACTTTTAGAAGTCACTGGCAATTAGTTCTGAAAAGCCAAAGTGAATGTGACAAAACTCAACTACATTTTAGAGGGAAGCTTCAACTTCTTCCTCTCCCAACTTCCACCACACGTATTTCAGTAAAGTTATCTACTTTTCTTTCAGGATGCGAGAAATGATGTTGAGTGCACAGCTAGCACTTCAGCAGCACTTGAATGCTCCATTCAACTCCCTTATCTGGCTCAAATGTAGTAAAAGAAAAGTCTCATTCTCGGATTGCAGCATTCCATATTTCACAATGGATAATGTCAATGGAAGCCACAGAGTGCTGGATCCAGTGAATTCGCTTTGCTTGGCACCTAAGGGAAGATTGGTGGGAGAAGCAAAGAATGAAACACAGTTGCTGATTCCACAGGGAACTATTTGTTTCACTTTCCTAAACGTTGTCTTTAGGAAAGAAGCAATAATAATTCATAACTGGAGATTCGAATTAAATCTTTTAGTCCAACCTCCTGCTCAGTCCCCTAAACATCTTTGTTGCTCTTCTCTGTACTCTTTCTAGAGTCTCAACATCTTTTATACATCGTGGTAACCAAAACTGGATGCAGTATTCCAAGTGTCGCCTTACTGAGGCCTTGTAAAGTGATATTAACACTTCAGGTGATCTTGATTCTATCCCTCTGTTAATGCAGCCCAGCACTGTGTTGGCTTTTTTGGCAGCTGCAGCACATGGCTGGCCCATATATAAGTAATTGTCCTCTAGGACTCCGAGATCCCTCTCACAGTTATTACTTGGGGGAAGCTGAAGTCTGTAGATTTGTCCTGACTATCTGTTGAATCAGAAAGTTCAACAACAATCGTTCCTCCATACCTGTGGTCAGTTTTTCAACTCCTTTCTTATCTAACAGAGTTGGGAGGCTACTGAAACCTTAGTTTTGCATCAGAGCCCCCAGTGATTCGTACAAAATGAAGCTTCAGTGAGCAATACCAAACCAGAGACAGAACACCCATTTTTTTTCTCTAAAGTAGAGCAATAGCAGCCTTCTAAACAAATCAGATATATTTATTTGGCCACTGATTTCACTGCAAGTGAACAGCTGGTGTAATAGATAGTCTTTCCTGTCCTCTTTATAGATGCCACTGTATTGTTGACAAACACTGAAGACTTCTGGGCTATCATACTTTGAGTCGAAGATTGAGAAATTGGAAACAGTAGGCTACCACTTTGGGGCTACAGAAATCCAGACAACAATTAGATGTTTGAAAGGAAGTTAAAAAAAAAAAATACTCCATCTGTTCCTTATCAACCTTTTCACAGCCCAGATTGAAAAGGAGATGAGAAAAAGCAACTGCATTGTTGCTTCTTTTTGAATTACTCTTAGTGATGGTCATATCTTCATGGCTGACCTTCATTCAGCAATGGCCCTGCTGTTTAAAGAAACAAATTAAAGGTCTCAAGCAGGAATCTGATATCCCTTGTCATGCTTTGAAGTTCAGAGCTGTCAGTATTACTGTATGACACACATTGGCATGGCTATTTCCCCATTTAGTATCGTCTAGCCTGTTTTAAAGTTATCCAAGTGCATTGTACCAAAGTGACAATAATGAGGACAGGCTTTGGGTCACTTTGGCAATGATGGTACGTAAAGATGTTCTAATGACTGGTTGAGAACTGTACCTTCTGCAAGCACTAAATACTTCGTTTGCTAGCATGGAAATAAAATTCAACTTTGAAATGTTATTTTTCTGAACAACTAAGCATCCCTTTTCCATCCTGATGGAAATGAATGAATGAATGAATGAATGAATGAATGAATGAATGAATGGTGTGTTTGTGTATATACAAACACACTTACACACAAACACAAATATGAGTGTGTGTGTGTGTGTGTGTGTGTGCCTATGTACATAGGTAGTCCTTGATTTACAAAGGTTTATTTAGTGACCGTTTGAAGTTACAACGGCATTGAAAAAAGGGATTTAAGACCATTTTCCACACTTACGGCTCTTGTAGTATCCCCATGGTCACGTGATTTACACTCAGATGCTTGGCAACTGGCTCATACTTAGGATGGTTGCAGTGTCCCAGGGTCATGTGATCCCCTTTTGCGATTGTCTGAAAAACAGCGTCAATGAGGAAGCCAGAATCACTTAACCAAAGCGTGGCTAACTTAATAGCTCCAGTGATTCATTTAACAAATGTTTCAAGAAAAGTAATAAAATGGGGCAAAACCAGTGGTAAGATATAGCCAGTTCGCACCAATTCAGCAGAACCAGTAGCTAATTTTTTGTTGCCCAGGACCAGAATGGACCTCTGGAAGCGGCATCCACACAGAGAACCGGTTGCTCACATATTTGAATCCCACCACTTGGAAAAAACTCACTTAATGAATTTCTCCCTGACCAACACACACACACACACACACACACACACACACATAGACATATAGATACACACATACACACATATATACGTACATACATACAGGTAGTTCTTGACATATGACCACAATTGAGCCCAAAATTTATGTGGCTCAGTGAGGAATTTGTTAATTAATTATTAATTTAATTAAGCAGCAATAACAGTAAGCTATTATTATTAGCGCATGGGGCTGTGTTACAGTAGCCAGGAGACCACAATGCTGTCTGGATTGCCAAGGTACCAGCCCATATTCTACGAAACATGCACTTCCCACCAGAGGGCAAGCTGGCTTCACACCAGAGAGAAAGTTGAACTGCTCTTCCTGTAGCATCACCCAAGGCCACCTGCCTTCCTGGAGCTGCCTTGCAAGCAGGTGCCAGGAAGCTTCAGAGCCATCAGGAATCTGACTGCCTGCACAGAGCAGTACTCATCTCCTCACTGAAGTGATACCTATTTTATCTACTTGCATAGAACAAGCTTTCGAAGTGCAATGTGGGCAGAAGCTAAGGCAAGGGATGGGAGCTCACCGCACCATGCAAAGCTAGGGCTCAAACCACTTGAGCTGAGACTATCTCCAGCATCATTAATAGCAATAGCACTTAGAGTTATATAACACTTCACAGTGCTTTACAGCCGTCTCTAAGTGGTTTACAGAGTCATCATATTGGCCCTAACAATCTAAGTCCTCATTTTACCGACCTCGGAAGGATGGAAGGCTGAGTCAACTATGAGCCAGTCAGGATTGAACTGCCAAACTGCTGGTAGCCAGCAGTTAGCAGAAATAGCCTGCAGTACCACATTCTAACCACTGTGCCACCATGGCTCTTAACCGTAAGCTAATGCACTAACTCAGTGATGGCGAATCTTTTAGAGACCGAGTGCCCAAACTGCAACCCAAAAACCACTTATGCATCATCGAGTGCTGAGTGGGTGTGGCCCATTGGCTGGGTGTGGCCCATTGGCTGGGTGTGGCTGCTGTGGTAATGGCAGACTGGGTGGGACTAAAAAGTTCAATCAATCAATTCCAACTTTGCAAGATCTTTTTTTTTCCCGTGAGAAGTTGAAATTGATTGAAACTTTTTTTTTTGCACATGGCAGCGGAGGCCTAAAGTGAAAAGGTTTTATAAAACCCAGCTGAAGGCCTAGGACTGGGCCGATGGCGTGCGTGCCCATAGAGAGGGCTCTGAGTGCCGCCTCTGGCACCCGTGCTATAGGTTCGCCACCACTGCACTAACTTATTTTAGTCAGATTTAGTTCCTGATAAAAGGTCCATGCCATTTCTTGGCAACATTTTCAGCAGTGGTTTGCCCCGCCTTTTTCTGTGAGCCAAAATGGTGTCCTCCAACTCTTTAGGGCAGAGGTAGAATCAGCATTCCATACTCCAGTACCTTAACTACTATAGGCCAACCTGATTTCCAAGACAATATCCTACAGATCTTTCCTACTTTTAATTTGTCAGTGAAAAAGCCACACTAAGGTAATCTAAGTAGCTAATTGCAACTGGAAATTGCTTTCCAAAATTAGATTAACTGGTGTTTGTTTTTTTAAACAAAAATTAAATAAAATATATGTTTTTTTTAAAAAAAACAATGAAGCCATTAAAAATCTTTCCAAAGTTGCAAATTATTCAACAAAGTTCCACTGGTTGAAGAATTAGCCTTTGCTATAGCCTCCCGCTAACAATCTACAGATCATTTTATTATTCATGAATTTTACTAGGTTTCACGAGGTCATCCCCTGCTCATTTATTTGCTAAATGCCTTACAAAAATATTCCTTTGTTGAAAAATCACTACTATTTACCTCCTAAGAGAGAAACAAGCAGCAAGATGGGGATATTTGGCCCCAGACATTCTGCATACAAGGTAGCATATATATCTTGCTGTCAGTGAAATAAATGAGCCTTTAAATTGGTTGCAGAGCTTTAAGAAGTCAAATTTATATGTCTAGTTATCAAACAGAAAAGTTCAGAATTCCTGTCAATATAAAGACGTAATTGTGACAAACGCCAACGTTTTGCTTTAACTTTTCTATTTCTACGCTATTACTTCATTAAAAGCAAATTACACTCCCTGAACAATTCACCCCTATCTATACATTTGTGTGTGTGAGCACACACACACGTGCACATGCATGCATGCACACACACAGAGAGAGACACAGAGATGTACACACAGAGTTGCAAAATAGCTACAAGGCTGATGGAGTAGAATAGCTTTTCTTTTGCACCGAGATATATGACAACGCATGGCAATCTCCTGGCCTCTTTCCATTTGCAAATTATTATTTTGGATCATCGCACAGTCAGCCAGATGTTCAGACTGGATTTGGCATTTTGTCTACCTATCGAGTCCTTAGATAGGGATAGGGAGATGTGGATGTTTGATGGTATCACAGATATTGTTGCAGGATTTGAAGCAGTTCCTAGTAAGGCCGCCTTTTGCAATTGACTAAAAGCGAATTTGCACCCAAGGAGCCTATTACTATTGGTACTACCCTTACTTGCTTTTGCCACAGTCTTTCTATTTCTATTTGTAGGTCTTTGTATTTTGTTATCTTCTCCAGTTCTTTCTTGTCTATTCTGCTGTCTCCAGGCACTGCCACGTCCACTATCCAAACTTTTTTGTCTTTCTTATTGACAATTGTTAAGTCTGGGGTGTTATGTTGCAGGTGCTTTTCTGTTTGAATTCTGAAGTCCCAGAGCAGTTTAATTTTATCATTTTCTATGACTTTCTCTATTTTATGATCCCACCAGTTTTTGCTTACAGGCAAATGATATTTTTTGCAGATCTTCCAATGCACCATTGTTGCTACTTTGTCATGCCGCTGCTTGTAGTCAGTCTGTGCAATCTTCTTGCAACAGCTTACCAGATGGTCCACTGTTTTTATTGTTGTTGTTGTTGTTGTTGTTGTTGTTATTATTATTATTATTATTATTATTATTATTATTTTGTCTAAATAATAATAATAATAATAACAACAACTGAACATTCAAATTGAGTTGTTGTTGTTATTGTTGTTGTTATTATCATCATCATCATCATCAACATCATCATCTTTAATTTCACAACATATAGACAGATTTAACCATAGTTTCAATTGGGAGCATGTGACCATCCTAGACCAGGCCAAATCCAAAAATACCAGGGCATTTCTAGAAGCCTGGGACTCTGACAAATCAGCCATTAACAGACACATGGACATTAACAACATCTATAGACTATGCAAAAGAGACAATCAACCAGCCCCAAAGAGAAAAAGACTCCAGCAATTCTCTACCAGTAATCAGCACCCAGATCCGTATAGATTAGCTCCAAGACCAATAATCAAGTAAACAATACCCCAATCAAGAAACTGCCACAGAGCCATTAGCAAACAGCTAAAGAATCTCTAAGACCTCCCCCCATCCACCCAGAATATAAACAGACAGCAAACAACACTCCTTTCTAATACTGATGATGTTCCATAGTTTGGGTCATGAAATGTCTGCAAGAAAACAAGCAAGTTCAGAGAGCACCAAGGACGACGACTACTACTACTACTACTACTACTACTACTACTACTACTACTACTACTACTACTATTACTACTACTTCTTCTTCTTCTTCTTCTTCTTCTTCTTCTTCTTCTTCTTCTTCTTCTTCTTCTTCTTCTTCTTCTTCTCCTTCTTCTCCTCCTCCTCCTCCTCCTCCTCCTCCTCCTTCTGCTTCTCCTTCTCCTCCTCCTCCTCCTCCTTAACTTTTAATTCAATATAACTGATTCAGAGCCACAGTCTGCAAATTGGACAGCCATTATATAAATAAATAAATAACAAAAAATGGAACTGACCTATTTTTGATGCAGTAGAAGTCATCAGCTGTGATTTACATTGGAACAATGTTTCTTTCATATATACAATTAACTTTTTGATCAGGTTAATTTTAACCTTCATTGTCCTTGTAATTATCATGGAATGCTGAATGTGACCTGGGTGTAAATCAGGCTGATAAAGCAGTTTATCCGTTCTCTATCTTATTAAAAAATCATTATATGAGAGCCTCAGTTGGAAGTTAACCAGCTAGGCCCAAGGGAATCATGATAATAGAACAAGATATACAGCATTCAGAATACATTTTATTGGGGTGGTGGGCTATTTTGTTGAATAGACATTAGAGAAAAAAAAGTGAATGGACCATTTGCAAAATCAAATATGAATGTGACTGGTGACTGGCTAAGAAAAGGGCTTGTTTTTATTCATAACTGTACAGGGGAAAGGATGAACTCAAATCTAAAAGGTATTATTAATTGGATTCCCTACAGTCAAAACCTGAGAGAATTAGGGAAGGATAGAAGGTTCTGGGAAATTATTGGGTATTGAGAATAAACAAGGAAGGTTGCTATCTTCATTGCTGTTTGTAAACTTGGATTCTTCTTGCAGAATGGAAGTGGCTTCAAGTGAGAATAATATGGACCTTTGTCTTAAAAAATGAAAAAAAAATGCATGATGCTTGGACTCATTTAGCTAACTTGGATATCCAAGGTTTATGCTTATCATTTTTCTGACTCTTTCAGTGAAATCTGATTGATCAGTCATCAGGTTCTTTCCTGAAATATAAGAGAATTTGAATCTCCATAGACATCCATCTCCTTTATACACTAAAGCAGGGGTAGGCAACCTTGGCTCTTTTATGACTTGTGGACTTCGACTCCCAGAATTCCTTAGCCAGCCACGCAGGCTCAGAAATTCTGGGAGTTGAAGTCCATGAGTCAAGGTTGCCTATCCCTGCATTGAGGGATCTAAGAACTAAGCATCATGATAACAAGCTTCACAATATTAACTCCTGGCATACAGGTGTCTGTTCTTGTATTTTGACTCAAGCTCAGTCTTTGCACGTCAGGTGATTTATATGCCTTTAAAAAAATACTATAAGAAACAAAGGATATTAAATAAATAAATAAACAAACAAGCAAAAAAACAAACAAATAAATAAATTCATACATACATACGTACCACTGACTTGATGTAAGTTGTCTATGAGTTTCCTTTCCCTCCATATTAACTGCTTATTTTCTTCACAATTGCTGATAAAAGTTCCATTTTCTTAATAACATGCATATTGGATTTGCAGACTGTCTCACATTAAGCGTTTTGTGTAATGTAAATGTAGTTGGAAAGCAGTTAACAGAAGTGATAACTATAAAACAGAATGGAAGGGAAAAAAAAAGCATAAAGCCATTCCCAGCATCCTTCTTGCCTTTGGTCTAATGCTATTGCTTCTTACCGAGGCTATGAATACATGAGAACATGAACCGCGAAAATAAAATGCTAGGGATAGGATTGCGATGCTGTTCAAATGTGGAGCAAATCTGAATTATTTCTAAAGAAGAAGTGTAAGGCTAAATTACTCTTATTTTATTGTGGTAGTTAAAACAGGAGGATTTATCAATTGCTCCTTGCAAACTTTCTCAATTGGCTACATTCTCTGACTACAATTCCCATGATCCCCATAACTTTACATTCCTCTCTTTTTAAAAACAATCCTTTGAGTGTAACTCTAGCTGAAAACACAACTGAAATGTTTTTGACTACATAGCTTATTTATTCGGAGATACACAGATATCCAGATGCTTTGAGCATAGAATTCTATGACTCCTGAGTTTACACAGCAGTGTCCGAAAGAACCTATCATAACTTAGGTTTGTGTGTGCGATGCTGTAGTGAATATAAAAAAGGGTAAAGTTTGCATCATGATGCTACAACATTAGTTAGTGTAGGTCCATTGTCCTGAATTGTTGAAGGAAAAGTCTTCATCATGGTTCAGTCCAAGCCAGGAATAAACAACATGGCAACTGCTTTAGAAAGAAGGTTGCAGTTTGTTGAAGAGGAGAGCCAGACAGAAAGATGGCTCTGGAAGAAAAGAGAGTGAGCACATGTAGGGAGTGGGGTTTTATACCCCCTGGAGCCTTTTGTTTGGAGTTGTTCCTGTGGCAAGAACTTTGACCTCAGTCTGAGTGTGCCCTTTGACATCTGTGGGTTAATCCTATTATGTCCTGTCTTAGAGTTTGGGTGGGGTATGTAGATTTTAGGTTTCTTTGTCTTCTTAATCTTCTAGCTTCAACCTTCCTGAATGGTTTAAATCTGCATTTCTACAGAGCTGTTTTCTGCTTGGGGGAGGGAGACTTGGGAATATTAAGAAAAAGACTGGGCATGCTTTTCTGCCTCTTTAAGATCCTTTGAGGAAATATATTTTTCTGTTCTTTTAATATTTCCTTCCCTGGGGGGCTGACTTCCCACAGTCCCTTTTGAGAATTCTGCCACCACAGTTAGTGTACAGGCAGAGCCAAGGATCAAATGACAAATGAGTGTGGAGCCATTGTAATACAAATTTTGCTCAATTGTACCCACTTTGTGATGCCACATTGACACATCAAAGAGGTGGAGCTTGTGTCTTTTCAAAAGATTCCAACTGTGTTGAGGCCTCTGCTTAAGAAAGTGTTGAGAACTCTCTCCCTCATCCCCAGAACAATGCTTGTTTTCCACAGCTTTGTATAGGGAAGATATCACCTGTTTTAAATCAACAATATCATTAGTTGAGACCTTTCGAATTCAGGCACTTGCAGCTGACTTGAAAATGTCAGACGTGGCGATAAAATCATTTTTATTGACAGAATACTGGCAGGGGGGTGGGGAATGCAGCAAACATGAGTGATGAATCAGGCACTAACACTTTGATGCACTTCATCACATGCAATTAAATACAGATAATCAGATTGATTCCCCCGTCCTTCCATTTGCCACAAGGAGGTATTATCTGTGAATCGCAGTCTATCAGTCGGGAAATATTGCTAACATCCTAGTTTAATTAGGTTAAGTATACAGTTTAATGACATTTCCCTCTCCATAAGTAAATAAGCAAGGAAAGACTCTTCCAAGGACAGTTTCTCAAACTCTAGTGACAAGGAAGAAGTACATTTGGTTGGAGAAACTAACCAAACTATGAAACTATAGAAAGCCTAAAAAGAAGGAAGGCAGGAAGACAAGACAGAGACAGTGTTCCAATATCTCAGGAGCTGACCCAAAGAAAAAGGAGTCAAGCTATTCTCCAAAGCATCTGAAGGCAGAACAAGAAGCAACGGATGGAAACCAACCAAAGAGAGAAGCAACCTAGAACTAAGGAGAAATTTCTTGACAGTGAGAACAATTAACCAGTGGAACAACCTGCCTCCAGAAGTGGTGAATGCTCCAACACTGGAAGTTTTTAAGAAGAGACTGGACAGCCATTTGTCTGAAATGGAATAGGGTTTCCTGCCTGAGCAGGGGGCTGGACTAGATGACCTCCAAGGTCCCTCCCAACTTTATTATTATTATTATTATTATTATTATTATTATTATTATTCAAACAGTGACAAAAAACAGGGGTGCATTCAGGTTTAAAGCTAGAAAGGGGTATTAGATTCAAGTTAGGGAAAAAAATGACAATGGATTTCAAAAAAACCTTAAAGCTTATTAGAATCAAAATCTGTTGTGCTGATGATCTAAAGTAGTTATTTTATTGAGTATAATAAATTACTTTTCTCTTAAAAGGCCGATTCAGACATTATATCTGAACCTATCAGGATACAGGCAACAAGGTCCACCATTGAGGGTTCAAGGTAACTATTGTAGGCTATTTATACTACAGGATTCTCCCTAGATTTCTTGTCTTCCTTTGAGAATAGTTCAGATTTTATGGAACTCGGGGGTCTGTTGTGCCTGTGCAACAACTCAACGCTGGTTCCTTGCTTGACCCCTCCTCCTTGTCTGGCTGGCAGTTTCTGGCAGTTTCTCAACGGAGTCAGAAATATAAACCTGTAGAAGAAAAATAACTTCACTTTTATATTATCATGACTTCTTTGTGGTAATGGATGACCTGCCGTTAGAAGGAACAGTCTTGAAAAATAGGAGAAAGTTAGATAAAAGAGCCCTGACTCCAGGGGAAGAATGTATTGTGAATAAGTGTCTCTGAAAAGCTGTTCCCTGATTCACACAAAGATAAAGGGAGGGAGGGGGGAAAGTGTATTTAGACTGGCAAGATTCTGTTGCTATACTTAACAATAAAAGTAGCCCCCACCTATACGATAATGGATACCTAGTCCTATCTTGAAGTTCTGACAGCCACCAAGTCCAGTCCAGGTTTATGTATGTATTTTATTTAGTAATCACATTTATATAGCCATCTATCTTCCTCAAAGAGGACCCTGGCATAAATTGGAGATTCAATATACTGTATCTGGGAATTTTAGACCATCAGATTTCACTCCTATTGAAAATGTTCTTTGATGCTCTTCCCCACTCAGCTCAAAGTCATTCAGGATATTGGGAGATGTGGAACAACCAAAACATCTCCATTCCAAAATTTGCCTTGCAATTTCTTAAAAATGAAAATAAGGAAATTATAAGGAGGGAGGGTAGATGATAAATTTATGTGTATATGATGTAAAGAAGATTGGAAGCTGACCACTTATCCTTTTTTTTCATTTTCTATTTACTTTTTCTTATTCACTTGCCTTTCTTTTCCTTCCTTCCTTCCTTCCTTCCTTCCTTCCTTCCTTCCTTCCTTCCTTCCTTCTTCCTTTTTTTCTTTCTTTCTTTCTTTCTATCTTTCTTTCTTTCTATCTTTTTCCTTCCTTCCTTCCTTCCTTCATTTTCTTTCTTTCTTCTTCCTTCCTTAATTTCTTTCTTTCTTTCTTTCTTTCTTTCTTTCTTTCTTTCTTTCTTTCTTCTTTCTTCCTTTCTTCCTTTATTTTCTTTCTTTCTCCTTCTTTCCTTCCTTCCTTCCTTCCTTCCTTCCTTCCTTCCTTCCTTTCTTTCTTTCTTTCTTTCTTTCTTTCTTTCTTTCTTTCTTTCTTTCTTTCTTTCTTTCTTATAAATTTATATGCTGTCCATCTCACTCTGAAAAGCAACTCTGGCCAGGTTTTTTCTTCTTCAGATTATATATTGAATGTTTGCTATTACTATTGTATAAAATATCTTGATAAAAATATTAATACATTGATATCATTTGCCATTACTTCCTTTTCAACTTCACAGTTTATCCTATAGCCCTGATATTCCTGAATGTCAGTATTGACTGGTCTAATCCTGCTTATTTTGTAAGATCAAGCAATGTTTGGCAGTTACTCATTAGTACCTTTCTATATTCAGGTACATATTTCTGCTTCCAGTGAACCCACAAAAATCAATGAGTGATACATTTGGAATCTCTCTATTGCATTAAAATGTCCTCTCTTTTTCAATAATCTGGAAAGCAAAACAAACAAATGAAAACTTACAACTAACAACAATAATTCCTGATTTCAATTGTAGTTGCAGCTTAAACACACTTGCAGTCATGCCCCATTTTTGCAGGAAAAGCTAACATTTCTGCTGTCTTTGTTTATATCGCCATCACTTCCAAAATATTAACAACGCATAAATTATGACTGGGTATATAGTTCAGTCAGCATTAATCATAATTAAATCCTATTAATTCAACCATTTCTAAATGCATTTAAATTCCACTGAGATCCATGGAAGAAATGTTTGGAATTACACATATAATTACATTTCCATTAACATAAACAGTTTGTGAAACATCTGCAGGATCATGCCCATTAATTTTAGTGGAACAGAATGAAGCAGCTTCCAATTTCATTAGGTCAACGGGATCTAATTGTATTTATCTCTGGATGACTTAGACCTAAGTATTCTTCTCTGAATTTGCCATATGTTGATTGGGAACGAGGACATGAATCTTTATGATGGTTGATTCTGTTAACGGTTCGAAGAAGCACTTTTGAATATTAAAAAGTCTGTGAAATGACAAGAGTATGCTTTATTGCAGGGGTCCTTATGGCTGAGAAATGGTGCATTTTCCCCAGAATAGGCTTTGCTTTGTCAGAATCCAAAACTTACAGGGATATTAAATAATAAATATAATCCTTCCAGAGACTCATAGTGTTTTTTCTTTTTAATTGGTGTAATCATTTCTTTATGAATGTCATGAAATTCACTAACCCAGACACAAAATTTCTTAGATATGCTAATTTGAATTATGATAATGAAGAAAATTAATTCAGATTTATTTCCAAGCCAGAAACGCGTACACATACTCCTAGTCAAATTAGTAAATGGAATTTCTAAATATTCTTCTTTGTTATTACTTACAGCTTTAAGAACATTGAATTGTTCTTGGTGTCATCTGCACTTTCTTTGTAGCAAGTCTCAATTCTTACTGAAAGCAGTGCATTTGAAAGAAATTTTAAATCATCACTTTCTTCAATGAATCTATTGTGGAATGCAACCTAGTTTCATTTACAAAACAGTTACACAAATATAAAAAACATAAAAATAAAAAAAAATACATTTGTACCTTGCTCAATAGCAATAACTGTGAGAGGGATCTAGGAGTTCTAGTGGACAATCACTTAAATATGAGCCAACAGTGTGCTGCAGCTGCCAAAAAAGCCAATGCAATTGTAGGCTGCATTAACAGAGGGATAGAATCAAGAGCATGTGAAGTGTTAATACCTCTTTACAATGCCTTGGTAAGGCCACACTTGGAATACTGCATCCAGTTTTGGTCACCACGATGTAAAAAAGAAGTTGAGACTCTAGAAAGAGTACAGAGAAGAGCAACAAAGATGATTAGGGGACTGGAGGCTAATACATATAAATAATGATTGCTGGAATTGGGTATGGCTAGTTTAATGAAGAGAAGGACAAGGGGTGGCATGACAGCAGCCTTCCAATATCTCAGAGGTTGCCACAAAGAAGAGGAAGTCATGCTATTCTCCAAAGCACCTGAAGCCAAGACAAGAAACGATGGTTGGAAACTGACCAAAGAGAGAAGCAACCTGGAATTAAGGAAAAACCTCCTAACAGTGAAGACAATTAAGCAGTGGAACAGCTTGCCTTCAGAAATCATGAGTGCGATTTTCTTGTTCAACATAGAAAAAAATAAAGAAAGAAAATAGTTGGGTAAGTAAAATCCAGTAAATAATCTAGATTTGTAAAATTTATAAGACACTGCTTTCTTCTCTGCACCAAAAGAGTTGTAGAAATTTTATTGTGATTTTTCTTTTCTTCAAACCTAGTTGTTGTTGTTTTTTTTCTGAATGATGAGTCATGTTCATTTCTCTTCAGGAAGAGTTTTCTTGACAAATTAGAAAAACCTCATCCCAAAGCCTAATTTCTCTATTGTCTGAACGTTGAACAAGAAACATTGAGTTCTTTATAAGCTTTATCTGAAATTCCAGATAAAAGATAGGGAGAGTTCCACTCTAGCAGTATAAACAAAATTGCAGGAAAATACAGAGGGGAAAAAAGACGAAGCTGATCTACAATACGTGTTTTCTTGGGAATATTGTCTATACTCTAGCTTTGAGATTTTTATTTTGAGGCTACATCTGCCAGATGTTTGGCTGCATTTTCTCTGTCGTGGTCTCCCTGTGTTGGGAGTATATGTTTGTCATGCTGAGAAGTGTAGGGAATTCCATTTATTAAGTCACTGCTGCCCTTACCATCTGGTGCTACCCACTCCACTGACACAGAGGCAAATCTTTCTTAACTTACGTTTCTATGCTTTTTCAATTAGAATATCTGTAAAGCAGGGATTCCAGAGCAATGGACTTCAGAGCCGAACCTAGGGGCAGGTGTTTACATTCCAGTCACAGAGAGGCTTATATTGAATCACATGATGTCTCAGGAAAGTATTCAGGAAAGTGTGGATGCACTAATCTCCATCCCTTCCCTGTTGACTTTCACACATTCTGTTGCTGAATGTCTCTAGCAGACATGCTGATACCCTAATGCTGATACCTTAATGCTGATGTCCTAGTGATATGAATGTAAAAATGTGTTGTCCGCAAGAAGGGACAAATCTTCTATCTTACATGGTAAGAATAAAGGAAGAAGGCAGATGGTAGGCAGGCAGGCAGGCAGGCAGGCAGGAAGGAAGGAAGGAAGGAAGGATAAGAAAGGAAAAGGAAAAGAAGGGGAAGGGGAGAGGAGAGGAGAGGGGAAGGGAGGGGAAGGGAGGGGAAGGGAAGGAAAGGGGAGAGGAGTGGAGTAGGGAGGGGAAGGGAAGGGAAAGGAAGGGGAGGAGAGGAGAGGAGAAGAGAGGAGAGGAGAAGGGAGGGAAAGGGGAGGGAAGGGAAGGGAAAGGAAAGGAAGGGGAGGAGAGGAGAGGAGAGAGAAAGGGAAGGGAAGAGAGAGGGAGGAACATCTGAAGCCTGACATGTCCTTTGTCCTATAACATTTGATTCATTGAATGGATTTACATTCTAGAGCAGGGCTTTTCAACCAGTGGTATGGGTACCACCTGTGGTACATTGGCACCTGGCAGGTGGTACGCGACCATCCTAAAAAAGTGGTAGTGGGGGAGGGGAATGAACTGAACCGGTGGCAGCACTGCAGAAGCCTGAACAAGAGATGGCTAGAACTGCAGGGCTGTCAGAGCTCAGCAGAAGCGTCAGGATCAGTGCCACTTTCCAGCTGATCGGTACTTTTTCAGGGCTATCAGGGCTCAGGGGAAGCACAAGGATCAGTGCCAGGCTCCAGCTGGAGCTTGGCGCTGATCCTGCTGCTTCTGCTGAGCCGTGAAGAAGCACCAATCAGCTGGAAAGCAGCACTGATCTTGATGCTTCTGCTGAGCCCAGAAGAAGCGCCGATCAGCTGGAATGTTGCAGCATCTCCAGGGTCTTGTGATTTACATTCAGATGCTTGGCAACTGATTCATATTGATGACGGTCACAGTGTCCCAGGGTCATGTGAGGTGACCAAAACCTGCTGCAACCACCCAGAGATGGGGGAATAAAGACAAAACACCCCCACCCCACCCCCGCTGCCAATCCTCAACAGAAATGCTCACAACAATGAAAACCTTGAACAGGAGGAAGAGCGCTGCCGGGCGGGCAGGCAGGTGTCTTGCTCCGCTGTGGCTTGGTGATACTCGGGTGTTGCCATACCCTAAAAGTGGTACAATGGGTGAAAAGGTGGAAAAGCCCTGGTCTAGACGATTCGATAAATATCCCCAAAGAAGCTATTGGAACTCTCCCAGGGACTTGGGGTTCATTATTAAATAACCCAATTAACTTGAAGGCATCGTGAAAATCACATGGGCCTATGTATAAAGTCACTGTCATCTTTTTTTTCTTTCTTACTCTCATTTTCAGAATTATGTCGCTACCCATATGCTGGTGAAGGTAGAGAAATAATTGGCTATTTCTACTCCTCTTCAAAAATGGTGTAAAATATTTTTACATTAGCTCAGTGCCGGACATTTGATAAACATGTTTTTGGAAGCACTGTAATTCCTTTAGAAGACTCGAAATGAAGCATGTTTGTGTCTTAAAAACTAAAATGCAGGACAGTTTATTGTAGCTTCTATTGTTTAATTCAGGTCAGAGCTTATTCCTATAAAATATTTGCAAATTATTGTTTTTTACCATTTTACTGGGTGGAGGCTTTTTGCAACTTTTAAAAAGAGATCAGGCATTTTGGCCAAAAGGAACATCCATTTTCAGTACAGGTGGGATGGAAATGTTATTTTAGCAACTAATGGGTGTTTCTAAGCTCTAATGTATATCCACTGAAAACCCAAGCCTATCATAGTAGGAAAAATGTCATTTGTATTTTTTTTTTAATCTGCATGTACACTGGAATATCTGTGAAAGGAAAGGAGTTGCAAAAATGGGATCTTTGTGTTCTTTAAAAGCTTCCATCCTTTCGTACAATTTCCGGTGGTAATTGCTATTCGGAACACCTTTTGTTACGTTTCCACCACCATGGAATTTCTGAAAAGCAAAATGCTTCGTCGTTAAAAGAATGACTGGGCAAAAAAAAAAAATTGGTTTCTTTACTTTTGACGTGCTTTCATTCAGAAACATAACATTTGCTCAGACCTTGTTTGATTTTTTTTTTTTGGGGGGGGGTGTAAACCTGAACATTCCTGTCTCTGAACTCTGCATTAAATGTAATGTCTCCTTCAAATTAAGCTTCTGGTAACCACTTTGGCATGTCCATGTGGCTTTCTTGGCAGGAACTGATTTGCTCTTATCTTCTGATCTGCGGTTTGTTTGTTAGTTTGTTTTTGGTTTTTGTTTGTCAATTTGTTTTTGGTTAAACTCTATAGTCTTCATATTTCCATAGTCTCCATTCAAGTAATAATTTGGTCCAACACACTGAGCTTTTTCAGATGTGGATAAGACTAGCCTAGCCTAAACTAGACTAGACTAGATTAGAATTCAGAATGAATAGAATTCAGAAAGAATAGAGTAGAGTAGAGTAGAGTAGAGTAGAGTAGGGTAGGGTAGTGTAGGGTAGGGTAGGGTAGGATAGGATAGGGTAGAATAGAATAGAATAGAATAGAATAGAATAGAATAGAATAGAATAGAATAGAATAGAATAGAATAGAATAGAATAGAATAGAATAGAATAAAGCTGGAAAGGACCTTGGAGGTCTTCTAGTCCAGCTCCCTGCTGAAGCAGGAGAACCTATATCATTTCAGACAAATGACTGTCCAGCCTCTTCTTAAAAACCTCCAGTTTTTAAAGTGCATATACTTTATGAGATTGTATTTGATTTAATCACTGTTTATTTTGCATTCCAGGCTCAATAAAAGCAGAGTACATGCATTTGTGTAAATAATTAGGAGTTTGTAGTTATACATCTTATTACTTGGGGTTCTTTATACAGATTTGTTTGCATCATCATTCACTTTGGACATCTTAATAGGAAGGGGTTTGTTTCAAAAAGAGTCAAATGCATTGGGGGGGAGGAGAAAGAAAGGAGAGAGAAATAAGGTATTCCTGAAATAGTAGCATTGGTGTGTGTTTGGTTAAAAACAAACTCTGACCTTCTCAACCCCAAACCAGCTGAGTTCAGGAGCTACAGAGAAAATATCATAAAAATTTGAACTCAGAAGGCAATTTGTGGTCTGGAGTAATGATAATAATTCATCAGGTTGAATTTCTTGGTTACAACACATTCAAAACACAAAAACAGGCTCATTGGATAAACATCATCCTGAAGAATAAGGAGAAGAGTAAAGAAGAGATGAGACACAATTCAATGCTGGACATTTATCTGGAACAAGTATTGGAAGTCAGCCCCACAGAGAAGGAAATATTAAAAGGGCAGAAAAATATATTTCCTCAAAGGATCTTAAAGAGGCAGAAAAGCATGCCCAGTTTTTCTTAATAGCTCCAAGTCTCCCTTCCCCAAGCAGAAACCAGCTCTGTAGAAATGCAGATGTAAATAATCCATTCAGGAAGGTTGGAGGCCCCCAGCTAGAAGCTTAGGAAGACAAAGACACCTAAAATCTACAAACCCCACCCAAACTCTAAGACAGGACATAATAGGATTAACCCACAGATGCCAAAGAGGCACACTCAGACTCAGGTCAAACTACATGACACAGGAAATACAAAGCCTCAAACAGGAACAGGAAGCAATGCTAAACAAAAACCCAAGAAGGTATAAAACCCACTCGCTACTACATGTGCTCTCTCTTTTTTTCTTCCAGAACTATCTTTCTGTCTGGCTCTCCTCTTCAATAAACTGCAACTTTCTTTCTAAAGCAGTCACCATGTTGTTTATTCCCGGCTTGGACTGAACCATGATGAAGACTTTTTCTTCAACACAAAGATTCAGTTTAGCTCCAGAGTGTCAAATTGCCAGCCCACGGGCTGGTTTCATCATACTAAGGCACACCCACCCCATTGCCGGCAATGCAAAAAGAGTTGTGATACATCATGACATGTCACATGACGTGGCAAGTTTGACAGCTGTGGTTTAGCTCAATTGAGTCAAGACTGCCTCTATTGCTTCAGCAATCTTCATACTGCCATTTACTAAGGACCAGAACACCCGCACTAGGTGAGAATACAGCTGCTTTTTGTCCTTCTGAGCATGGTCAATTTAAATATTTAAGTATTTAATAACATATTTTTTGAAAAAAGAGAACTACAGATGGACAAGTCTGAGATGTGTTTTTTTTTCAAATTTCACTTCTGTGTCAGACTCAATTTTTTGTCTGAGCATTGTCTTGATAACAGCAGTTCCTCTTCTCCTCAAAGTTACTCCTATATCCCCTCATAGCCTGTTTCTTCGGATGCTTCTTCTTTTCTGAGGAGCACTTTTGCGACAGGACCATGAAGAACAGCCATGATTTGAATTTACCATGATGGGTTTTGTTGAGATGCTACTTTTCCAATCAGAAGGTGGTTAATTCAGGTCTACTCAGATACAAAGTATCTTTATTGGCAAGCTTACTATGACCCATCCCACTGGAACCTCTCAACAGCCCATATTCCCAGTTTCACAAATAAAGCTGTTATCCTTTGATGCAAAGCCTGAGAAGTCTGGGAGGAAAAAAGTCCTCAGTCAAGATACTTTTTTTAAGCTACAGTAAATCCAGAAGATTAGAAGAGATGGGATAGGAGCAGAATCACAAGGAAAACAATGCTGCTTCAATGCTTTAGAATAGAATAGAATAGAATAGAATAGAATAGAATAGAATAGAGTAGAGTAGAGTAGAGTAGAGTAGAGTAGAGTAGAGTAGAGTAGAGTAGAACAGAACAGAACAGAATAGAATAGAATAGAATAGAATAGAGCTGGAAGGGACCTTGGAAGTCTTCTAGTCCAGCCCCCTGCTCAAGCAGGAGAACCTATACCTTTTCAGACAGGTGATTGTCTAGTGTCTTCTTAAAAACCTTCAGTGATGGAGCATTCACAGCTTCTGGTGGCAAGCTGTTCCACTGGTTAATTGTTCTCACTGTCAGAAAGTTTCTCCTTAATTCCAGATTGCTTCTCTCTTTGATCAGTTTCCAACCATTGTTTCTCATCCTTCCCTCTGGTGCTCTGGTGAACAACATGACCCCCTCTTCCTTATGGCAGCCCCTCAGATACTGGATCACTGCTATCAAGTCTCCCCTATTTCTTCTTTTCTGTAGACTAGCCAAACCCAAGTCCCTGTTCTTCGTATTATTCTTTCTGTTCCCTGGTGAAAAAAGAGCCCAGCATTTATCTGATTGCTGATGCTTACTAAATTAAAATTTATAGAATGAAAAGGGTACCCCAACTTCAGTAGTTGATGAAAAGGTCTATGACTATCATAAGATCCTGTCCCAAAGTTTTCTTCATGAATAATCATCCGATGCAGTCCCAGTATTGATTTTAGACTGTTCCATGCAGTACACAAATTGTACCATCTCTATAATAGAATCTCACAGATACGGTCAGCAATGATTCATAGCCTGCCAGGAATCCCCAAATATAAGGCTAAATGAATCCATCAATTTCACTTCTTCATATTTTTTTCAATGTATAAGTTTGCTTTGATCCATCTGTGTATCAGTTTATGAATTTACCCTTTCCATATCTTTTCCCTCACAAGAAGCTGCATCTGTATTTCTTGCAATGTAATGCACGCTTGTTACACACTTTCCTTAATATTCAGGAATGTTGTTTTTTTTTTTCAGCTGTCAACTCATTACAAAAATCAGGGGAGTTTTATACGCAAGTGTTTTCTGGTTTATATACCGTAATTGTTCAGGAGTTGATAGTTGAGCAACTTTGTAAACACAGTGGAAAAGAATTTCTGCTGCAAATGAATTTCTATTCCATCCTTATCTTGTTTTCAGAGGAAGATGGGGGATTAAGAAATAGGAAATATAAATAAGAAATGTTTTCATCAGCCTGATAACCTAAATTTCTCATCTGCAATTCTTACAAAGTATAAGATGTTCAATTAATATTTAGTTGCTTTCACGTACATGCATACCCATCAGGCAATTCCTCTTGGGAGTAAACAAAATTATGTGATGCACAAAGAAGTTGTAAGAAATAGCAAACCAAGAAATTAAAATAGGAAACAATAAAAACAAAAGGACACCTGCGTAAAACACTATTTACTTCCTCATCTTTCTAATGTTATCAACCAACCTGGCTTCCAGCATGTCTCAGCTGTTCATACTTGGCCTTTGGTTCCTTAAACATCTTACCCCTCCTTTTCTAAGGGTCTTACTAATTCCATACAGTTACATTATTCTTATTCAACCCTTTCCATTTAATTCTTTCCCTTCTGATATTCATTTTTTATTCAGTCTTTATTCATCCTGTCCCTATATTAAATCACTTCACTGCATTTTTTTTTAAACTAATCATACACTTAAGATTCATTCATTATTAATTCCCTTATCTTTCCTTCCTTCCTTCCTTCCTTCCTTCCTTCCTTCCTTCCTTCCTGGCCCCGTTTTTTTCCTCTTTTCTAACACATCTATCTTAAGTAGTTCATTTGCACTGTGCCTACATTTATATTTCTCTTGAAATATTTATTTCTCCCTTCAATATTACAAAATAGGCAGAAGCATTCTTTTATACATAGTTATTGTTTGTTCTTCCAGCAGACATTCATTCTCCACAACAGAACACATCCGTGACCTTTTTGCCATGACTGGCGTGTCTTAAAATTTCTCCATCCATTTTAATCAATATTTTGCAGGCATATGCAAATTAATATATTTATTCCGGAGTTGTGGCTTTTTCTCTTTTTATGGGTGAGGTTACTTATATATAAAACTTGCAATCATTTTCTCCATTTTCCCTTTGCATCCAATTAGCTTGGCGTTATTTTTCAAAACCATACTTTCATTGCATCCGAAGTCTATGTGAGATGTGCTGCAGATCCTCTGGCTTATCAGCCAACAACATCGCATGCATGGCACAGTACATGTACATTCATATCCCAAACCAAAACATTTCAAACACCACTACAAGATTTTCTTTTACTTGTATCCATACATATTTTAATCTACCTTGGGGAAATCCTACATCACTGCCGTTCATCCAAAAACATCTCAGAAGCTTCTAACAGATTATTGCAACCACATGGCATCAGCGTAGCACACAAACCAACTATAGCCCTTCAAAACATCCTAAGTAAACCAAAAGAACCCGAGCAGCCCCAGAAGAATTCCATGGGGATAGATGGGGAACTCATCAAATTTGCAGACGACACCAAGCTGGCAGGAATAGCCAACACTCCAGAAGGTAGGCATAAGTCACAGAAGGATCTGGACAAACTTGAACACTGAGCGCTATCTAACAAAATGAAATTCAATGGTGAAAAAAGTAAGATTCTACATTTAGGCAAGAAAAAACAAATGCTCAGGTATAGTACAGGGGGTACCTTGCCCAATAATAGCAACTGTGAGAGGGATCTCGGAGTCCTAGTGGACAATCACTTAAATAGGAGCCAGCAGTGTGCTGTAGGTGCCAAAAAGGCCAACACAGTGCTGGGTTGCATTAACAAAGGGATAAAATCAAGATCAAGTGAAGTGTTAATACCACTTTACAATGCCTTGGTAAGGCCCCACTTGGAATACTGCATCCAGTTTTGGTCACCACAATGTAAAGAAGATGTTGAGACTCTAGAAAGAGTACAGAGAAGATCAACAAAGTTGATCAGGGGACTGGAAGCTAATACATATGAAGAATGTTTGCTGGAATTGCGTATGTCTAGTCTAATGAAGAAAATGACGAGGGGTGACATGATAGCAGTCTTCCAATATCTCAGGGGCTGCCCCAATGAAGAGGGAGTCAAGCTATTCTCCAAAGCGCCTGAAGGCAGGACAAGAAGCAATGGATGGAAACTAATCAAGGAGAGAAGCAACCTAGAACTAAGAAAAAACTTCCTGATAATTAGAACAATTAACCAGTGGAACAACCTGCCTCCAGAAGCTGTGAATGCTCCAACACTGGAAGTTTTTAAGAAGAGACTGGACAGCCATTTGTCTGAAATGGTGTAGAGTTTCCTGCCTGAGCAGGTGGTTGGACTAGATGACCTCCAAGGTCCTTTCCAACTTTATTATTGTTGTTGTTGTTGTTGTTGTTGTTGTTATTGTTGTTGTTGTTACTCCTACTGCTACAGAAAAATCTATAATATCCAGTGTAAGGACTGCAAGGCATTCCGTAAGACCAGGAGGCAGAAGACTAACACGACATGATGAAAACTCTTTAATTTCACAACACATGGACAAACCTAATCCTAGTTTCAACTGGGAAACTGTGACCAACCTAGATCAAACAAAGTCCAAAAGCACCAGAGGATTCCTGGAAGCCTGACACTGAGAAATCAGCCATCAACGGTCCCAGAGACATAAACAACATCTTCCTACCATTCAAAAGAGACAAGAAACTAAAGAAATTAATTTGATGTTGAATTTGATAACAGCTGCAAGGTTATTGGTAGGGCAATATTGGAAGAAGGATTGTTTGCCAACTATAGAAGAATGGATGCTTAAAGTCTCAAATTTAGCAGAAATGGCTAAGATTTCTGCTTACTTGAAAGATTACTCACAAGAAAGATATATTTCGGTTTGGAGAAGATGGATAAATTATATTCAGAATAAATATAGGACTAAAAAGTTTCATTTAGCCTATGAGTGAATTTTAGAGTATTATTATGATATTATTATTATTTTCATATTAGTATTGTTTAACTATTTGGGGACTGTATTGTTCAATAATTAGGATATTAATTTGTTTATGTTCTCATTATTATTATGTTCACTGTTAATTTGCTTATATTTATGTTAAAGGGGAGTTAAAGTGCATTATGGATTTGGTTATTTATATAGTTGGTAACGTTAGTTAGATTATGATTATCATATTTGTAACCCTGTATTCAGTTCTGGGAAGTGGGGGAGGGAGAGGGGGGGTTGGGTGGGTTTATATTGTAATTTTTATAAAACATTTTAATTAAAAAAAGAGACAAGCAACAAGTCCCAAACGAAACAAAAGTTTCTAAATGCCTCACCAGCAATCGACACCCAGATGAGCAGAGATTAACACCAAGATCTACATTAGACTAACAGTTAAGAAACAAATAACACCCCAATCAAGGAACTACTAAGCTAACTAATACCATGTTTTCCCCCAAAATAAGACCCAACCAGAAAATAAGCCCTAGCATGATTTTTATGATGCTTGTAATATAAGCCCCACTCTCAAAATAAGTCCCAGTTAAGATCGTCAGCCAGACAGACGCATTTAGTACCATATTTCCCTGAAAACAAGCCCTAATGCATCTTTTGGAGCAGAAATTAATATAAGACCCGGTCTTATTTTTGAGGAAACATGATAGTAAACAGCCCAGCCAAAGAGACACCAGGAGAACTGACTACTTGACAGGACAAGCCATTCTCATGTAAATTGAGAGAAAGCTCCATTTCTTAGTAGCACTGATGATGTTACCTGGTTTGCTAATGAAACATCTGAAAGAAAACCAAGGACCCCCACCATGTAACCCTAAGTTTCACATCTTCTTTTCTATCAGAACCTAAGTATGCTATAGCCATTGCATTATGCTGGCTTTCATTCTCTTATTTTGAAGCAATTTTATTTTTCCTTTGTCTACTGCCTCTTTCAGTTCTCATTCCAGCACACATCCTTTTGCACACTTCCCATTAGTTCAGCGTGTCACACTTCAGTGACACTTGTTAACACAATTCTTTTCATTGTGATCTGAGCAGCTTCAATATCCTCTTTCTTTTACAACCACTTTTCAGTTATTATTTGAGGACAGTTACCAAACCATTAATACTTTTTTTCTTTTTTTTTCTTTTGTACAGGGCTCATTTTTTTTTCTTCCTTTAGAAGAAAAGCTATAATGCTCATTTACTTCTCTTCTTTCTTTTTCCTTCTAATTTCCATTTTTTCCCCCTAAAAAAATATCCAATAACTTCCCAGAACCTTCTATCCTTCCCTAATTCTCTCAGGTTTGGACTGTAGGGAATCCAATTAATAATACCTTTTAGATTTGAGTTCATCCTTTCCCCTGTACAGTTATGAATAAAAACAAGCCCTTTTCTTAGCCAGTCACCAGTCACATTCATATTTGATTTTGCAAATGGTCCATTCACTTTTTTTTCTCTAATGTCTTGTGTCGTTCATCTATTCAACAAAATAGCCCACCACCCCAATAAAATGTATTTTCAAGGCTGTATATCTTATTCTGTTATCACAATTCCCTAGGGCCTAGCTGGTTCACTTCCAACTGAGGTTCTCATATAATGATTTTTAATAAGATAGAGAAGGGATAAACTGCTTTATCAGCCTGATTTATACCCAGGTCACATTCAGCATTCCATGATAATTATAAGGACAATGAAGGTTAAAATTAACCTGATCAAAAAGTTAATTGTATATATGAAAGAAACATTGTTCCAATATAAATCACAGCTGATGACTTATACTGCATCAAAAATAGGTCAGTTCCATTTTTTGATATTTATTTATTTATTTATGTAATGGCTATCCAATTTGCTGACTGTGGCTCTGAATCACATATTGAATTAAAAGTTGAGGAGAGGAGGAGGAGGAGGAGGAGGAGGAGGAGGAGAAGGAGAAGGAGAAGGAGAAGGAGAAGAAGAAGAAGAAGAAGAAGAAGAAGAAGAAGAAGAAGAAGAAGAAGAAGAAGAAGAAGAAGAAGAAGAAGAAGAAGAAGAAGAAGAAGAAGATTCAAATTCTCTTATATTTTTGAAAGAACCTGATGACTGATCAATCAGATTTCACTGAAAGAGTCAGAAAAATGAGAAGCATAAACCTTGGATATCCAAGCTAGCTAAATGAGTCCAAGCATCATGCATTCTTTTGTTTTTGTTTTTTTTTAAGACAAAGGTCCATATTATTCTCACTTGCAGTCTCTTCCATTCTTTAAGAAGAATCCAAATTTACAAACAGCAATGAAGCTAGCAGCCTTCCTTGTTTATTCCCAACATCTGTTCCATAAAGTTTTTTCTGCCTTTAAGCACAACGCTTCCATTGAGCTGTCATCAGTAATATTACAGCACAATTTCCTAACATAACTCTTGATGAATGTCTTAGAAATTCAAAACCAGAAACAATCAATCCAGAATCTCACTCGTTCCTTTAAGAATATGGACAAGCAGGGTATGAAAATATGGACCTCCAAGATTTGTTCAAAGCAAAGTTCTGGAGCTGTTGCAATGTTCGGAGCACCAGTTTAGAAATGAAGATAAATATGGGTGTCTAGCTTTTCACACCTTGAAATTCTTGCACTGCTTCATGCAAATGTTCTAAGCTTCAAGCCAGGCACCCTAATGAGAATGCACACTGTGACAATCTGCTAGGTAAGCTATTATATGCAGAACAATTTCATTATTTTTAATGTATGTGCACTGCCTATGAATACAGAAGGATTCCTTTTACTCCCAACTCCTCAAAATCTTATAAAGAATTACATTAAAAAAGCAAGAAAGAAAAACTCCAAAGGACAGCAACTTCTCTTGCACTTAGAAAGAGTTCAGAAAAGAGCAAAAAAAATTATTAGTGGGCTGTAGGCTAAAACCAGTGGTGGGATTCAGCCAGTTCACACTACTTCACCAGAACTGGTAGCTAATTTTTTGTTGCCCAGGCCCAGAATGGACTTCTGGAAGTGGCATCCACACATAGAACCTGGTTGTTCACATATTTGAATCCCACCACTGGCTAAAACATGTGAGGAATGGTTGGTGGAACTGGATATGTCTAGTTTAATGAAGAGAAGGACTAGGGTTGACATGATAGCAGTGTTCCAATATCCCAGGGTTGCCACAAAGAAGAGGAAGTCAAGCTATTCTCCAAATCAACAGAAGGCAAGACAAGAAACAATGGATGGAACTAATCAAGGAGAGAACAATCTAGAAATTAGAAGAAATTTCCTAACAGTGAAAATAATCAGTAGAATGTATAAATGTCTATGGAGATTCTCAGTCATCCAGGTCATAGTTATCCCTGGCTGAAGAAGCTTCTTGCATAAGAAGCAAAACATCTTCAAAGAAAAACAAGAAAATCCAGGTGCCTCATGAGAAAGCATCTTTGGGACAACCAGTAGAACGGTTTAACTTGGTTTGTGGGAAGAATCCAGAGAAAGAAATATTTTGGGAAATACTAAAAAGGCAGAATATATATTTCCTCAAAGGCAGAATATATTTCCCCAAAAGAATGTTAAGTGCAGAAACCAACACCCCCCCCCCCAAGTCTCTCTGCTCCAAACAGAAACCAGAACTGCAGAAATGCAGATGTGATAATCTTGTCAGAAAGATTGGAGCCAGGAAGCTGGGATTAGAAAAAAAGATCCCTAGAATCAACAATCCCTCACACCAAAAAATCCAACAGTCATCAGCCATAGCTCCAGGGAAGCAGGATATGACCTTTGGGGCATAATAGGATTAAACCACCACCATCAGAATAACAGAAAGGCACAAACAAACTCAGGTCAAAGTTCATGCCACAGGAACAACTCCAAACAAAAGCCCAAGAAGGTATAAAAACCCACCACTCCCAGCTACATGTGGTCAGCTTTCACAGAGCCATGCTTCTGTCTGGCTCTGCTCTTCAATAAACTACAACCTTCTTTCTAAAGCAGTCTCCATTTTGTTTATTCCCAGCTTGGACTGGACCCTGATGAAGATTTTTCCTTCAACAGGTTGTTGGTCTTTTCTGAGTGTTTCAGGAGGGGGTGCCCTAAAGAAAAGTGTGAGATATTTAGATGAGCTGATTGTTCTATGCTGAGGTCATCCATTTTCCAGGAGTGATGGCATGACATAACATTTCTTCTCAAGTGTTTTGATTTTAGCACAGTTTATGCTATTTATTTATTTTATTTATGAGACTTATATACCGCTTTTAAGTGTAAGCACTCTCTAAGCAGTGTACACCAGTAAGCAATGTGTATATATATATATATTATATATATATATATATATATATATATATATATATATATATATATATATATACATTGCCCCCAACAATCTGGGTCCTCATTTTACCTACCCCGGAAGGATGGAAGGCTGAGTCAACCTTGAGCCGGTGAGATTTGAACCACTGACCTGCTGAACACAGTCAGCTAAAGTGGCCTGCAGTACTGCACTCTAACTGCTGCGCCACCTCGGCTCACTATTGTCATCCTATTAGAACAAAGAATGTACTAAAGCTCTTATGACTTGTTGATCCAGTACAGAAAATCATTCTAATTCAGATATGTGATCAAATCACTCTAAGCCTAATGTCCCAACAAAAGCTTCAGACAGATCTAATTTTTGCTGTGTTAAATGATGCAAAACCATGTCCCTGGTTTTGATCATTGTGATTGGAAAGACATTGTGGGTGCTTCATCTCTAGAGGTCTGGACAGTCACTTGTCTGAAATGGTATATAGGGTCTCCTGCTTGAGCAGGGGGTTGGACTAAAAGACCTCCAAGGTCCCTCACAGCTCTGTTCTAATTGGCTGATTGAAATTGGATTGAATATTGAAAATGCTGAAATGCAGACATTGAAAACATATAAGAAACGGTTGCTAGAATTGGGTATGTCTAGTTTAACGAAGAGAAAGACAAGGGGGGACATGACAGCAGTATTCCAATATCTCAGGGGCTGCCACAAAGAAGAGGGAATCAAGCTATTTTCCAAAGCACCTGAAGGCAGGACAAGAAGCAAGGGATGGAAACTAATCAAGGAGAGAAGCAACCTAGAACTACGGAGAAACTTCCTGACAGTGAGAACAATTAACCAGTGGAACAGCCTGCCTCCAGAAGCAGTAAATGCTCCAACACTGGAAGTTTTTAAGAAGAGACTGGACAGCCATTTGTCCCAAATGGTGAAGGGTTTCCTGCCTGAGCAGGGGGTTGGACTAGATGACCTCCAAGGTCCCTTCCAACTTTATTATTATTATTATTATTATTATTATTATTATTATTATTATTATTATTATTAACGAACAAAGTTTTCATTGGTGGCTATGTCTAGACACAAGTTTATCTGGTTTTTTTTTTTATTTTAAAAACAGCTGAAACATCTTTCTTGAATGAATTAACCAGTCCAAGAGAAAAGAAAAGAAATACTGATTTCCAAAATTTCTTTCTCAAGTTTTGAGGTGAAAAACGTAAAAGCAAAATACTTTTTTTTTCCTGTTCACAGCATCAACTTGCAAATTACTGCAGTGTTGAGGTTGCTATTAATCAATGTAACTAGATCAGTTGTCATGTTTTATTACTCAAACCATCTGTGATAAGTGTCACTCCGTTCAGCTGCAACCTCAAAGTTTTATCTGTTGCCTTTAGAAGGATGCTGTACCTTTAAATGATGAGAAACCTTCTGTGCCAGGAATTATCACCAAATACACAGTTAAAGTAGTTGCTTTATTTCTAATTCTTCACTAATAACTGTGAACTCATAGAAGGATCAGAAGATTGAGACGTTAATTCCAAGCATGATCAGGTCACATCACACTGGAATTTAATTTCAAGAAATATTATGCATGGATTAACATCCTATTAAAATTCCAGTTGCCCAATTTATGGGTTCTATATAACTTGCAAGAGCTTATGTAGCTTCACTAGCATGGCATGTGCTACATGATGAGATACAGAAATTTGAATCATTTCAATATCTTTCTGAGTGTTAAAAGTAAGCCTTTTGCAATAGAGAAAAAGGAAGTTGATAAATGCATTTTGTCCGTGCATTTTGTTTCAAGTTTAGCAGTTATTGTGCATGTCCAAAGAGCTTTCTAGCCTAAAAAAACAGAAAAGTTTTTTTTTCCATTCTGATGCAAGAAATATCTACTTATTTAATCTTTCAAATGCAGATCTGCACAATTCATTAATAAGCTAGAGAATAATAAAAAGAAAACCAACCTTAAGTAATCTCAGCTGGCAGTTAGTGGCTTAGTTAGCATTGGATGGGAGACCACCAGGAACACCAGAGCTATAGACTAGACTTGGAAGATACACACTTATAAACACAAGCCCCTATCCTGGAAAATGGCGTTAGAAAATGATTTCAGAACTTTTGGAAGAAAAATTGCACTATTAATCAAGACAATCCCATTTGCACTATTGTATTAATAGCATATTGTATTAATATTGTATTGTATTAATCAAGACATCAGGATTCAGACTAATGATTGAATAATTCTGACATTAGTTATTGAAAAGTGGAAGGAAGATATCTCTTCTAGTTAACTTTTAGGTACTCCTACATTTGTAATTGAATTAAAGACTGCCATCAGTTGTCAGCTGATGTACTGATTATATTGTGGCATTTCTTCAAAGAGTTAAATGTTTGCACAAAGATCTAGCTTCATTTTAGAAGCACAACAGTAACCCGCTTAGATGTGTTGGGCTATAAAAATATAACCAGCCCAAAAACATTTAGAGAAATATCTGTGGCTCATGAGTAAAGTACTAGACTTGACTTGGGATACCCTTCCAGCTCTTGATGCCAAAAGTGACCTTAGACAAGGAGCAGAAGTTTATGAGCAGGGCTGTGGGACTCTCTCATCTCTCCCCCCACCTCATGATAATTTATTTCTCCACATCTACTTTGTACACAGTTGAGACAATCCCGAATGTAAAAGAGAGGAATTGTCATAACTACTGCCACTTACTTATTACACTGATCAATTGAATTTCCAGGATCTTAAGGAGACGTCTATGGAGTGCTTGATAGGAGACAATTTGAATATCTATGTCTAAAAGATACGAAATGCAGAAGGTACACATGACAATTCCATAATTCATAAAGCACCAGACAGAAAGATATCAGGTATATGAATAAGAGTGCATATATTTAATTTGTCCCTGCACCATTGTGATAATAGCAGGAACTGTTTTAAGATACTGTGAATTATGCCAGAATGCTGCAGTCAGGTATAAATCAATCAGGAAGATATAGTTGTTGAAAAATATATATTTATGGACTGTGGACCTGTTTAATTTCTGCCTTAAAATACTGATGATGCAGTATTTGTATTCATTGCAGATAGCTGGTCATTTGCATTCTTTTTTTATAAATCGTTCCGTTCTCCATCATCCAGCCAGAGCTGAAGAAGTTTCTTGGATGACAAGTGAAACGTCTTCAAAAACAACAACAACAACAACAACAACAACAACAACAACAACAACCAAGAAAGACCTCTTGAAAAAGAATCTTTCAGACAACTATGACCTAGATCAGGGCTTTTCAACCAGTGGTATGGTATCACCTGTGGTACATTGGCACCTGGCAGGTGGTACGCGACCATCCTAGAAAAGTGGTAGCGGGGGAGGGAAATGAGCTGAACTGGTGGCAGCACCACACAAACCTGAGCTAGAGATGGCCAGAGCTGTAGGGCTGTCAAGGCTCAGTGGAAGCACCAGGATCGGCGCTTCTTCGAGACTATCAGGGCTCAGTGGAAGTGCCAGGATCAACGCCTGGCTCCTGCTGAACCCAGAAGAAGCGCCAATCAGCTGGAACATACAACATACAACACTCAGGAAAAATTTGAGCATATATTACACAGATATTAAGCACTTAATTTCCTATGTATTGTTTCTTTGAAACAGACGGATGGTAGGTAGGGCAAGAATTTGGGGTATGTTGGGCACAGAGGCAGGAAAAATTAAACTAAGCAGAGGTTTGTTTTTTTTTACAGGGATGATGACACTGAATCTAGAGTGACAAGAAAGATTGACTGTCTTTCTTACTGCTGATTACACAAGCAGCAATACTACTACTACTACTACTACTACTACTACTACTAATAATAATAATAATAATAATAATAATAATAATAATAATAATAATAAAGTTGGAAGGGACCTTGGAGGTCATTGAGTCCAACCCCCTGCTCAGGCAAGAAACTCTACATCATTTTGGACAAATGGCTGTCTAGTCTCTTCTTAAAAACTTCCAGTGTTGGAGCATTCACCGCTTCTGGAGGCAGGTGCTTCCACTGGTTAATTGTGCTCACTGTCAGGAAGTTTCTCCTTAGTTCTAGGTTGCTTCTCTCTTTGATTAATTTCCATCTATTGCTTCTTGTCCTGCCCTCAGGCGCTTTGGAGAATAGCTTGACTCCCTCTTCTTTGTGGAAGCTCCTGAGATATTGGAAGACTGCTATCATGTCCCCTCTCATCCTTCTCTTCATTAAACTAGACATACCCAAATCCAGCAGCCATTCCTTATATGCTTTAGCCTCCAGTCTCCTGTGTTGGGCACAGAGGCAGGAAAAATTAAGCTAAGCAGAGGTTTTTTTTTTGTTTGTTTTTGTTTTAACAGGGATGATGACACTGAAACTAGAGTGACAAGAAAGATTGACTGTCTTTCTTACTGTTGATTCCACAAGCAGCAAAAATAAACAGATGTTTCCAGGTATTTTCAAAACTATCCTAGAAGGATTAAAGCTGGCTCACTATGAAAGTTGCTTTCCTTCCCAATAATACTTTATTCCAGTTCTTTCCCCTTAAATGCCAACAGAAAGGCACTGTTGGTATCTCTCCTAAAGGAAAACTCCTTTTTATTGCATCTTTCCTTTGTTTTAAACCTTAAAGACAATAACTGGGCATTCTCTTCGGAATGCTTCATCTTTACTGTACTACTTCAAAAAAAAAAAAAAATTGGAATCAGTCCAAGTTATTTAAAACTGTAAACAGAACTAAATTGTCCACTGGGAATGAAAACGTGTCCCAAATAAATGCATTTTCAATGTCACTTCACTGGTGAGAAGGGAATGGGAATCCCAAAGGTGCTTTTTTCAAAAGGCAACTGGACTTCGTTTTTCCTTGAAGACGTTTTGCATCTCAGCCAGGAAGCATCTTGGAGAAGAAGTGAGATGTCTTCAAGGAGAAACCAAGCAGAGTTGCCTTTTGAAAAAGCACCTTTGAGACAACCATGACCTGGATGATTGAGAATCTCCATAGACCAGGAAATGGGAAGAACCGTGGTATTTCATCAGGGGGGGATAAAACAAGAACTGATATTGTTTCCAAATCTTTTAAACTTAAGAGAACCAATATATGGATTAACGGCAGATTGACAATAAAGCTAGAATCCGAAGGGAAGTCAAATGTTAGCAATCAGAAATTAACAGATCCTTTCTTAGATGAAAAAATAAAAATTCAGGTTAATGTGTGTGTGTGTTTGTGTGTGTATACATGCATTCATTCATAAATACATACATACATACATACATACATACATACATACATACATACATACATTTTTTGTTGTTAGTTATGAAGTCATGTCCGACCCATCACGACCCCATGGACAACGTTCCTCCAGGCCTTCCTGTCTACCATCTTCTAGAGTCCATTTAAGCTCACGCCTACTGCTTCAGTGACTCCATCCAGCCACCTCATTCTCTGTCGTCCCCTTCTTCTATTGCCCTCAATTTTTCCCAGCATTAGGCTCTTCTCCAGGGAGTCCTTCCTTCTCATTAGGTGGCCAAAGTACTTGAGTTTCAACTTCAGGAACTGGCCTTCGAAAGAGCAGTCAGGGTTGATCTCCTCTAGGACTGACCGGTTTGATGGCTTTGCAGTCCAGGGGACTCACAGGAGTCTTCTCCAGCACCAGAGTTCAAAGGCCTCCATTCTTTGGCGCTCAGCCTTTCTTATGGTCCAACTTTCACAGCCATACATTGCATCTGGGAAAACCATACATACATACATACATACATACATACATACATACATACATACATAAAAAGGCAAAATTAATCTGAAAACATAGTGAGGTCACAGTAAATGACAAAGATGTGAAAGTGTTGTTTTTTTTCCCCTTGTGCTCAGCCAACTGATACAAAAGGATGGTGTGCTACAGAAATAAAGAAGAGATTTATCATTCAGAGGAAGACAAGGGCAACCTTGGACAGGTTCAGGAAGGATAGAGATATTTCTATGACAACAAAGATAGTGAAATCAATGCTTGTTTTCAATGATAATGAACAAGGGGGAGAAGTTGGAATTTGAGAAAAAAAAATAAAAGAAAGAAGATGGATGCCTCCAAAATGATGGACTTAGAAACAGTAACTGTATCATGATCTGACAAAAAAAAATCATATTATTGACTAAATAAAAGTTGATGGTTCCAATTGAGATAAGAATCAGAAAGCAGAATTGAGCATATCATGAGCATGGGTGATGAGATTAAGAAAGGGATACATCATAGGAAGATAGAAAGGATCAAGTTTGGAATAGACCATTGTGGACAAAAATTGTGGTAGTTGCTGAAATTTGATGGCACATAATCAATCAATCTATCAATCAATCCAATCTTTCACATTTGGCTAATTTGTAATCACATGTTACATTTTCAGGGATTATCCAGGACTTCATGTGTACCTCTCATTTATGGGTGCTTTTATAATTATTATTATAAAATGTAAGGAATAATAACATGTAAAAAAAAACAGGTTCAGTGAAAAAAAAAAAGGATCTGTGAATCGATTCAGGCTTAATATACCAAAAGGGTTTTCCCTTATTTATTTAATTATTCATTTATTTATGCAAGTTATATTTTTGGTCTGAGCATGGCTACTGTAAATATTCAATAAGCCAATGTAAAGAAGGGGATAATATAAATACAAATGTACACAATTGTACTTTTAGAGCAAATAAGAAAAGCAGGACATAATTAACCCTGTTTTCGCTTGGCTAGGTTTCCACTCCTATGTGAGGAATAAAATATGTTCGCTAAATAATATCCCTGAAAGTAGGTATATATTAGAAGAACTTCAGGGAAGAATAAATCAAAAGTTCATTAGGAGTTCTTTAAAAAACTGTAAATTGAAATGGAAACGCAATAGGATGTACTGAAGGTAGAAAACTTGGAATACGGCATCCAGTTTTGGTCACCATGACATATAAAAGATGTTGTGACTCTAGAAAGAGTGCAGAGAAGAGCAACAAAGATGATTAGAGGACTGGAGGCTAAAACATATAAGGAACGGTTGCTGGAATTGGGTATGTCTAGTTTAATGAAGAGAAGGACGAGGGGGGACATGATAGCAGTGATCCAATATCTCAGGGGTTGCCCAAAAAGAAGAGGGAGTCAAGCTATTCTCCAAAGCATCTGAAGGCAGGACAAGAAGCAATGGATGGAAACTAATCAAGGAGAGAAGCAACCTAGAACTAAGGAGAAACTTCCTGACAGTTAGAACAATTAACCAGTGGAACAATCTGCCTCCAGAAGCGGTGAATGCTCCAACACTGGAGGTTTTTAGGAAGAGACTGGACAGCCATTTGTCTGAAATGGTATACGGTTTCCTGCCTGAGCAAGAGGTTGGACTAGAAGAACTCCAAGATCCCTTCCAACTTTATTATTATTATTAAATGTGGCCAGCGTGCTTTCAAATTGCTAAGTGGACAGGAAGGGGCAAGGAACCAGAGGGTAGCGATTTAAACTGCCATGCTGCGCAGTGGTTAGAATGCAGTATTCCAGGCTAATTCTGCTGGTTCCTGTCTGCCAGCAGTTCAGCAGTTCGATCCTGACCAGCTCAATGTTGACTCAGCCTTCCATCCTTCTGAGGTCAGTAAAATGAGGACCCAGGTTGTTGGGGGCCATATGCTGACTGTGTAAATACTTAGCGAGAACTGCAAAGCACTGTCAAGTGGAATGTAAATCTAAGTGCTATTGCTGAGCATCGCATATGCATGTGTGCTCACACACACACACACACACACACACACCTGTGTGTGCTATATATCAATTTATTTTTTCCATGCCATAAACTGTATCAAAATCAGCTTGAAGGCTTTAAGACCAACAAGGCTGCTTTGATTTTTTTTTAATCTGATATTTTCTAAAATTAAGTATCCCAATCCATATTTTATAGAAGAAAGATATTACAACATTAATAAGGAGGCCAGATACATTTATCTTGATCACCAGTCCAATGCAGTCTAATACTGATTTCTCTGGGTAAAAGAGAAATTCTAAAAGAATGAGTTTTGAAATGGAATGGAATAAAATTTGGATTGCTAGCAAAGAATTAAGGGAGAACTGGAATAGCTATTTCGAACGCTTTAGCTCTTTTCAACCAGACATAACCCTTCTGAGATTCGAACCTGGGCTGTCTGCATGTTAGGCAGCTGTATTAACCTCTAGGCCACAGGCTCTGTCTCACTTTTGCCAGCTGTGTTAGGGAGGGAAGAAACAGGGGAGGAGTTATCTAGAATGCTGTATGTTACACCCTGTTGCCCAAATATGGATGTGGATGGCTCTAGTTTGAACTGATACAAGGCAAAAGATTTCTCTCTCCCATATTTGGGCAACAGGTGTAACATACATATATATATATATATATATATATATATATATATATATATATATATATATAATTTTACGTGGGAGAAAACCCGAATAACCAAAGACCTACACCCGCGAGCATAAATAGCAAATAGCATAACAAGGAGATGTTTTTATCTGATTAGGAATTTCCATTAAAAAATGATAGGTAAAAGACAAATATAATATCACTTTTAAATCAAGACAACTACATCAAATAACTTGCTTTTCTTATCTTCTAGGATTCATTTTTTTTTTTACTCCCTAATCCAGTGATGGCGAACCTTTTAGAGACCAAGTGCCCAAAACTGGCCCTTCCCTCTGCCCATCCCCCACCCCTCCTCCACTCCCACCACACCCTGCTTTGCCCCTGTCCCCACCATGCCCTCCCCACACCACACCCATCACAAATTGCCCAGGCTGCCCAGCAGTGCCATGGCACCCACGCCGTCCGCCCATGACCCGCAGCATCAACTGCACATGACAGGGTGCAAGGGAGGATTCTTGTACCCGCTGCCCAGCTGCCATGTCTTTGGCAGCACTGTTCCGTGTGGGTCGCACTCTAGGGCAACTCTCCTCCTGGAGGGCTGCTGGTGAGGAGGGGGCCACGGGGGGAGGTGGGGCTGGGGTGATGGTGCACGTGCCCACAGAGAGGGCTCTGAGTGCCGCCTCTGGCACGTATGCCACAGGTTCACCACCACTTCCCTAATCTATATTTTCAGCTAGTCTCCCCTCCAGATTTTATCCAGAAAACTGAAGGCCAGAAAGGGTCTTACTAAGGTCTGCCACTAGGCTAGACTGTATGCTGTGTAATCCTCATATTTTAAATGGGTGAAGGCTCATTTGAACTAAATATTTATAGTTACACTACCCTTTCACTCAAGAGAAGCTAGATGAGTATGGAAAGGAACCTGAGAAATGAATCTGCACACCGTCAACATGCATGAAAGCAGCGACACTGTTGGTGCGGGAATGACAGGAGATTAATCTTTCTTCATTGTAGCCAACAGCGAGGAAGGTAAATAACAAAGGAGGCATCGAAGAAGCAGAGAACATCAGTTAGCAAATTAAAAAAAAAAAAATCTGTGGGTATTTTGTGCTACAATGAGCTTGCCAATCACATGCAAGTATGTTTCGGTTGAAACTATTATATTGTGAAGAATATTTATGGAATTATGATGTACAAGGTAATTTGCCTGTCCAGTCAAAACTTTGAGTCCAAATAAATGCTTGTGTTAACAGAATATTAAGTATCCTTCAACAGATGTAGGTTTATTTAGGATTTTCTTGGCTAAGAAGACCGTTTTCTCTGAGCCCTGGTGGCACAGGGGTTAAAATATAGTATTGCAGTCAAACTCTGTCCACAGCCTGGAGTTTGATCTTAATGGAGCTCAAGGTTGACTCAGCCTTCCGTTCTTCCAAAGTTGGTAAAATGAGGACCCAGTTTATTGAGGGCAATATGCAAATAATGTTTACCTTGTAAACAGCCCAGACAGTGGTATGAAGAACTATAGGAAAATAGATTAGAATAGAATAGAATAGAATAGAATAGAATAGAATAGAATAGAATGGAATGGAATGGAATGGAATGGAATGGAATGGAATGCAATGCAATGCAATGCAATGCAATGCAATGCAATGCAATGCAATGCAATGCAATGCAATGCAATGCAATGCAATACAATACAATACAATCAGTGGTGGGAATCAGCCAGTTCACACCACTTCAGCAGAACCGGTAGCTAATTTTTTGTTGCCCAGGCCCAGAATGGACTTCCGGAAGTGGCATCCACACAGAGAATCAGTTGTTCACATATTTGTATCCCACCACTGAATGCAATGTAACGCAATGCAATGCAATGCAATGCAATACAATACAATACAATACAATAGCAGAGTTGGAAATGACCTTGAAGGTCATCTAGTCCAACCCCCTGCTCAGGCAGGAATTCCTATACCATTTCAGACAAATGCCTGTCCAGTCTCTTCTTAAAAACTTCCAGTGTTGGAGCATTCATGGATGGATGGATGGATGGATGGATGGATAGATAGATAGATAGATAGATAGATAGATAGATAGATAGATAGATAGATAAACTTTCTCTGAAAGCTCTTTTACTTTCCTACTTTCTCCATCTAAGCACTAAGTCACAATTATCTACTTAAGCTTTGAAAAGATACTAAAGCACATAAATAAAATCTAACACTGAAGCTATCTGAATGCAGCTCCGTCTTGTGGCCAGATAGATTGCATCAAATAGGGAAATAGCACATAGACAATGCCAGTGTTCTGCTTCCAACAAACATCAGCCATTCCTGGCATAGTCAATGGAAGGATTGACGAGAACAACCAGGGGTCCACGTCTGAAAAAGCCGCATAGTCTCTTAAAACGGGGTATCATGACTCAGTTATGGTTCCCGATATGATGGAGAACTCAACTCTTGACTTCGTAGATACGTCCATGCAGTTTTCTTGGTAGCAATAGAGAAAGGATTAGCTTTGGCTTCTTCATGGATGCTTTTCCTCACTTACAAGGTAAGCTACAATCCTAGAATTCCGTGAAAATATTCAGTCCAAGGACTTCCTAAGATTGATTCTATTTCTCATCTGAATATATTACCATCAGCCAGGAGCTGCCATCCCGAAGGGACACCATAAAGACAGAGGCGCACAGAACTTTACTGCAACTCTAACTGGCTCATAATAATAGGAAATCTATTTTACAAATCCCTTACAAAGACTTAATATTCTCCATTTGCTTGTTAACGCCTCTCCCCCCTGAAACTTCGATAATGATACTCAATGTTCGGCTCACAAATGGCCACCTACGCTGTGCCAAGCACAGGGATTTTTCACTACAATTGGGAGCAAAAGATAAGTAAGTTTCGTCTAACACCCATAATCTTGCTTGATGATACAGGGCATCAAAAGAGGGCAGTTTAGACATTTGCCATGAATAGTGACAAATAGAATTGGTGAATATATTAGCATCGTCTTAGAAAGAAGCAATCTTCCTCAATCAGTGTAATACAAAAGAGGCACTTTAGATCATATTGTCTTGTCCTTTATGGGGATAATCCGTATATTCAGCACAATGTTGTGCTTCTTATGTGCTGGGTTAGTGTAACTACGATCGTTCTCTGCTTATAAAACTGTTGATGTGCTATTATCTCATGCTTGTCTGGGCTGGGGTATTATAATATTTATTTGAAACGAAGGCAATCCCACATTTGAGATGCTAAAGTGGGGGAGAGAAATGCATAAACATAGAGAAATCCTGTAGAATGCCTAGTTTCCCTGCTTTGTGAACTGTTTGTGTGCCAATTATGGCTGAAAACAGTCTTTGGGGTTATTTATGCGTTTATTTATTGGTTGTGTTTATATAGCTGCCCATCTCACATATGTGATTATGAGAAATGCACAAAACTTAAACCAACTATTTAAAACCCAATCTATGAAAAACAATCATACAGTATATGTACATGACATGTGTGTGTGTGTGTGTGTGTGTGTACAATCATGGGTATTTATGTGTAAGTGTGAGTCTCTGTATGCATGTATATGTATATATATATTTCTGTTTGTTTATGTGTGTGTGTGTGTCCATACATGTTTCTCTCGGGGACTGGTGAAAATCTATAGTATGGCTTCATTACCTGTGCCTGATAACTATTTTGTTCTGTGTCATATGGTTTTCATAACATAGAATATCAGAATTGGAAGGGACCTTGGAGGTCTTCTAGTCCAACCCCCTGCTCAAGCAGGAGCAGTTTTATTTTAAAGTAATATTTGTTTTACATGTTAACAATGACTGTAGTTTTGTGTTTGTTGTTTTAATTCATTTTTTTTTGCTGTCCAGATTGGCACCTGAGTAAATAAATAATATTAGAATATACACACATACATACATGCATACATACATACATACAGTAGTGGCCAAAATTGTGGAAACCGTTTGGAAAAAGTGTATTTTTGGGGTTTGATGGTTAATAACACCACTTTTTTGGGGCAAATAGTACCATAAAATTATATATCAATGGAAAGATAATTTAATCAGGAATGTAATGCAACAAGGTTTGTTCAATTATCTGTACTGTATGCTATGAAAATTTATAGCCAAAAAAACAGAAAAAGGAAGCACAACTTGTTTAGGTTGATATCAGGTAGCTTTCCTTCATCTAATTGTAGCCAATGAGCATGAGTGTCTAGAGAGCCAATCACGTGTCATCTTATTTTGGCCATGAGACAATCAGATCACCATAGGATTCAGTTATTGATGTCATGTATTGAAGCTGGGAGGAGGATATTTGTCAGTGTGTTATGTGATGGCTATCAAGTTCTTTGGGGTTTTTTGTGTTCTTTTGTTTAGTGAGCTTGTAAAACATAATACAATTAAAGTAATGGTGCAAAGAGTTGACTGGTTGCCCAGAAAGCGATGTAAAATAGTATTATTAAGTGAACAAGGCTACAGTTATAAAGAAATTAGAAGAAAAAATGGTTGGAAACTTAACCCAAGATGGCATTTCTACTGTATACTTTTCCCAAAAGGTTTCCACAATTTTGGCCACTAAACTATATACATTCATGTTATGTATTCCTCACCTGGTTGCAACACCTGATTGATTGGTCATTGGGAAAATTTAGAAACTGATTCAAGTAGAATTTGGGCACAGAGGGAAGACCAAAAGGAAATATCAGAGCTGTAGACCAGATTGGAAAAAAAGCCATAGGCGATAACAAATCCCTTTTGTTCTGATGCCAGGAAAAAAAAAAGAAAGTTAAATCCCTTTAATGCGTGTGTGTGTGTGTGTGTGTGTGTGTGTGTGTGTGTGTTAAACGGTGCCAATCTGCAATGAGCTCCATTTTTTATCCATTTCTGAAAATAGGAGGAGGCGATTCTGAGAGTGAGCAACTTATCAATCCTATTTATTTATTTATTTATTTATTTATTTATGAGACTTATATACCGCTTTAAGTGCAAGCACTCTCTAAGCGGTGTACACCAGTAAGCAATGTATATATATATATATATATATATGTGTGTATATATATATATATGTGTGTGTGTGTATATATATATTTGCTGCTCAAAGCAAGAAGCTAAAAACACCAGCCTGAAGATGACGAATGTGACTTCGTCGAAACGTTGCCAAGACACTTCCAATTTTACGCGGGAGAAAACCCGAACAACCAAAGACCTATATACAAATACCCGCGAAAACCTCAGAAAACATATATATATATATATATATATATATATATAATATATATATATATATATATATTTTTCTGAGGTTTTTGCGGGTGTTTGTATGTAGGTCTTTGGTTGTTCGGGTTTTCTCCCGCGTAAAATTGGAAGTGTCTTGGCGATGTTTCGTCGAAACATCACCAAGACACTTCCAATTTTATGCGGGAGAAAACCCGAACACCAAAGACATATATATATATATATATATATATATATATATATATATATATATATATATATATATTTACATTGCCCCCAACAATCTGGGTCCTCATTTTACCTACCTCGGAAGGATGGAAGGCTGAGTCAACCTTGAGCCGGTGAGATTTGAACCGCTGACCTGCTGAACACAGTCAGCTAAAATGGCCTGCGGTACTGCACTCTGACTGCTGTGCCACCTCAGCTCGACTATCCATGTGCAATGGATGCAAATGACTCAGAAGGTGGAATGACTCTCTTGAACCGTGAAGCCGAGCTATCAAAATGGCACAGATGGATGAGAACTATGTGAAAAACTGATCGGATGTCACTCTTCCTTGTCAAAGTTGCCCTACCAGAGGATCTAAGCGTGACCATCAGTGCAACCAATGAGGTATATCCGATATAACTAGATATCAAGAGATATCCTACGGTTAATAGAAGAGCGATGAGTGTAAAATGTATGCTGAATCGCTCTAATGTAGCGAATGAACCATATGCAAATATTTGGCTTTGCAAAAAGAAAAAAAGCTTCAACTTCTCTGATTCAGCCATGTATTTGCATCTTAATTATTGAACTAAAAGACATCTAGGGGATTGTTTGAAGTTGTTTTTTTTTTTCTCTCTCTCTCTCTCTCTGAGCTATTTCTACAATATTATCACCTCTGGTCTGAGCTGCTTTTCAGAAGCTTCAAACATCATGGAATAAATGCTTGAACAAGCAATAAATATGTTGCTTTTTTCAAAACGGAACTAATATTTCTGTTGGTTAGTTACATTAGCTGTACTACATTTGGCTTACCTTTAACAATGCAAAGAAATTGACTTATTAATGATTAAGTCAACAAAGAACAGCTGTAAATAGCTCTGCTTTTTATGGAAAAGCAATCAGGCTACCGAAGATAAATGCTTATGAAATGTATGATGAAAGTGACATTGTTTATAGGGATTAGATTAAAAAGCAAAAGCAAAATAATAATAATAATAATGTCATTGTTCATACAGCAGTTCAGGAATTGGGGAATTGTTGAGAAAAAGAATCACCTGGTAAATTTCATCAATAAATTCTCCAGGAAGAGAGAATTATTCTACTAGCAGCTATCTTTCATTATTCCATAGCCATACATTCACAACTCATGGTCTAGCATCCCAAAATGTTTTACTTTCATCTTCCTTTTTTTTTATCCTCCACATTATGTTTTCTTTGCAAGAGAAATTGATCTTCAAGAAAGTCTGCAGTTGGCAGTTATGCAGGAAGAAGTACACCAAAAATAAAAGAAAATATCTCAAATTCCCATTACAAACCTTGTCTTCCCCTATTTCTGCCCCACCTACTGTAAGGCTGTCATTCCTAAACGTGGATTAATTGAAGGAAATGAAGACACTAATTTCCCCATCATATTTTTTTCATGCCTTTCAAACCAATTTTCACAGAAAACAGAACTTTCAGAAGATAATGGCTTTATTCCTTCACATTTCTCCCAATGTGGTGCAATGGTTAAAATGCAGTATTGCATCTAACTCTGCCCACAGCCAGGAGTTCGATTCTGACTGGCTCAAGTTTGACTCAGCCTGGAGCTCAAACCTAAAAGGACTCATGGTTGACTCAGCTCTTCTTCCTTCTGAGGTTGGTAAAATGAGGACCCAGATTGTTGGGGACAATATTATGACATTGTAAACCCCTCAGTGAGTGGTCTATGGCAGGGGTAGGCAACCGTGGCTCTTTTGTGACTCGTGGACTTCAGCTCCCAGAATTCCTGAGCCAGCATGGCTCAGCTTGGAAACTCTCCCTTTCCCCTCAGCGTGGCTGGCTCAGGAATTCTGGGAGTTGAAGTCCACGAGTCATAAAAGAGCCAAGGTTGCCTACCTCTGGCCTGGGCCTAGGCTGCTTTATGACTCGTGGACTTCAACTCCCAGAATTCCTGAGCCAGCATGGCTCAGTTGGAAACACTCCCTTTCCCCTCAGCATGGCTGGCTCAGGAATTCTGGGAGTTGAAGTCCATGAGTCATAAAAGAGCCACGGTTGCCTAACCCTGGTCTATGGGGTGGCATATAAGTCTAAGTGCTAATGCTGAGAGGGAAAAAGAGAGAAGAGAATTGGTGGAAGATGATTGTAGACTTTCCCATGGCAAATTAAACCCATTGTTCTCTGAATTAACACAATTTATTTTGTATCTACTGTGCACTAAACCAGAAACTTTGCCAAAGACAATATAATATGTCCTACTTGTGGAATCACAGTTCCACTGTCACTTCTTCCTCTGATTTCAATAAGGTACTGTATGTTGAAAACTTGATCTCGTGAAAAGGCCTCATGACCTAGAACAGGGACCTCTAAACTTGAAGACTTGTGGATATCAACTCCCAGAATTCATAGGCTGGCTGAGGAATTATGGGAGTTGAAGTCCACAAGTCTTCAAGTTGCCATGTTTGGAGACCCTGACTTAGATCATAGATAATGCTAAGCCATTTGTTTATAAAGCATGATGACTGGGTTCAGACATGATTCTAAGTCAACTTCAAACAAAGGGCACCATTATTTTCAATGATATATATCCCACAGCATTGTTTTATGCTTCTCTAGATTTTAGAAAAAAACAGACCATCTAATGCCAGTGTTCCTCCGCCTTAGCAACTATAAGATTACTGGAGAATTCTGGGAGTTGAAGTCCATACCCCGTAAAGTTGCCCAGGTTGAAAACGACTGCTCTATGAGCTGAAACTTCCCTCAAAAAATTACTTTTGAGATTATTTCTTTCCACAGAAAACTGGATTGATTTATAAATGTATGTATTTTCCCTTTGCTTAGAGCAATCCCCAAGAAATGAAATACTTCTTGATGACTCAAGGGCAGCTGTTCTGGTCCGCACGAGATAAATATGTGATGTAGCAGTTTCAGACCTTTAGTTCTATGAAAAGGATATATGAAGGCATCTGTGAAAATATTCCTGGAGGAGTCCTATTGTCATCTATTGATTGACCACATAAACACTTTGAGAGATGAAAACCTAAATGAACTACAAGGAAGACATTAGCTTCCACATCTGAGAGGGATAGAGCTTTTACTTGACAATAGGTAGTGAAGATAAATGTGGCAATTATGGCCCACAGACATGGCAACAAATGAAGGACTACAGGAATAGTGTCAACAGACATTTGTGACAGATGTTATAAGGATGGCAATAGACAGGTTGCCAGGCAGGAGAAACAGGAAAGACACTGACAAATATACTGCAAAGGATAACCATTCAAGGAAGGTCAGAGGAGAAGGAGAGAGAGAAAGAAAAATGAGCTGCAAGAATGCAGGGGGGATGCACATATATGCTCAGCAACAGCAGCATTCTAATGTAGCGATAGGAGGAGAAGGAGGACCTTGATCATCAATGCACTTCCACGCACTTCCTTGACCCAAATGACCCTATATTTTCCATACTTTCTAGGTAGATTGCTAGGCAGTTTAACTTTATCTCAATGAAATGTCATGGAAGCAACATGAATCCATGTTGAACAGCCAGTTCTCTATGTGGATGCCACTTCCGGAAGTCCATTCTGGGCCTGGGCAACAAAAAATTAGCTACCGCTTCTGCCGAAGTGGTGTGAACTGGCTGAATCCCATCACTGCGTGGATCCCCTGGAATGAGGAAGCTGTGTGTCATTCGTAAAGAACCAAGCCCATGCATGACGTTTCAGTTAAAATATTTTATTACTAAAAGCCCATGCACCGGAATCTTCTCATCTCATAAACAGCACCTGCTAAGAGATAAGGGTCAATGGCACTCAAGGGATATTGGACTTAGTTTTTCTGTCCCAGCCTACGTGAGTCCTTGTTACGTTCACAAGGAGAAACCCCTCTTCCAACAAGCAGGCTGGAACTGCAAAAAAAAAAAAAAAAAACAAGCCCCTTTTATTATTCACAGACCTGATTCAATGTCCAAGGCAAACAAACACAGTTCACAGAAACTTGATCCTCAACATGAACAGCTGCCTTCAGCAACCAGCACCTCCCACACCTTCCCTTATATTATGCAGCCAAGATGTGGCTTCCTAACGCCTTCTCCTTTGCCTTTGGAGCTACCCCACTGCATTCCTCTGTACTACTCTGTTTTCTTGCTTGTGTTTTCATGCATCCTGGATATCTCCCAGCTATGAGTCATCACTGTCCAACTCAGACTCCCAGCATAGCTGTGTCTGAGCCTGAGCGCAAGTAGAGGGGCCAGGCTCCTCATCAGATTTTAAGTCTTGGAGCTCCTCAGAGCCTCCCTCTGACTCTGATGTCACTCCAGGCCCCTCCTTCTCCTCCTCCTCTGATTCCTCAGACTCAGCTGCCAGGTCCACTGGCTGGTGAGGAATCACAACATTAGTTCTCTTGTGGCTACATAGGGATTCTAGGCTGATTGCCCTTTCCATGATGCCACCAGTTTCTGCCATCTCCTTCTCTACCCTATGAGTTTCCTTGATGGGTCTTTTAGTCACCTCAAGGTTTTATTCCAGCAGCCATCTGGAAAAATACAAACACTTTTCTGTCAAGGCACAATTCCTTTGTATAACAAAGCAACCTTCAGGTGAAGCCATTTACTTCTAGAAGTAGGATGGGGGGGAGGAATATTGCTTTGCAAAGCAACCTCAAAGTGCTTTGCATAAGCCTACCCTATTTTATGGCTGGGATTATTAATAAAGACTTGCAAGTAAGGAAACGGGGAGAGTTCAGGATGCTTGTCAAGGGGAATCTATGTTACACCAGGTCATCACCAGATTCAACCAGGGAGGCTTCAGCACTGAGCAGGATCTGTGAATCTAGGAATGATGTTGTTTGAAACTGACTGCAATTGAGCATGATGCTGCAGTAGGCAGAAGCACCACCACACTCTGAAATGTGAGTTTAAATACGGCATCTCCCTAGAGTCTGGTTGTTGCTTATTTCATCAGACAGTGATGAAATTGTTTATTTTGCCAGTCCTCTTGCTCGTGCTCCCAATGCTTTGTCACTTGCCACTTCACTTCTCCATGTTTTTAGGACCCTAGGAAATCAGGGCAGTTTGTCCATCTTATTTAGCCACAGCCTTATAGTTCTTCTTAAGAATAGCACCTGGTCTAGCATCAACTCTCCACATCAGGGTGGAGATGGAGTGGATATTCTCATTAACTGCTGGGAGGCTACGCAGGTTTAGATACAACAGAACTAGCTCAAATTGAAGCCCACATAATGAAATTGCTATTCAGCTCTGGATGAAGTCACATTCACCAAGATAGAGAAGATCCATTGCTTGGTATTCTGGGCTCAGCTCCTGTTCAAACAGCAAGTAGCAGTCTTGGCTAGAAGGTCATTTGTCCCACTGGTCTCATCACAAAGTGTTTACTTTACACCAACGCACCCTCTACATACAGTTGCATTTGAAGGTGGTTCAAAAACTACAACAAATCCCAAATCCAGCTGCTGGAACTAGCCATTTCATCACTGTAATTCAAGTTCTGCCTTCACTGTCTTATCTGCCAGTGGGTCTCTGGACTCAGTTCAAAGTGATTTGCACTTACCTATAAATCTTATTTGACTCAGCTGCTGCTTGGCTGGAAAACTCTCCCCAGTCCAAGCTGTGAAGAATTTTCTAAAAGAGGTTTCAGAGAGCCTCCAACCTATAAGAGGTTAATGAGTTAGGGGTTCATGAAAGAAAATATATAATTGTGCTGTAATATTAGAGAACAATGTTTGTGAAAGTTGGACCATAAGAAAGGCTGAGCACCAAAGAATTGAGGCCTTTTAACTATGGTGCTGGAGAAGACTCCTGCAAGTCCCCTGGACTGCAAGGCCATCAAACCGGTCAGTCCTAGAGGAGATCAACCCCGACTGCTCTTTAGAAGGCCAGATCCTGAAGTTGAAACTCAAGTACTTTGACCACCTAATGAGAAGAAAGGACTCATTAGAGAAGAGCCTAATGCTGGGAAAGGTCGAGGGCCATAGAAGAAGGGACGACAGAGAATAAGGTGGCTGGATGGAGTCATTGAAGCAGGAGGCGTGAGCTTAAATGGACTCCAGAAGATGGTAAAGGACAGGAAGGCCTGGAGGAACATTGTCCATGGGGTCACGAAGGGTTGGACATGACCTTGCAACTAACAACAACAACAACAAATTAGAGAACAGCTTCTTTCTAGAGACACCCTCTTTATGGTTTTTCAAAAGGCAGTGAAGACCATTCTCAACAAAGAACTTATGGGGCACCATTTTGAGCACTAAAGGTGATGCTTCTCCACTTTCTACTTGGGGTGAATTGGCATTGATTTTGGTCTTATGTTTTAAATGGATAGTTAAAGTAAATGGGGATTTGAAGGCACTGAATTCTATGATATTGTTGTGTTTTTGATTTCTATAAACCACTGTGAGGGAATCCAGTTGAGCAGTATGTAAGAGGTTGCAAATTAATAATAATAAAAAATAAAATTAAAAAAAGAATGATATTCTGAATGCAAGAGGCCCTGGGAAATAGAGGCATAAATACTCTGCAAAAAAGAGGAAGCATATTTGGTAGAAATGTTGAATGAATGAATGAATGAATGAATGAATGAATGAATGAAGTATATTACTGTCCTTTTGCCAGCAAATATAACAAACATAGAAAACGTGGAAGTTGTTTCCAGCACAGATAAACAAATGGTCGACACTAGATGAAGAAAATGACTCTTAACTTTATAGTTTGCATGGTTTAAACACTAAGAGTTCACAAATAACTAGGTTATTTAATCAGGTCTCTCTGCTCTAAGCAGTATATTCCTATTAAGATTCAAAGATGGGCGATATCATTTGAAATTGCCTTTAGATCAGAACATGCCTTCTAGCATGACAACATGTCCACTGTAGAAGATGTATGTATATTTGGACCTCAAGCAAAGTGGAGACAGATTCCAGAAGGCACAGAGAGGAAGGTTACAAGAGAGTAACAGAATAACAGAGTTGGAAGGGACGTTGGAGGTCTTCTAGTCTAGGGCTTTTCAACCAGTGGTATGGGTACCATCTGTGGTACATTGGCACCTGGCAGGTGGTATGCGACTATCCTAGAAAAGTGGTAGCAGGGGAGGGGAATGAGCTGAACCGGTGGCAGCACCGCACAAGCTTGAGTGAGAGATGGCTGGAGCTGCAGGGCTATCAGGGCTCAGCGGAAGCGCCAGGATCAGCGCCAGGCTCCAGCTGGAGCTTGGCACTGATCCTGGTGCTTCTGCTGAGCCCTGAAGAAGCACCAATCAGCTGGAAAGCAGCACTGATTCTGATGCTTCTGCTGAGCCCAGAAGAAGCGCCAATCAGCTGGAATGTTGCAGCATCTCCAGGGTCTTGTGATTTACATTCAGATGCTTGGCAACTGATTCATATTTATGACAGTCACAGGGTCATGTGAAGTGACCAAAACCTGCTGCAACCACCCAGCAGGCAGAGGGAATAAAAACCAAACACCCCCCCACCCCACCCCCCACTGCCAATCCTCAACAATGAAAACCTCAGACAGGAGGAAGAGCACCGCTGGATGGACAGGCAGGTGTCTTGCTCGGCTGTGGCTTGGGGGGGCACTTTTTTCAGTGCCATTGTAACTTCAAACAGTCACTAAGTGAACTGTTGTAAGTTGAGGACTACCTGAGCTTCATCACTTTTTTCCTTTTTGGGGGGAGGGGGTCAAGTTTTTGACACCTTGCTAGGCGACTGGTGGTACTCGGATATTGCCATATCCTAAAAGTAGTAGAATGGGTGAAAAGGTTGAAAAGCCCTGTTCTAGTCCAACCTCCTGCTCAAGCAGAAAACCCAATATCATTTCAGACAAATGGTTCTTAAAAACCTTCAGTGTTAGGGAACCCACAACTTTTGGAGGCAAGTTGTTCTGAGTCAGCCTGCCTCGGCAGAGAATCAGTTATTTCATGATCTACTTCAAAATTAAGATATTTGCTGCATTTGCACCATCAGCACATACATTCTGGACAATGTTTCTTTGTTTATTCCCATTTGGCAGTCTTCCTCTCTTACTTTGGCCCTTCTTGTAAAACACCTTCAAATCTATGTCAATCAGAAATAATATTGTATATATATATACAATATATATATATATATATATATATATATATATATATATTGTAAGTAGAACATTGGCAACACATTGATAAACATACTGCAAGCATTACACTGATCATCCACGGATCCCCAGTAGATCTACAATAGCCTAAGCTCATTTCTAGAACTGACACTTTCCCCCATTTGGGATTCTGAAACTCCAAATCAATTGAACGTTTTCTTGAATCCACCGTAATATCTTGTATTCCACTTATTGGTAAAAATAGCAAAGTGGGTTGGGGAGAAAAAAAAAAAGAGGAACCAAGTCAGGTGATTGGCAAGCTTAGTTTCTAATTTCAAAGACTAATTCAAAAAAAACTTCCAGTCATGATATTTTCATGAGATTTTGGCCTACAGATGTGTGTCTACGTGACTCTAATTACTTCCCGGTGCCCCTAGTAAACAAATACAAAAAGACACCTTTTCCTAAACAATTCCTTGTTATGAATAAATATTATCTGCTTTATACATATAGGAGACATCCACAATATAACAAACTTTTTGAAATAGTTTTCAATATAGCAGGTTGAATTTAAATTCTGCCTCCTCCCCCAAGCACTTCATCTACCTTTTTTTTTTTTTAAGTTTGGAAGATTTCTTGCTTATGGGCACTCTCAAAAATATCAGTAATTTTAATTGATATTGACCAGCAATAAGGGAGTTAAGGAATCCTTATTTTTAACTATCTTAAATGTGTAGGAACCATTTCTGTAAAAAAGAACCCTGATATATCTATTTGACATTTCAATTGGTTGGGACCACCGAAAAAGCTACCTCATTCTGTCCCAAAGTTTAGAGCTAAAGAAACTCTTCTAAACTTAACCAAACGAAAAAGATCCTTCAATCAAACTTGATGCATCTATTTCCCCATTGCTCAGAATTATCTTTCACATCTGCAGACTTTTTTTTCTTATTTTTGTTGCCAACTATTATCTCTATTTTACTGGATGTTGTAACAGCGCTAATCAACGGGAGAAATGACACTTTCTTGAAACTGGTTCAGAATTGGCAACCTCTGATCTGGTGCGAATCAAAGCAGGCTAAATCCCAAAGAGCCTTAAATTAATTAATTAACCTTTTGATTAATTAATAAACCTTTTGATCAATGCACACCGCTAATTTAAATGTGTCTTAGATTTATTTTATTTTTTTTACTGCAGATTCATGCAGATATAGAACAAATTAGATTCATTACAACATGCACAGAGATGAAAACAACGTAGGATATTGATTTTTCCTCTATTGCCAGTAGAGAATGAAAAAGTCTATGCAGCGGAAGTCTACTAGGATAAAAATATTCCCTACCTTTTCTCAGCTTAGATCTGGGCCATAAAAAAGTCCCAAAAGTCAGAAGTGCAAGTGTTACTTCCAATGCATAGAGAAACATGCCAAAGGTCCATGATAGATTTTTCCTCCTTTTTCCTTCTGCAATCCTTGAAATACCTCATATATTAAAATACAACAATCAATTGTCTTTTGCCCAACTGCCAAAAGAAAGCTCAAGACCGTATTGGTTGGAAACATGAGGAAGAGGCTTTCATCCTGCAGTGGATATAGACCAGTGGTTCTCAATCTTTTTATACCAGCGACCCCGGTCATAAGCAGGTGGCGCGCATGCGCGGCGCCACCCCCTGCGCGGCACTCATATGCGGTGGCGCCCCTGCATGATGCGCATGCACAGCGTCACCCCCCTGCACCGCCCCCTTTGCAGCACGCATGCGTGGTGCTGCCCCCTGCGCGGCGCGCATGCACGGCACGCACGCGCGACGCACATGCGTGGTGCTGCCCCCTGTGCCGCCCCCGCGCCGGCTGAGGAAAAAAAATGGCAGATCGCGTTGTTTGGCGACCCCCGTGAAATGGTCGTTCGACCCCAAATGGGGTCGCGACCCACAGGTTGAGAACCGCTGATGTAGACTATGGTTAAAAATGATGATTAAAATAAATATTAATAAAAAAGGGGCACTACTGTAGGTTAGTGAAACAAGCTTGGAGAGCAAAACCATTGCCAAAATCTAAAACCCAAACTTCAAGTATTTTCTATTATTTCAAAACCAACATAAGTTATTTATCTCTCTCTGTCTTAAATTCTTGAATTTCTGCTTGGCATTTCTCTCTCTCTCTTTCTCATAATAGCATAGCTAGTATATTTGTAATAATTGTCCTTGGTCTATGAAAATGTCTCCTCCTACGAACCAATTATTTTAAGGTGACCAACTTTTTTACAATGAAAAGGAGGACACAAATAAACTGAAGAAAAAAGTATTGTAAAAGCTGGCTCGGCCCATGGAAGGTCAACCGCCCACCGTGCCCCCGCCCGCAGCCACCCTGCCAGCACCGCTGCCCTGCCGTGTAGAGCGGGCCCCGCAGCTCCCAAAACACCAGCCATGCCAGCTTCGGCCCTGGGGGGCAGCCCACTGTCAACACACCCCACCTGCAGCCGCCCCGCCAGCATCACCGCCCACCCTGTGCAGCCCCATGTAGAGAGGGCCCCGCGGCTCCCACAGCACGGGGAGGCAGCCGGCCACTGCCGCCCTTCACACCCCTGCCCGCAGCACCCCCACCGCCCCTGCCTCTTGTGCCCGCAGCCATTATTGCCCTAGCAGAGCCGAAGATCAAGAGAAACTTACCGCTCCAGTCTCCTCCAGGTATCTTTGGGACTAACTAGGAGATGGTGTAGTTGGGTAGCAGGGAGGGGTGCTAAGTTCCTGGCAATTTGCCTTCGCTGCAGACAACTTGCATGTGCAAAGTTTGCCGGCTGGGTGTTTTGGCGCGCTCAGCAGCAATTCCTATTGGCTTTCGAAAGCCAATAGCAGGAATAGCACAGCTCATGCAAAAGTTGAAAAAAAAAAACATCAAAAAAGGTGCCAGAACGCCGTTCTGAGTGTTCTATGAGAAACAAAAGCCCTGCAGATTAGTCTTCAAATATCGAAAAGGAGAACATGAAGGAGGACACTTTTCGAGGGAGGACAGAACTTACAAAAAGAGGACTGTCCTCCCTAAAGGAGGACAGTTGGTCACCTTAATTATTTTCCCTTTTCGTGCACATCTTTGCCCAATACATATATTGTATCTGAAGGAGTTTCCTGAACTTAGTTGTTTTTTTGCAGATGTTTCATTACTTAAACTAGATAACATGGTTGTTGTGATGATGTTATCTAGTCTGAGTAATGAGACATCTGCAAGAAAACAGCCAAGTTTGGAAAGCATCAAGGACCCCTCATGTTAACCCTGAGTTACAAATATTATCCTTTACCAATACATGTATTTTATGTTTGAGAAATACCAATTGGCTTGATTCTTTTATATTGTGTATCAGCCCATGGAGGTGATCTGAAGGTGACAATAAAACATTCTGGAGAACTGGACTTCCGTGGTGGATCAAACTGCAGCAGCACAAAGCTGTTATGGCTTCTGCACTGACAAGGCCAATGTCTTGGCCCATATTCTCAGTAGTCCCAGCCTGTCAATCAACTTGAAACATGGGCTTTGATTCATCCTTTGCATCCTTCCTGATCGGCAAAATAGTTGACTTTGCCTATCTGAGGCCTCAAAAATTTGCCTCAAACCTGAACATCTTAGCCCAGGAGTAGGTAACTTTGGCTCTTTTATGACTTGTGGATTTCAACTCCCAGAATTCCTGAGCCAGCATGGCTCAGCTTGGAAACCTCTCCCTCTCCCCTCAGCATGGCTGGCTCAGGAATTCTGAGAGTTGAAGTCCACGAGTCATAAAAGAGCCAATGTTGCCTACCCATGTCCTAGCCATTTATTGGGAGATTGGTAGTTTGGTGGTCTCCAGATCTGTTTTAGCACATTCATACAGCCAATCTGAGGCTGAAATGTATATCACCAGGCCATCTGCAATGTACAAATCATCCAACTCCACAGCTCCAGAAGTCTGTGGGAACAATTCAGTGTGCTGATCAATTATCTACTTATTACATGTCCACCTAATGGATGAGACCCTTATTTCCTATTCACCTTACATGTAAATCAGGCTTAATAAATTCATGTTATAATCCATATGTAATGAGTTCCTGAAATATCTTTCCTACTAAGAAATAAATTTATTCTATATAGTTAATCTCTTGAAGAGTGTGTAGCTTTCTTTTTTATACATAAGATAATTTGTCAGCTTTATAATAGTCCCCTTATCACAGACCTATACAGTTATAACTTAATTGGATAAATAGATTTAATTTTTCAGCATTGTCTGGCTGATAATCTCATATCCACTCTGAAATTAGAAGCAAATTCCACTATCCTGTCTTGGCTATGAGTTTGAGAACATTAAGAAAGGTAACTCCTGCATCCTTACTTAGAACTAGATAACAAACTGACTCCTAAGCAAGTTTCAGATATAGAGGTATCATAAAAATAACATGTTACTTCTAGCTTAAAAGGGAAGGCAAAAACAGGTGAACATTCCAAAAACTTGGTTAATTATGATTAAAATGGATGAGGGAACATTTATCCAGAATACACAGTCTTCTTCGATTAATACTTCAAAAATTAGAATATTCCCCACCAGAGTTTTGTATGCAATATTTTATTTTTTTTGGAAGAGAAATACATTTCAAATAATGACAGCCCCATTTTTATGAACAAATCATACAGTTACAAATATATATATGTATGTCTAGAACTATATGTCTAGAACTTCATGATATATATAGGATAAATCCAGAAAGTCCAGTGAGTTAAAACTCCTTCCAAGCAGTGGTAAATTCTTCTACAACCCAGAAACAGAAAGCAAACACAAAACAATTTTCCCATTTTATTATTTTCCCCTGAAGCAAAATTTTCTATGAATGATACTTTTCAAAAACTAGTAGCCAGAAAGCTCCAGACAGAGAAATATTGATAAAATTCCTTTCGGTCTCAGCTCTGGTTAAGTCTCAATATTAAAGAAGTGTATAATAAATTTATAAAGATATTTCTTGGTATAATCTTGAAAGACTGCAACTGTAATGCCAAATGTCACTTCAGCCCATTACTAAGGGTGTTGTTAGATTTGTAGTTGGGCATTTAGAACATGACTATCAAGCACCTGGGAAATTGGGAGATTCAGCCAGTTCAAATGAATATAAAGATTTATTGCAAGCATAAGTTCTCTACAAGAATCTGAACTACTAACGGTCAAGGGAAATTGGCGGGAATTAAGAATAGAAAGGAATTCAAGGTGAGCTGGATCTTAGATCTCTTGTGGGTATGCAGGGACTCATGAACTGATGACATATTTGATCTCTCCCTCAGGTTGGTCATCTCCTGCAATGACCGAAAAAATGTTTAGTAATGGTGGTGATTGTAGTGGTGATGGAGGAGGAGGAGGAGAAGGAGGAGGAGGAGGAGGAACATTATGCCTGGTGGTAGCGAAGCAAACTGTGTGAATTATATCTTTACTTCTAATCCACACATGTTGGCTGGTAATATAATTATCATGGAAGAGATATTCCAATCCACTTTGTGGGCCAAAGATTAGGATACATTTCCTTCTCCAGTTTTATTTTCCCTCTGGAATACCTATCTGTACATGGAGAGGAATCAGGTTGATTGCCAAATGTTATAGCTACTGCTGCCATTTATAAGACTGACTTGCATATTCTTCTGGGAGTTGAAGTCCACGAGTCATAAAAGAGCCAAGGTTGCCTACCCCTGGACTAGACATACCCAGTTACTGCAGCTCTTCATCGTTTTATCCTCCAGTACTCTAATCAACTTTGTTGCTCTTTTCTGCACTCTTTGTCAAGTCTCAACATCTTTGTTTTTCCTATTGTGAAATCTTTTTTTATATCATGAATCTTTGAGAGAAAGAGCTAGCTCAGTGCTCCAAGCAGATTTTGAATGCCATTTTGTAAAATATTTGAGATAGGTAGATTTTGTACAATGTAATATCATATCCAGTTACATGGTCCATGTAAACACTTCTTGAAACTCACAGTTTACTGTTAAGAATCCCGTTTTTTATACTCTTTCACATCTAAACTGGAATACTCTGTCTCCTTTTATAGTTTTATCAGGGAAGTTAGCACTACTCTGATAGCAAAAGGATATGATTGTATCCCTCCTTCTCTCTCTCTCTCTCTCTCTCTCTCTCTCTCTCTCTCTCTCTCTCTCTCTCTCTCTCTCTCTCTCAAAGTGCTTCCTTTGTATTCAGAACTGAGAGAATGTAATTTGAGTCCAGCACCTTATGCGTCAAACCAACCTTTATTTGTGTCAGAAGCACCTACAAATTATATGCATATAACATTCAACACTGAGCAAATAAAATACATATAAAATAGGTCATAGAAATGTAGCACATGTAAAAATATGTAGCATAAATAGAATTTAAACTAAATGACATTTGCCCAGTATTGGGCTACATCGACAGCTTTTTATCTCACCGACATGAGGTCTTCTTCTGAAGGAGATCCAGTGGTGGGATTCAGCTGGTTCGCACCAGTTCAGCAGAACCGGTAGCTAATTGTTTGTTACCCAGGTCCAGAATGGACTTCCAGAAGCAGCATCCACACAGAGAACCAGTTGTTCACATATATGAATCCCACCACTGAGGAGATCATATGCACCATAGCACGCTTTCCAAAACCACACATACACAAAAGACAATGGCCTTTTAACACACCACTAACCACAAGGAATTCATCATAGACTGTGCTTCATTTTCAATATCGGATTAAAATACACTTTTGACTTGGAAAAGATTTCCAGTCAAATTTGGTGGTGGTTGTCCTGCTGTGCTTAATTCATTTTTTTTAAAAGGTGAAATCCACTGTAATTTTGAATAGATTTCATGGGAGATGAATGTAACAGTCAAGAGAGTAATGGTTGAGATATATATTTAGAATCTACCAACGGCACTAAAACATAAAATAGATGTAATGCCTCAAAAGACACACATTTTGAGTCAAAATTAACACTGAAAAAAAGCTATAATTTAATGCTTGGAAACTAGGTAGCTATTCAGGGAGAATATGGTGGTGAACAAGTAAACCACAACCTAAACTGCTTCCATAATGAGGTCTTTTTTTAATTGCTTAAGGACTGTTTTTATTCAAAAGGAATCCATAATTACTAGAATACTGCAGGAAATATTGAACTATGCATTTTAATTGTGGGAAAATGCAGCCCTTGAGGAGGAAAAAATAACATATATAAGGGACAGTAAGAACTAATTGATTCCTCTTAATTCTTTTGGTACTCTTGTTTTGTATGTGCTCAAGAGACAGAGAACATAAAGTACAGAATGTGATAATGGATATAACTTGTTGCTAAAAAGAAAGCATCCATAAATGATTAAAAATTAATGAATTAGACATTTCCCGGGTTCACTTTTTCAATGGAAAGGGGGGGGGAGGAAATTCATCTATTTCTGCTTGTTGGATGTCCTATTAAATAGGCAAATTATAAAGAATAAAACAAATGTTTTTTTTTAAGGTTTTTTACAATAATATTTTGGGAGGGGAAAACCCTCTGAAACCCACTATTTCACTGAAGGCATAAATTTGATATCTCTCTCTCTCTCTCTCAATATATATATATATATATATATATATATATATATATATATATATATATATGTATATATATATATGTTTTCTGAGGTTTTCGCGGGTGTTTGTATGTAGGCCTTTGGTTGTTCGGGTTTTCTCCCGCGTAAAATTGGAAGTGTCTTGGCGACGTTTTGACGAAGTCTCATTCGTCATCTTCAGGCTGGTGTTTTCAGCTGTCAATGTAACCCAATACTGGGCAAATGTCATTTAGTTTAAATTCTATTTATGCTACATATTTTTACATGTTCTACTTTTCTATGACCTATTTTATATGTATTTTATTTGCTTAGTGTTGAATGTTATATGTATATAATTTGTAGGTGCTTCTGACACAAATAAAGGTTGGTTTGACGCATAAGGTGCTGGACTCAAATTACATTCTCTCAGTTCTGAATACAAAGGAAGCACTTTGAGAGAGAAAGAGAAAGAGAGAGAGAGAGAGAGAGAGAGAGAGAAAGAGAGAGAGAGAAGGAGGGATACAATCATATCCTTTTGCTATCAGAGTAGTGCTAACTTCCCTGATGAGACTATAAAAGGAGACAGAGTATTCCAGTTTAGATGTGAAAGAGTATAAAAAACGGGATTCTTAACAGTAAACTGTGAGTTTCAAGAAGTGTTTACATGGACCATGAAACTGGATATGATATTATGTTGTACAAAATCTACCTAGCTCAAATATTTTACAAAATGGCATTCAAAATCTGCTTGGAGCATGGAGCTAGCTCTTTCTCTCAAAGATTCATGATATAAAAAAAGATTTCACAATAGGAAAAACAAAGATGTTGAGACTTGACAAAGAGTGCAGAAAAGAGCAACAAAGTTGATTAGAGTACTGGAGGATAAAACAATGAAGAGCTGCAGTAACTGGGTATGTCTAGTCCAGGGGTAGGCAACCTTGGCTCTTTTATGACTCGTGGACTTCAACTCCCAGAATTCCTGAGCCAGCATGGCTGGCTCAGGACTTCTGGAAATTGAAGTCCACGAGTCATAAAAGAGCCAAGGTTGCCTACCTCTGGTCTAGTCTAACAAAGAGAAGGACTAAAGTTGACATAATAGTAGTCTTCTGATATTTGAGAGGCTGTCACAGAGAACATGTGCTCAACATATTTTTCCAAAGCACTTGAGGACAAGCAAGAGAGTAAGATGGAAACATATCAAGGATGAATGCAACCTAGAAGTAAGGAGACATTTTCTGACAGTGGGAACAATTATTCAGTGGAATGGCTTGCCTCCGGAAGTCGTGGGTGCTCCATCACTAGATATTCTTAAAGAAGAGACTGGACAGCCTTTGTCCTGAATGATATAGGGTCTCCTGCTTGAGCAGAGGGTTGGACTAGAAGACCTCTGAAGTTCCTTTCAACTGTGTTATACTATTACTGTTAGATTCACTGACACCACAACAAGGCCTTCTCTTCAACGTCTGTACATGACTCTGGATCATAGAAAACCCTTCTGTTGAGTTTAGTCTACAAAAAGAACAGGTAGTGCTTGTTTAAATTCTAGCAGAAACATCTTCTGTATGTGCCAGTGAACACCCAAAAGAAAGGAAAGGATCTGATCCCCCTTCTCCATTTATACATGGCCAATTGAGTAATTACATACGCTGTTAGAAAAGTAAGACCTAGTTAGGTCTTTGAGGTATTGATCCACACATCCTAAGACTATAAGCTCAGCTGAAATATCAGTATCTATTGATGAAGGTGAGAAGAAATTAAACTGTTATTCTTGGCAAGAAAACTAACTGTGTACATCCATGTCACCATCTAAGCTGAAGTCTAACCTTTTATCTTTTTTTGTTGAAAAGAAGAAATGGTAATGTAGAAATGAGACATTTTTATTATTATTATTATTGTGTTACCAGTCGGGGCAAAAGAATGAACCTCATCGGGAATGCCCCAGATCTTCCTACACATTTAGCTGTGCTTGCTCATAGCATCAGTGGGACAGTGTTAAGGTCAGAATTAAGAAGACTATGAACTCTTTAAGCAGCAAATCAGCTGATTGTGCTCATTGAAGTTACAGAAGTCTGATGTCAAGGTTCCGATTGACAGTGATGAATAAAGCAGAACAACAAGGCTTCCAAATTCCTCAAAGAACATGTTTATTGATACAGAATATTGTACTTCAAAAGTGAAACCAAGTCTGAAGAGATGGATAACAATTGCCCAATACAAAGTTAAGAAGTTCCACCCCTAAAGCTATGCGAGTAACTATGTTTCTCCACTCAGCATGTTGATGAGCTTTTCATGAAACGCCCAGCCAGCAGTCTCGGGAGCAGCCGATGACCTTGGTTCCCATGGGAGAAAGTCTGAGAGAGAAAGCCTGATTTGTCTAGTGCAGACATGTCAAACTCGCAACGTCACGTGATGTCGCACAACGTATGACATGGTTTTGCCATTGCTGGCAATGGGGTGGACGCGGCTTCTGGATGACGCATCCGGCCCACGGGCCGGCAGTTTGAAAACCTGGTCTAGTGCAACATCTGGCAAACCTCGTCCCTCCTTCTATGTGGCAACTAGGAACGAGAGAGAAAAAGATGGCTGCAAGCATGCTCATTCTACTGTTGACATCTGATTCGTAGTGAGAGTCAAGATCTCTGTTGACTATCGCTGTCTTCCTGTACGCAAAGCCAAGTTAGCATTTCCTTGTCTCCTGCAGGACACTATTAGAAGTTCTCTGCAGGATCACATGGAGAGCTTATCCTTTCCCAGATACTACTTTGTAAATCTAAGAGCTGATCTGCCCAATTTTCTTCCAATGAAATCGGTTTGAATAAAATGCAAGGCCTTTGAGCAAAACCTGTGACATTTCATCAATAAAAAAAAAAATGTCTCTAGAATTAAATGTGAAACAATCCCTTTCCCCCCCCTCCCCAATTCATCTTCACTGGAAACAAGATATTTTAATGCCCATATTCTATTGTACTCTGGGAAGGTTAACAGTACTGTGGCTTAATGTGACCTTTTCACAATTCCCTGTGGTTTTTTATATTGGCTCACACAGACTAACGACATAAATTAAGCATTGCAGGAGCAGCAGTAACAACAACAACAACAACACCTCTGCCTATTAGCAACAAAAACAGTGGTTACAGCCTGGGAAAATAAGATAAAGGTACACATGCTTGCCTGAATAATGAATTGATACAATTCAGAATAGTTTGGTGACAAAAGTGCTTAGAGTGCAGTTCAATGGTATTGATGTGCATTCCATTAAATGGAACTCAGTCTGTTTTCAAGCATGCTGATGCAAACTTAACAGAAATATAAATGATAGTCAGATTTCTGTTTCCAGAGTCAGATATTGTGCATCAGCAATGATGCACTTGGAATACTGTATCCAATTTTGGTCACCATGATGGAAAAAAGATGTTGAAACTCTAGAAAAAGTACAGAGAAGAGCAACAAAAATGATTAGGGGACTGGAGGCTAAAACATATAAGGAACGGTTGCTGGAATTGGGTATGTCTAGTTTAAGGAAGAGAAGGACAAGGGGGGACATGATAGCAGTGTTCCAATATCTCAGGGGCTGCCACAAAGAAGGGGGGGGGGGTTCAACCTATTTTCCAAAGTGCCTGAAGGTAGGACAAGAAGCAACAGATGGAAACTAATCAAGGAGAGAAGCAACCTAGAACTAAGGAGAAACTTCCTGACAGTTAGAACAATTAATCAGTGGAACAACTTGCCTCCAGAAGCGGTGAATGCTCCAACACTGGAAGTTTTTAAGAGGAGACTGGACAGCCATTTGTCCGAAATGATATAGGCTTTCCTGCCTGAGCAGTAGGTTGGACTAGATGACCTCCAAGGTCCCTTCCAACTTTATTATTATTATTATTATTATTATTATTGTTGTTGTTGTTGTTGTTGTTGTTGTTGTTGTTGTTGTTTAGACCCAATGCAGGACATTTATAGACATTAATATACTAATATACCTCACACAAAACAATTTTGTGGTTTCCTTTTAATTTTTTTTATTCATTCAGTTTCTATAGCTGCCTATCTGAAACCAATTGACTCCATCCATTTACCATATTAAGTTTGTCTGAGATGTCCTGAAGCTAATCTATATTTGTTGAAGGAAAGATTGATACCCCAGCTTTGAATGCTATGGCTCTCTCTCCCTCCTTCTCTCTTTTCTTCCTTCTTTTCCTTTTCCCTCTTTCCACATTATCAAGGCTGACCACACTGCATCCAGTTTTGGTTGCTACAATATAAAAAGGAAGTTGAGGCTCTAGAAAGAGTGCAGAGAAGAACAACAAAGATGATTAAGGCACCAAAGGCTAAAACATATGAAGCACTGTTGCAGGAATTGGGTATGTCTAGTCCAGTGAAAACAATGAGTAGGAGTGACAGGATAGCAATGTTCTAATATCTCAGGGGTTGCCACAAAGAAGAGGGAGTCAAGCTATTCTCCAAAGCACCTGAAGGCAGGAGAAGAAGCAACAGATGGAAACTAATCAAGGAGAGAAGCAACCTAGAACTAAGGAGAAACTTCCTGACAGTGAGAACAATTAATCAGTGGAAGGACTTGTCTCCAGAAGTTGTGGGTGCTCCAATACTGGAAGTTTTTAAGAAGAGATTGGACAACCATTTATCTAAAATGGTATTGGGTTCCCTGATTAAATTGGGGGTTGGACTAGAAGACCTCCAAGGTCCCTTCCAACTCTACTATTTTTGTTATTCTGTTATTCTGACTGCACAGAAGCAGATCTACAGAGCAGTGTTTATTTTCTGCATCTAAAAGCAAAGAGGCCACATTAGTTTTCATTTCATTTCTGTCTTTGGATAATCACTTCAACCTCCTCCTCCTTTCTACATTGTCTCTTCCAATGCTTCCAGTCAATTTTGGAAACAAAAGATGAATTTCTCTATATGAAAACAATGAATGTTCTGAAACATCTTCTAGCTATTGTATTGGCAAGCAGATGCTTCATACTGATGGTTAAACAACCATTTAAGAACAGCAGCACAAAGAAATGTCTGCACTACAATTATATCAGTGGTTTTTGTATCGGTGGGACTATAGTTTACATGAAATGGCTCAAGCAAATTGAGAATGAGCCTTCAGAATCTTTAAAGTAATACAGCAAAACAGGTATTTATATGAAGAATTTAGTTTATCAGGAATAATGAATGAATGAATGAATGAATGAATGAATGAATGAATGAATGGACTTGTTTTGTGTATAAATTCAACCTACAACTTAGATTGACTGAAGATATGGCAGATAGGTTGGGGTGGAAGTTAATCTACAAGAGTTTATGACTTTTATTTTGGGAATTTATGCCCTGAATAAAGATAACACAATTTGGAGAATACCAAGAATCCATTCTGATCATTTGTCACTTTCCATGGAAAATGCTTTACAGTTTTACAGTTAATGGGTGCATTTGAGAACATATATACAGTAGGTGGCAGGACTCTCTAATTATATCAATTATAGAAGAATCTCTGAAGCCTTTAACCAACATTCTCAGCTAAAGGTGTTGTTGTTGAAAACTATAACGATATATCTTGGCAGTTGAAATATTTCCAATATTTATGGGTTTTTTTAATGTTTTCGGCATGCCTACCTAGGTCAAAAGGCAAGGAATGGAATATTCCCAGATGTTGATCAAGAAATAAACAAAATAAAAGTAAAATAAAATAAAATAATAAAATAAAATATCCAAAGCAGACTGTCTTTGCCTTTCTTGAATAATGATATATTAGAAGAGTAGCATATGAATTAATGTAATGTCATAAATCCTTAATACTTTTTTTCCACTTCCAACTTAACAAAATAATGTTCCAAAGAACAATGTTGGTTGGTTTGCTCTTACAGGCAATGAAGATGGTTTCAGTGAAGAAAAAAAAATGTAGCATTAGTGAGTGAAAGAGAATGTACGTCCATCACTCATATGTATTTAAGAGCTCAAAGTCCTAACAGGTGAGTAAAATGATATACACCATCTGGTGTTACCAAGTGTCAGCATCCTACTACATCTCCCCAGTCTGCTAAAAGCATAGGTTAGAAGAACCATCTATGGAATGGTTTCAGCTGACATAGTTATTTGTTGCCCTACCAACAAACTGCCTTAGAGTTTTAATAAATACACTGGAAGAAAAAGGACCTTAAATCCCATTTTGCAGAAAGGGAACAAATGCTCCTAAAACAATGCAGCAATGGAGGAGCATAAAAACTCCATGACTGCATGAGATATGGCTGGACTCATGGGCTCAATAATGCAACATGACAGAACTACCTGCCAGGGTAAATTGTGGACCATCGTGAAAGACAGCAAACAAATCTCAGCGATCCAACAGTGAGCTTAATCAGACATCTAAGAAAATGGGCTGAAAGGCACATCTAAGTTTTATAAAGCACCAGCGTTGGTTGCCTTAGGCAGAAAAGGCACTTATTATACAGTAAATGGTTATTCTGGACATAGCTACTACATTATATGGTTCAATCTGTATAGACACTACAAATAACCCTGGACTTACAATGTTCATTTAATGACCATTTGAAGTTACAATGGCACTGAAAAAAGTGATATAGAATAGAATAGAATAGAATAGAATAGGAATAGGAATGGAATAGGAATAGAATAGAATAGAATAGAATAGAATAGAATAGAATAGAATAGAATAGAATAGAATAGAATAGAATAGAATAGAATATGGAAGGGACCTTAGAGGTCTTCTAGATCCAGCAGGAGAACCTATACCATCTCAGACAAGTGATTGTCTAGTCTCTTCTTAAAAACCTCCAATGTTGGAGCGCCCATGATTTCTGAAGGCAAGCTGTTCCACGGGTTAATTGTCCTCCCTGTTAGGGAGAAACTTGACATTCCTTCTCAACAATTACTGTCTCTTGAATTAAAGGAATGTTTTCTACAAAGACGTTGTAGATGTTTGTCGTTTATGACAAAATATCCTAAAGCTTAGTTTACCAAATTGTTGACTAAGTAGCTGCCTTTAAATCCTGGTCCCTACATGGACACGTCCATCATGTCCATTCCATTTTACAGGTGAATATATTTGAAAGTATGGGGACATTTGCAGGAGAAGCTTGCCCTTGCCGTCTTCTTCTTTCCAAGAGCCAAGAGGAAGTGACTGGTTCAAAATCACCCAGCTGGTTTAATGCCTAAAGCACGGGTGTCAAACTCAACATGTCACCTGACGTGTCACGACCTATGGTGACTTTTTTTGCATTCCCGGAACTGGGGTGGGCACAACCTCCATATGATGCCAACAGCCCATGGGCCAGCAGTTTGACATCCTGGCCTAAAGGAAGGCAAGAAGTCAGGTTATTTCACTCCAAGTTCCAGTATCTTAGTCATTAGACCAAACTGGGTTTCTTCCTTTCAAATACTTGAATACTTATTTCAGGAACTTGAATATTTATTTCAGGAAGGAACCAGCATGTAAGTCCTTCACAACTGTGATCTTGCCACACCCCCAAGAAAATCTAACTCCACAACTCCTGTGATTGTCCATCAATGTTTTTCCTTTCTTTTCTTTTCTTTTCTTTTCTTTTCTTTTCTTTTCCTTTCCTTTCCTTTCTTTCTTTCTTTCTTTCTTTATTTTTTTCTTTCTTTATGTTTTTAAATTTTATGCTTTGTTTGCACTAGGTAATTTTTACAACCTAAAAAAAATGAGATTCCTATTCTATGGAAACACCTGCATCCCAAAAAGTGAAATCACTGAGATCTTCTAAAATCCAATATTATTACTAAAACATTATATCAATCTGATGAAAAATTAGGAACACAAATGTAATATTTACGGGTTCCCAACTTTTTCTATACATCACATCCCTAGAATGCTTCTTATATATTCTCGCACCCCTTACAAAAGTTTGAAATAATGGCAACAAATCATGCATATACACTATAATTTTGAAAACCCAAGTTTTTGCGCCCCTTGGAATATCATCTTGCACCCCCGGTTGGGAATGCCTGACCTAAACATTCAGGAGTCAATCTTCATTTGAAATAAAAGTATCTTTTGCAAGGGATAATTAACATTTATTTATGAAATAGTTGTTCTATCCCAGCCTATAGCCGTCCTTGTAAAAGGCACAAGGACCAAACCCCTGTTGATAAAATAGGCTGGAGATTTTAAAACAAAACAAACCCCTTTTAATATGGGTGACAAACCTGACAAATAGTCCAAAACACAAACAGCAAAACTCAATCCAAATGAAGGAAATAGTCCACAGGAAACACAATGCAAACAGAAGAGTAGTCACAAGCAAGACGAACACATCAGGATCCAAAGAAGTACTTTGCAAATGGTTGCCTTCAGCAACCAGCACCACCCACAGCTCCTCTTTTTATACAGCAGTCCCAAGGCATTGCCTCTCAGTGCCTTCTCCTTTTACCCTGGAGTTCCCGTATTGACTGCTGCTGATTTACTCTTGCTAATTGACGATGTGTGCAAGCATCAATTAGCATGTCCATCAGGTGTGAGTCCTCCGAGTCTGACTCATTCTCCTCACCTAGCTGAGCTTCATCAGGAACACAACTGGAGGGCCCAGGCTCTGCATCAAACCATGAGTCCTATAATTCATCAGACCCTCCCTCTGCCCCTGATGGCCCTTCAAATGCCTCCTCCACCTCCTCCTCAAATTCCTCAGACTCAGCTGTTGGGAGCACAGGCTGGCACGGAATCACAACAATAGTCTGCATTAGTAATTTGAACATAAAATGAATCATAACTGCAAGGACACCATAATAATTAATGTCCTGTCAAAATCAACACTGACTCCAGGAATTGGAATTGTTACAATTAAATTTACTCCAGTCATTCCAATTTACCAAACTAAGACTTTCTTTTTCCAGTGTCTGTCTCTGATAAATCTGTCCTTATTTCTATTTTTGGCTAGAACCAAAATAAACATTCCATTAGCAATTATGATTTTTTTTTTTTAAAAAAAGGAAAATCTACAAGCTGACTGAGAAATTGGGGCCACAGTGTACAAAGAACAGTAAATTACCTTCCACTCACAGTCATGAAAATCCATCCCATGCACCTCTTAAGTCTGAATTATTGAGAAAATAACCTCATGCCCATATCATTTAATATATTATTCAACATGCAGTTTATAGTTCACTGCAAGTTCATGCCTCCTAATTCCTGCCATTCTTCAAAAAAAGGTCTACCTTGGAAATTTGCATGGACCCAGCAACTTTAAAATGTTTTTCATTACAAATACTTGTTGGTAAAGATTCAATACTTTAAATGTTAGTGAAATATGATCCAATATAATCAGCTGATTCTAAATTCTTTCATTGTCACTAGCTTGGGATCCCTGAGAGCCAGTTTCAGCTAGTTCAGTTGATCAGACATGCTAATTTATCTCTTCAAGTGTTTCCTTGAAGAAGCAAAGGGTTCAGGCTAATAAAGTAGTAGACCAGACATGTCAAACACAAGGCCCGGGGGCCGGATGTGGCCCGCAAAGCCATCCTGGAAAGAGTAAGGGAATGGCCCCCTCTGCCTTGGCCCTGGCCCAGGCTGGCCTGGAGCCAATGTACAATTTTGTGGTGGCCATCTATGCTGAAACGCATTCAGTGTTAGCTCCACAAGGCCATCTAGAAATAGCGAGGAATCAGCCCCTGCTGTGTCGGCCCACACCCCCTGGGTGCATGCTGTGGAGGTGTCACCCTTTGTGAGGAATGAAGAAATGGACCACACCTTGGTGCTTGCCCCGGTTCCACCCCCTTCTGCCAGAGACTCTCAGATTTGTCCCACTCCTGCCCAGGCCTCCACAGGCACCCTTGATGCGAACGATGTAGAGCTGGCCATGCCCACCCAGTAGGCCACACCCACTCCATCCACGCCCACCCAGTAGGCCGTACCCACCCTGGCCACATCCACCCAGCTCCCCAAGAGCAACTGCAATGCTGATGCGGCCCTCAATGAAATTGAGTTTGACACCCCTGTAGTAAACAAAGGCATTCAGCTTGCTCTTTTGCCCAAACAGTGGAGCAATCAAATCTCAAAAAGGAGTTGTGCTTTTGTTCTCTAGAATGTGAGTTCAGCTCTCTATAGGACCCCAGAGCCTGTTTAATTAGGTTTGGTGTTTCAGTTAAGAACCTAAAACCTAAAAACATAGAAATAACTTGCGATATAAAATAATCACTACTGGATCTCTTTGCTGCCAGATCTGGTACCCTTGCCATAAAGCAGGGGTCTTCAAACTTGACCCTTTTATGACTTGTGGACTTCAACTCCCAGAATTCTTCAGCCAGGCATGTTGGCTGAGGAATTCTGGGAGTTGAAGTCCACAAGTCATAAAAGGGCCAAGTTTGAAGACGCCTGCCATAAAGGGAATGCTAGCCTGAAGCTTTGCAGCTCCTCCAGGGAGGAAATTGAAGGGACATTGGCCATTCTCTCTCTTTTTTTCAGCAGGAGATAAATAAAAGGTCTTCTTTTAATTCAGTGGTATTCCTAAGTATTTCATAGACATGGACCTGACTATGCAGTTTTCTTAGTTTGTCGTTGCATTTTGGGGTTGTTTTATGTGCCCGTTTGATCAAAGCCACTTACGATGTCTAGTGAACTTCCATTCAAAAACAAGGGCTGACTTTGCTCAATATTTTCAAGATAGCCAATGTTGTCCCAGGGTCAATGTTATTCTTATGGCTTGCTGCACAGTCAGCAGAGGTTCAGTAAAGCTGCCTTTTGCAATTGACCGGTGGTGAATTTGTCAATGCCAATGGTGTTCAAGTGGTGCTCCAGTTGTTTAGGGATTGCACCTAAGACACCTATCATAATTGGTACTACATTTGCTTTCTCCTTTTTTTGGTCCTTCTACTTCTTTATATTTGCAGGTCTTTGTATTTTCTGATTTTCTGCATTTTTTTTTCCTCTTCTATTTTCCTCTTCTAGAAACAACTGATGGAAACTAATCAAGGAGAGAAGCAACCGAGAACTAAGTAGAAACTTCCCGACAGTGAGAATAATTAACCAGTGGAACAACCTGCCTTCAGATGCGGTGAATGCTCCAACACTGGAAGTTTTTAAGAAGAGACTGGACGGCCATTTGTCTGAAATGGTATAGGGTTTCCTGCCTGAGCAGGTAGTTGGACTAGATGACCTCCACGGTCCCTTCCAACTTTATTATTAGTAGTAGTAGTAGTACATCTTCTCCGCTGTCCTTCGGATGTTCTTCCAGTGTCTTTTTTTCTTCTTCAGCTGTCTGATGTACTGGCAATATCTCTGCATGAACAAAGAATCAAAACAATGGATTCTCATTATTTTTATGATCTTCCTATCCAGAGCGTTTAGTTCTGCTTGAGTCCAGTCCGCTATCCTAGCTGTGTATCTAATCGTTCTGCTTTACTTGCTATTTTTTTTGTTCAATGTACTGTCTTGGTCTTGCCATGCCCCTTGTCTGTTCTTCATTTGGTCTTTCTTGTAGGGCAGTTTGGTTTTTCCATATTATTGTTATTGGTAGTGCTCGGTTTACAACCACAATGGAGTCAAAAGTTTGTGTTCCCAAATGAATCATTTGTTCAGTGAATTTTGCTCCATTTTACGACTTGTCTTACCACCATTGTTAAGTGAATCACTGCAAGTTGTTAAGTTAATAACATGGTTGTTAAACTTTGCTCATCAGAAGTTTGCAAAAGGGGATCGCATGATTCCAGGATACTGCAACCGTTATCAATATGAGTCAGTTCCTAAATGCCTGAATTTTGATCACATGACCGTGGGGGGGGGTCGTAAGTGTGAAAAACAGTCATGTCACTTGTTTTCAGGCCTGTTGTAATTCAGTCCCTAAACGAACAGTGATTAAGGCGAGGATTATCTGCATTTCCATATGACTCCTATTATTACTTCACAAGGAAGTATTGTCTGCCAGGTTCCACTGGAAAAGAAAGTGGGTAAAACAATTAGCACTTGGACTAGAAGCCCCAGAAATTAATTGAAATGAGGACCTCTCAAGGGTTATCCCATTTAATTTTGTTCAAATTGCTAAGCTATCTTCTCCTACCAACGATAACATACCAGCTATTTCTTTGATTACTTTAAGAAGGAGACCGGGTGGGGAAAACGGTTCCCATGGTAACACAATCTCTCCCAGGTCACCCCATGGATCAGAAAATCATTTTTATTTATTTTTGGATGGTATCAGACAAAAAAAAAAAATTGCTAGATTTCTGTCTGAAACCCGCCTGCGTTGAGCCCTTTTCTTTAATTCTTTTAATGGCATGCTTCCTTCCGATAATTATATCAAAACAGTCCCCCTCCCATGACAAGTTCTAAGGAGTTAGTAAGTAGATAGTAAACAAGTCTATAAAAGGAATAAAACCAAAAGCTTTCTGTAGCAGCTACTGAAGGGAATTTTTTCTGGTTTTCTTTACATTTGTTTTGAGGAATTCATCTGTTTTGTTCTTCATAGCTGAATACAATTTTAATGACCCGTCTGTGGGGGAAATTGTGTGCGTTCAAGTGTATTATGTGTATTTTTTAAAAAAAAATCTGTTCTCTTGGAACACAGGAATTTCTGAGCCGAAATTCCTAGATTTTCCATTAGTTTCAGTTTTTTTCTGACCAACCTTGAGCAGATCCTACAAAACACCTTGTTTCTTGGAAGAAGCAGCAAAGGAGAATGTAATTAAGTGTGTAAAAATAATAGACTTACTTTTATTGTTTGCAGAGGCTATAAGTTGTAGGAAGGATGTTCTCGCCTGCAGGGCAAGTGTGCTTGTTGCATAGATTTATGCTTGTGAATACTTGAAACAGTAACAGTAAAAAAAGCCCACATTTTATGTGTTACTCCAGTGGAGAAATATATATATTTCCCAATCTGATTTATAAATGCTGAATACGGGAGAATTCTAGGTCTATATCTCACCCTAGACAGATATCTGCAGAAGATTATAGAAACAGGAAGTCTTTTTTCTCTCTTCTCGGTGGCAGTTCTAGTCCAGGTAGATTATAAATTGTTTCTGTCGTTTAGGACAAAATTTTCTTGGGGTTTTTCTAGCTTTCAAAAGAAAGCATTTGGCAGAAGACACCTCGGAAGAGATTCTACACTCCTACAAACCTACTTAGATGTAGTAATCGTGGAATTGGGGTGCGTTCTTTCTAAGCCATGCTCCATATTGTCCAATGGTCACATACCACCTTGAGTATTGAGCAACAAAGATGATTAGGGGACTGGAGCATAAAACATATGAGGAATGGTTGCTGGAATTGGGTATGTCTAGTTTAACGAAGAGAAGGACGAGGGGGGACATGATAGCAGTGTTCCAATATCTCAGGGGCTGCCATAAAGAAGAGGGAATCAAGCTATTCTCCAAAGCGCCTGAAGGCAGGACAAGAAGCAACGGATGGAAACTGATCAAGGAGAGAAGCAACCTAGAACTAAGGAGAAACTTCCTGACAGTGAGAACAATTAACCAGTGGAGCAACCTGCCTCCAGAAGCAATGAATGCTCCAACACTGGAAGTTTTTAAGAAGAGAGTGGACAGCCATTTGTCCGAAATGGTATAGGGTTTCCTGTCTGAGCAGGGGGTGGACTAGATGGCCTCCAAGGTCCCTTCCAACTTTACTACTACTACTACTACTACTACTACTACTACTACTACTACTACTACTATTATTATTATTATTATTATTATTATTATTATTATTTTTCTCAGTTCTGCACCCCACATTTTAAGAAAGTTTCAGAGAAACTGGAACTGGTACAATAAAAAGCAGAGAGAGGAAAAGCAATTACATGGAACAGATTAAGGAAAATAACGGTATGTTTAACTAAGGTGGAATGATACTTTGGGACAGGGAAATAACATTTTTCAAGGACTGGAAGCATATGACACTGAAAGAGGACAAAGCCATCAGTCTAAAGTGCAGAAACTAGAGCAATGTGATTAAGTTACAGGCGGATTCCAATTGAATGTTCAGGATATTTTGTTTCTGAAAAAGGTAAGAGTAGTTTGACAGTGCTACAATTATCAAGGGAGACATTGGAGTCTGCTTTTTTGGATGTGTTCCTAAAAGCTCAGGAACATCTGTCAAGGATTTCTCTATTGAACAGGAGGTTGGATTTGATGTCTGGCCTGAATGATCCCTTCAAACTTTATAATTCTGTAAGATGATGGGTAACAGATGTGCCTGCCTTGCCACTACTTAAGTCAGCACAAATGCTGATTCCAGGCAATTTCCTTGCTAAAGTGACATCTGCATAATGGCACCAAGGTGTCAAGGGACAAGGTGTTTTTTTTTTCTCCCTCTCTCTCACTCTCCTTTCATAATAGAAGAATTTAAGGTCACAGTATTAAATTGGTAGCAATTTTCAACAAAGCTTCATGTTAACATATAAGATTTACTGCCAAAAGATGTGCCTTTGGTCTTCAACTTGGGTAGAGTTCAAAACACTTTATAATACCACTTTACAATGCCTTGGTAAGGCCACACTCAAAATACTGCATCCAGTTTTGGTCACCACAATGTAAAAAAGATGTCAAGACTCTAGAAAGAGTACAGAGTAGAGCAACAAAGAGGATTAGGGGACTGGAGGCTAAAACATATGAGGAACGGTTGCTGAAATTGGGTATGTCTAGTTTAATGAAGAGAAGGATGAGGGGGGACATGATAGCAGTGTTCCAGTATCTCAGGAGCTGCCACAAAGAAGAGGAAGTCAAGCTATTCTCCAAAGTGCCTAAAGGCAGGACAAGAAGCAATGGATGGAATCTAATCAAGGAGAGAAGCAACCTAGAACAAAGGAGAAATTTCCTGACAGTTAGAACATTGGAACAACCTGCCTCCAGAAGCTGTGAATGCTCCAACACTGAAAGTTTTTAAGAGACTGGACAGCCATTTGTCTGAAATGGTATAGGGTTTCCTCCCTGAGCAGGGGGTTGGACTAGATGACCTCAAAGGTACCTTCCAGCCCTTCCAGAAACGGCATCCACACAGAGAACCAGTTGTTCACATATTTGAATCCCACCACTGCTCTCACCTGTTGACATTTCACTGAGGTGGTACAATGGGGGAGAAAGATAGAGAAACTGAAAAAAAAAAACAGTAATATAACAAAGTCTAAATTCAACTTAGCTGAGAATTCCAGTATCCCAATAATGAATCAAGACTGATAGAAACATCTCATTCTAAAACTCCCGGAAAAGTCTTGGAAAGGTAACTCATAACACAAAAGAAGATATAAGCATTAGCTTAATACGGTCATGATTTCAGGCACCTGGTGTGTAATCTTTCCATCTTAATTAGAAATATTGCAGTCCTGTAAAGCAGTTTTTATCATTTAAACTACTAGCCTAATGCAGAATATCTCTTAAATTGGAAGAGGGAAATTGTTAATCTAATTCTATTTTATTTCTTTGCGTTAAAAGCAAACTTTGACTCTGCGATGTATATATCTGCAAAAACCAAATAAATTAGTCTTATTGTTTTGCAGTTAAAAAATACACACAGAGGCAAATATGCCTGTATATTTCTTATACATTTAGTATATTTAAAAAGTAGCTAAATTGGTGCGATTAGCCTTACTACATGTTTATTTATTCCTCGGCTTCATAGGATTGTCCATCTCACAACAGAGATTCTGGGTGGCTATCATAATGTAAAAACAAACAAACAAACAAACAAAAAACCAAAATGATAATAATACAAAATAAACAGGAGAATTAAAAAAAAACATGGAAAGCATGTCAATAGAATTTTTATAATTCAGTCTACCCTGAGCTGCCCTTGAAGAGCGGTCAGTCAGAAACTACTGGGCAGTGATGGATATTGTCAACGTTGCTAACATTGAATGTTCTTGCTTTCACAACATATGGAGATGCAGCCATTTTTCTCTACTTTATGTTTTACTTTTAGAGTTAGAATTACAGTAGATGATAGTGGAGTGGGGAGGAGGAATGTGCTTGGGAGTTTAATTAGACATAAGAATACTGTATAAAAGTGGGAACCAAGGTTTTTTCTAATAAGACATGATAAGACATGGCGGGTTGTAGAACTGGCGGGAAAGGCCAGCATTTCAAACTAATTGGAGAATGTGATTTATGACTGTTAGTTAGAGGAGGGAATTGTATGTGCTTAGGGGAAGGGAAGTCAGATTTTGGCTTGGACTATGTACGTGCCGATGTGTTGCTACTCGAATAAAGATTTTTTGAGGTAAACAATGCCTCAAAATTCTTTGAAGAGTTTCATCCATCAGAACCATGACAGATATATGCATTATTTTTCTTCATTCAACAACTCAAAGTCCTGATTATCATCTATGAAGCTCCTCGTGGCAGGGTACCTGGATGCCCAAAGGACCACCTCACTCTATATCATTTCACCTGTTCAATGATGTCAGGTAGAATGACCATATTTAGGGTTTCCTCAATGAAATAATGTCTTCTTTGTAGGACCCAGAAGGCATTCCTCCGTAATAGCAGGATCCTGCTCTTTAGAGCAAAAATGAGTGGAGAACTGTACTGCTCACACCTTATTGATCTTCTGCAAGATATTTACTGTTAACAACTCTTATTTCTTATCCCAGGCCTTGAGGTCGAAGGTCATCATGTCCCTTTTTTGTTGCCATTTATTTCAGTTTTTATAATTGTCTCCCTCAGTTATATTCCATATATAGCAGCCAACCACCCAGGATGTTGCAACACAGAACTCAGGATATCACTACACTAAATCTCAGGATGGTACCACACAGTCCATTATCCAGGTCGTTACAACACAAAAGACTAATGGGCACACAGCCAGCACCTCAGCTACTCAGGATGTTATGAAACAGCCAAACAATCCACAAACAATAACTCCAACACAGCCAACCAACCCACCTACAGCAACTAAGCCAGTACTCCACATACACCCACCAATATTTATAGAGAGATGGTAGCTCCGATCACACTTTGCTCGCACAAGCACGAAGCCGAAGACACCAGCCTGAAGATGACGAGTGGAACCTCGTCAAAACGTCACCAAGATACTCTCAATCTTACATGGGAAAAGATCCGAATACACCAAGACCTGCATACCTGTACCCGTGAAAATCTACGAATATATATACTGTATAGCGCGTGCGTGCACACACACACACACACACATTCTTTCTTTTAATTGTAGGCTGCTTAGTGTCACTGAGGAGTTGAAAAGCCTCAATAATGGATTGCATAAATAAATACCAAGGACAGCACCAATTATCATAAATTAATGTTAATCCCATGGGCACCACTAACCTCTTGGCCTGCACACATGGGGAGAAAAATTAGTTTTTTGAGCAGCCAGCAGTGTGATGGCCAACTGTATATTTGGAAGTAAAAAGCAATTTCAAGGAAGGAATTTCTCATCTTCCTTATTACCTATTTCCTTAGCATCTTATGACTATAACTTTGTTGTTTGTATTTTATGTTTTATGTTGATGGTTTTTGTTTAGTATCTTATTATGATTTGTGTTGATTGGTTGTTTAGCATCCTGTGACTATCACTGAGAGTTGTATTTTATGATTTATGATAATTGTATTTATGATTGTATTTATGAGGGCAGGACAAGAAGCAATGGATGGAAACTAATCAAGGAGAGAAGCAACCTAGAACTAAGGAGAAACTTCCTGACAGTTAGAACAATTAATCAGTGGAACAATCTGCCTCCAGAAGTCATGAATGCTCTAACACTGGAAGTTTTGAAGAAGAGATTGGACAGCCATTTGTCTGAAATGGTATAGGGTTTCCTGCCTGAGCAGGGGGTTCGACTAGAAGACCTCCAAGGTCCCTTTCAAATCTGTTATTCTATTCTATTCTATTCTATTCTATTCTATTCTATTCTATTCTATTCTATTCTCTTCTGTTCTATTCTATTCTATTCTATACTTATTCCTATTCTATTCTATTCTATTCTATTCTATTCTATTCTATTCTATTCTATTCTATTCTATTCTATTCTATATTCCATTCCACTTTGCAAATGCTTTGGAATTACTAGATTCTGGATGAAAAACTGATAGTTAGAGACCTTGTGCAGTCCACTTACATTCTTTTGGTTACCTTTATAGATTAGATTGATCCAAACATTGGATCTATCCATTTACCTTGGGAGTCCCTACTTGGATAAAGTAGTAACTATTTTCTGAAAGAATATTAAAACTCCAGGAATAGAGACAGTAAAATGATAATTCTAGTTTCGTTATTATTATCTCCTTTGAACTTGAAATACTGCTTTTAGAAGAGGCTTTTTTATTTGCAAATGATTCATTTTCCCTCACAACAAAAAGTTTAAACCATTTCTACAGGTTTTGTATCGCTTAACGGGTTTCAGTATTCTGCTGTGTCTTTTGGCTTATTTTATTTTTTAAGTCTTTTGTTCATAACCCGTGAGCCCTCTATATGCCTTTTAAGGCATATGAAAAAGGGGGAACAGCCTTAGAGGTAGATAATCTTCCATACTGTTGGGGTGAAAGATCAGGGAGGGAAACCAGTCACGGCAAGGTTTTCATTTTGTTTGCTTGTTTCCATCAAGCTTTGTTCTCTGGGAAAGAAGACAAAACAAAGGACATGGCTTTACAGGGTGACAAGCATTTGCACGCTTCAGAATAAAGTGAAGCTCCTAAAATTCAAGGAACTTACAATCACTCAGCCTGGAGTGAGCAATATGGTCTTAAAGTGACCCCTACAGGTACATTTAGGAATAGCTGTGAAAAAGAAAGTATTTTGAGCTTCAGAGAAGCTTTGCATTTTTCCTCTCTAAAGTTCCAGAAACAATAACAAGAATAATGATAACTGATCATCACACAGACAGCCAAATATTCAGACTGGATTTGGCACCCTCTCTGTCTTTCAATACATTTATTCTGTCTCTCTAGATATACCCTCATCTCATTCATTCTCTTTTATAGTCAAACCACTTCAGCCTCCTTTTTTCAAAGTGGAAAATCTACTGCTAAATAATAGGAGGATATTGAAGTGATTCAATATATTCTTTCCACACCTACTCACTCATCACCTTTTTCTCTTCAGACCTTAACAAATAAACTTTTCAAGGTGCCCCATCCCCATTGCATTCAGCTTATTTTTATGTCTCCCAGTTCTGTATAACAAACTAGGAAGAGCAAGGGTGTCAAACTCACAATGTCACGTGATGGGTCTTGATGTATCACGGCTTTTTCCTCATTGCCAGAGCTGGGATGGATGGGGTTTCAGCATCCGGCCTGTGGCCCGTCAGTTTGACACGCCTGAGGTAGAGTCATCTACCTATAAGCAGACAGGCTTAAGATACAGGAGGATCTGGACAGACTTGAATACTGGGCACTATCTAACAAAATAAAATTCAATGGTGAAAAGAGTAAGGTTCTACATTTAGGCAAGAAAAACCAAATGTACAGGTATAGTATAGGGGGTACCTTGCTCAATAGTAGCAACTGTGAGAGGGATCTCACTGTCCTAGTGGACAATCTCTTAAATATGAGCCAGCAGTGTGCTGCAGCTGCCAAAAAAGCCAACACAGTGCTAGGCTGTGTTATTTATTTATTTTTTTATTAAAAAAAAATGCAATAGCAAGGTCCCTCTACTAATAACTCAAGGCACTCTGGGTAAACAATTGATAATTGAACTGCATAATGGAAAATCAGTGAAATGTAAAACAAACAGTTCTGAAAGTTGACACAAATAGGTCGACATTTCAGTTTGCACTTTCTGGTAGATAAGCTAGTGGTCATTATCAGAATGTTCTTTAACTACTATGGACCCCCCCCCCAAGTAAAAATCATGAACAGAAACCATAGAGCATACAACGCCTTCGCCATTTATAATCATTTCACTTGTTGCATTATATCAGGGGCGTCAAATTGCCGGCTGCATCGTGCCACCGCAGTGCCAGCAAGGCAAAAAAATTTGCAACAGGTCGCAACACGTCACAAGATACGGCGAGTTTGAGACCTGTGTGTTACATAATGGGTTGCTTTGCCATTTACAGATATGGCTCACTGGTAGATAATAATAATAATAATAATAATAATAATAATAATAATAAAGTTGGAAGGGACCTTGGAGGTCATCTAGTCCTCTGCTCAGGTAGGAAACCCTATACCATTTCAGACAAATGGCATATTGCCAATTCCTGCAATTGTTCTTCATATGTTTTAGCCTTCGATCCCCTAATTATTATAAGTTATATAAATTATTATAATTATTATAAATTATATAACAACAACAACAATAATAATAATAATAATAATAAAGTTGGAAGGCACCTTAGAGGTCATCTAGCCCAGGGCTTTTCAACCTTTTCATCCATTGTACCACTTTTAGGATATGGCAATATCCAAGTACCACCAGTCGCCTAGCAAGGTGTCAAAAACCTGATGATCCCCTCCCAAAAAAGGAAAAAAACTGACAAAGTACAGGTAGTCCTCGACTTACAACAGTTTGCTTAGTGACTGTTCGAAGTTACAATGGCACTGAAAAAAGTGCCCCCAAGCCACAACCGAGCAAGACACCTGCCTGCCCACCTGACGCTGCTCTTCCTCCTCTCCGAGGTTTTCATTGTTGTGAGCATTTCTGTTGAGGATTGGCAGCGGGGGTGGGGTGGGGGGTGTTTGGTTTTTATTCCCCCCATCTGCTGGGTGGTTGCAGCAGGTTTTGGTCACTTCACATGACCCTGGGACACTGTGACCATCATAAATATGAATCAGTTGCCAAGCATCTGAATGTAAATCACAAGACCCTGGAGATGCTGCAACATTCCAGCTGATTGGCGCTTCTTCTGGGCTCAACAGAAGCACCAGGATCAGCACTGAGCTCCAGCTGATTGGTGCTTCTTCAGGGCTCAGCAGAAGCACCAGGATCAGTGCTGTTTTCCAGATGGTGCCTAGCGCTGATCCTGGCGTTTCCACTGAGCCCTGACAGCCCCGAAGAAGCGCCGATCAGCTGGAAAGTGGCATTGATCCTGGTGCTTCTGCTGAGCCCTGACAGCCCTGCAGCTCCAGCCATCTCTCACTCAGGCTTGTGCAGTGCTGCCACCGGTTCAGCTCATTCCCCTCCCCCGCTACCACTTTTCTAGGATGGTCGCGTACCACCTGCCAGGTGCCAATGCACCACAAGTGGTACCCATACCACTGGTTGAAAAGCCCTGATCTAGCCCAACTCCCAGCTCAGGCAGGAAATCCTATACCATTTCAGACAAATGGCTGTCCAGTCTTTTCTTAAAACCTTCCATCTCAAGCATGCTCACACTATTCCATTCAAGTGAGATTTCTATTCTAGACCCCGCCTTCCAACCCCATCTATTGTATTTTGCCTACACCTCAGAACTTGCGAGAACATTAGAAAATGGATTGAGATGGGCTGCTATAGAAATTGAATAATTAACAAAATAAAGCAAATATCATACATACGGATATACGCGCAGAATGTGTTTAAATTAGAACTTTAAGAATCTTATACGTATAACACAGATTTTCAGCTTCCTGGATCCACACCGCTCTGCTAGGCAAGAAACTGACAGCAGGAACAAGCTAAAATGTTAAGGAATAAATATTCTTGGCATACATTGTTGATGGGCTCTGATGACAACATGCGACTTCAAAGGAATCGATAAAGAGTGGATAGCAGTATAAATATGAAAGCGAGGGATTTAAATATCAAGGGGAAGGTTTGTATGCTTCTGAGAGAGAGATGAGAGCAGAAAGAGTAAAAAGGAAAATGTACGTGCGATAGAACAAGAATTTATCTTTAGCTTCAGCAAGGCTCTTACGACTTTTCACTCAAACAGAAGGGAAGGCATAATTTAATTCAAGAAGAGAACAGTCTTGGGATCCCGGAGTGCAGTCTAGATGTACTCTAATTAATATATATTGCTTCAAACTTTCTGCAGGTACATCCCCATCTCTTGAAGGCAGATTACTAAAGTTCAACCTTTTCACTACAATTTAGCTGGGTGGATCCAGTCTTGTTAATTAACACACAGACTGTGTAGGTATGTATTTTGTGAAGTCGTCTCATTTGATGCAATCCGTGATGTCTTGGCCTTTTGGCTAACATCAGTTTTATTCTCCCAAAGGTGCTTTTTCAAAAGGCAACTGGACTTTCTTGTTTTTCTTCTGTTAGACCTGAAGAAGCCTCTTGGATGAGAAGCGAAACATTTTCAAGGAAAAAACAAGAAAGTTCAGTTGCCTTTGAAAAAGCACCTTCATGACCTGTATACTGTGAATCTCCATAAACAATCAGTTTTATTCCCATCGTCATCATCATCATCATCATCATCATCAGTCGCAGGATGGAAGCAGTTCCTAGTAAGGCCGCCTTTTGCAATTGACTAATAGTGAATTAGTCAATTGCAAAAGGCGGCCTTACTAGGAACTGCTTCCATGCCGGGACGATATCTGTAATACCATCAAACATCCACATCTGCCTATCCCAGGTCCTGGGCAAGGACTCGATAGGTAGACAAAATGCCAAATCTAGTCTGAACATCTGGCTGACTGTGCGATGATCAATAATAATAATAATAATACCAGCAGAATAGACGAGAAAGAACTGGAGAAGATAACAAAATACAAAGACCTACAAATAGAAATAGAAAGACTGTGGCAAAAGCAAGCATGGGTGGTACCAATAGTAATAGGCTCCTTGGGTGCAATCCCAAAACAACTGGAGCACCACTTGAACACCATTGGCATTGACAAATTCACTATTAGTCAATTGCAAAAGGCGGCCTTACTAGGAACTGCTTCCATCCTGCGACGATATCTGTAATACCATCAAACATCCACATTTGCCTATCCCAGGTCCTGGGTAAGGACTCGATAGGTAGACAAAATGCCAAATCCAGTCTGAACATCTGGCTGACTGTGCGATGATCCATAATAATAATAATAATAAAAGTTGGAAGAGACCTTGGAGGTCATCTAGTCCAACCTCCTGCTCAGGCAGGAAATCCTATACCATTTCAGACAAACGGCTGTCCAATCTCTTCTTTAAAACTTCTAGCCTTGGAGCATTCACAGCTTCTGGAGGCAGGTAGTTCCATTGATTAATTGTTCTTTGGCATGGTTCGTATGAACATGATGTGATCCTTTTAAAAAGTGATAAAAACATCCAGTTTAATCTGTTGTGTGAAATTATTGCTAGAATAGGGTAAGTATTCAAGGAAGAAGTAATATTGGAATGACATTTTGAACAATGTCACATCTCTGTCTCCATAGGTTTAGTTCTGCCTGTGATCAGTACAACTTCTTCCTAAATTATGCATCTATTTTTTTTTTTCTAGATTCTAATAAGCTCTTTTCTGGAAATCTGGATATTTATGTCATCCTGATGAAGCTGTGCTGCATGAACACGGATTAAAATTATGTTGTCATGCTTTGTAAACTGATACTCCTTAACGTAGGTTAGCTTTAAAAATACATGATTGAACATCGAAGCTAATATTATCCTGAAAAACATCATAATTCAGTTGCATCCACTGGAAGAAGTGCAAAATCTGTGAAGGCATGGTTAAGTCCATGAAGTGAGGAGAAATATTTAGCAAACATCATGTTCCCTAATGTAATTTGCCTGTATTTTCACCTAACTTTCAGAAGAAATCCAGCACGTGGATTTTCTCAAGCATAATGTTATCCATCAGAACCATGTCTTGAAAATTAATGCAATGTCCCAAAATTTTACACAAATGCAAATTGGGGAAGTTATCATACAAAAATACACATTTGGATGAATGTGCTTAAAAGGCACATGTTAAGAACACTGGATATCCAAATCAGAAGATCTAATTTGGAAATGAAATGGACAATCTCACAGATGCATGATTGACAGTTATCTTAACAGTATTGTCATAAAGACCAAGGGTTCTTCAGATGTAGCTATCTATGTATCATCAACAATCCCAAAGCAATTTCCAATCTTATTTTTAAAAAAGGTCCTGCAGAGGTAAAAGCTGCTTTGAGCTTTTGAGTTCTTTAATGAAAGAGAGGAACACTTGTGGAAATGATACTTTGTGATCGCACAACATCTGCATTTTTTTTCTTAGCTACATTTAAAAAGAACAAAGCCAGAGCTTTTTAGCTGCTTTACAGCTTTTAAAAGAAATAAATAATACGGGAGGCAGGAGAGGGAGTGAGAAACATCACTGGCTGTTTTATAAATGAGTGTTAAATCGTTTTGTCTCTATATACCCGGTTGTGGATAGTACCTGGTCTTTTGAACTTTTGATCCCATATCAGTTCACCCAGGTTTTAATTTGAATAATGCCTGCATTGTGCCCTCTAGCTCATTTTTAATTACTGCCCTGTGTTATTGTGTTATTTTACGATTTAAAAATATATGCAGTAAATTTTGCAGTGCGTGCACACTGTTCTTATCTAATTGTAAATTGTGAATTGAGATAGTTATTTAACTATGAATATTTAAGCAAAGGAAAGAAAGAGTAAATAAGATAAAATATCACTCTACTCTAAATCCTTACCAAGTTGAGCAGGGAGAAAGCCATTAATACAGTTTGTTATGCAGAAAAAAATGAAGCAATATCCAGGAACAAAGCAGAACTGTCTTTCCAATAATATAATAAGCAATATCAAATTCAAATGTATGCAAGTGGTGGATCTGGCTTCTTCTGCAGTTCATAATAGGGTTTTTTTTTTCCCCTTTTACTAAGCCCCTGAAATTTAAACTAGCTGGTAAGAGTTGGGGACCAAAGATGTGTGTGTGTGTGTGTGTGTGTGTGTGTGTGTGTGTGTGTGTGTGTGTCTTTTAGAATTCCTGGGTGGGTGATTGAATAATAGTAGTAGTAGTAGTAGTAGTAGTAGTAGTAGTAATAGTAATAATAATAATAATAATAATAATAATAATAATAATAATAAGGCTAAAGCATATAAGGAACGGCTGCTGGAATTGGGTATGTCTAGTTTAACGAAGAGAAGGATGAGGGGGGACATGATAGCAGTGTTCCAGTATCTCGGGGGCTGCCCCAAAGAAGAGGGAGTCAAGCTATTCTCCAAGGCACCTGAGGGCAGGATAAGAAGCAATGGATGGAAATTAATCAAGGAGAGAAGAACTAAGAAGAAACTTCCTGACAGTTAGAACAATTAACCAGTGGAACAACCTGCCTCCAGAAGTTGTGAATGCTCCAACACTGGAAGTTTTTAAGAAGAGACTGGACAGCTATTTGTCTGAAATGGTGTAGGGTTCCTGCCTGAGCAGGGGGTTGGACTAGATGACCTCCAAGGTCCCTTCCAACTTTATTATTATTATTATTATTATTATTATGAATAGAATAGAATAGAATAGAATAGAATAGAATAGAATAGAATAGAATAGAATAGAATAACAGAGATGGAAGGGACCTTGGTGGTCTTCTAGTCCAACCCCATGTTTAGGCAAGAAACCCTATACATTTCAGACAAATGGGCATCCAGTCTCTTCTTAAAAACCTCCAGTGTTGGAACATTCACAGCTTCTGGAGGCAGGTTGTTCCACTGGTTAATTGTTCTCACTGTCAGAAAAGGTTGATTGAGTGATGCTGTTTCAAAGTTGCAATAGCATTATTTAGGAAAATAAGGCCAGAATGGTTGAAGGGCTTCACACATCTCTACGAAACAAAGCCACAAGAGTTACCTTTCAAAAGTCTCTTGAGTTATTTCAGCTCCTTTCAGAAAAAAGGAGGCAAATAATTATTGGCTGCTAGTATACCTGGCAAATCTCATTCTCCTCTTTTCCACTCTGGCTGACTGCCTGCCAATGCAAGCAAACATTACCATCAATAGGAATTAAGCACTGTGAATTCTGCATCCATCTTGTGACACAGTAAATATAGCAAGAACTTTAGCTTTGCTCAGGATACACTCATTTTAGGCCCTGTCATGTTGTAGTGACAAAGTTGACAGGAAAAGCCTGGTTGAGAATTGAGGGATAAGACTGAGGTAATAGGTAGCTATGTATACACAAAAACAACTGAGATGGCTTGATAGCATATTCATTATCCATGCTGTTCATTTCTCACCTATTCATTTATAGAAAGTTAGGTAAAAATCAGAGCAAACAAAGGGCACTATAAGAAAAGCCCTGTTGGGTCAATATTGTGTGTTTTATACTGTAGCCAATTGGATCATAGAACTCCACTATTATGGAGTTGACAAGGAACATCTAGACCAGGGGTCTTCAAACTTGGCACGCTGGCTGAGAAATTCTGGGAGTTGAAGTCCACAAGTCATAAAAGGGCCAAGTTTGAAGAGCCCTGTCTTAAATCTAACAAACAAAATGGAGGCTGGCTGAGGAATTCTGGGAGTTGAAGTCCACAAGTCATAAAAGGGCCAGGTTTGAAGACCTCTGATCTAGACTAAGCTTAGAGCAAAATGTCAACTGAGTCAGAGGAGTTCACATTAAATAGCGAGCAAAAGATTCCTAGGGATTTTCAGATGAATGAATGAAAAGCAAATGGATTAAATTCTCCACAAATATTAACGGTGTTCCTCATCAGCCACAGTTCTCTTAGAGTTCCAGAATATTAGGAAATACGTTTTATGATGTTCATTGCCAATCTCCTATTTCATGGCATGCCCACAGTGTTTGCCATTTCTGAGTAACATGTGTGCTGGGTGTTTTTACTCTGATGCAGAAGTGACTTTCCTATCTTTACATTCATTAATTTATATTTCCTTCTTTCAGGTGGACAGATGGCTGCCATTGCTATTTGTTGATTTTATTAACAGACAAGCTGCAAAGCAAGGATGTTTACTTGTTTTAGAGCAAATTGGCAAATGGGATAAAGCATACAAGAATTTAGAGCCAGCAGTGAAAACACAGTTTATCAGGATAATCAACAACAAAGGTGTGATTAATAGACGTACAATTAATCATAGTGGCCTAAACCTGGCTTTGTCGTTTGACACCCCTTTTTCCTTACGTTTTGTAAGCTTTAGACAATGTATTACACATATATTCTGTTAAAACACATATTTAATATCCCTAAGACATTCTTATTTATTAATGGTGACAACTGTTCTACATTTTAATGGTATAATGCTGTGTGTGTTTTAGGAGGATGAGAGAACCATGCAGGGAATACTATTAGCATGAAACACACTCTGTTTGGCTCTTATTTTCATTTTTCCGATCTGAATTTTTTCCAGATATTATCTTGTGGAAGTGATAAGAACACCAAAATACATCATGCCAGAACAGAATAATTACAACAAGTGAAACCTGGCACTTTCCTTTAAATCAAAGTGTCTGATAACAAGTCAAAATTGGAAAAAAAAAGGCAAATAATTGTTAGGATATGAGCATTATTCTAAAGGAAAGCTTTACAAAGGAGAATAAAGGAAGGAACAGAATCATTTGGGTGGTTTCAAATCTTCCTCCTCCTTCTTCTGAAACCTTATGTATTTTTTTGTCAAAATGTTGTAATGTTTCTACCCAGGTTCCCACAATGTGGATGCACTCCAGATTAAAAAAAAATAGAGAGAGAATTCCTTAGTAAGTATGGGCAATGATGGACATTTTGGGGATGGATGTCTATGAAAAAGGAAGCCTTCTCAAATGTTATATAGCATTGTATGAATGTTTTTTTTCTTAACATAAAACATAGAATAATAGAGTTGGAAGGGACCTTGGAGATCTTCTTGTCCAACCCTCTGCTCGAGTAGGAGATCCTATATCTTTTCAGGCAAATGGTTGTCCAGTCTCTTTTTGAAAGCCTTCAGTGATGGAGTCCCCATAACTTCTGAAGGCAAGCTATCACATTGATTAATTGTGTTCACCATTGGGGAATTTCTCCTTAGTTCTACGTTGCTTCTCTCCTTGGTTAGTTTCCAACCGTTGGTTCTCAACTTGCCTTTTGATGCTTTAGAAAATAATTTGACCGCCTCATATTTGTAGGAGCCCCTCAAATATAGGAACTTATAGCATATAAGCCTTGCTTGAGCAGGGTCTGCAGGATTGTCTGGGACACTACTCATCCTGTTCCATACAGTATTAACCTTGTGAACTCTAAAGCTCCCTCCTTCCATTAAGATGGACAGTGATTAATATTTATATGTTACTTATATGTAAGGGTGTAGGTCTATACATATGTTGTATATAGTATGTTTAAATGTGTGTTATGTAGGTGTACACTTTGAGAGCAAGAAACTAAATTTCATTTTTAATGTGTGCCTTTGTGCCCACAGTAAAAAATGACAATAAAGATAATCTATTATCTATTATCAGTGCTATCATGTCCCCATTATCACTGTACCCCATCCCTTTATGTTGATCTACAACTGTAATAAAGGCTGGTTTGATTTGTTCCTAGCAGCAATAATAGAATAAATTGAAAGTATCATATACATTGTTAATATCTTACCATAGAATAGGACCATATCTTAAATAAACATAGTGATGGTCTCAGAGTCTACAGTTTATGAGTCAACATATAAAAAAATTGCCAATTGTGATGGAGATGTTCATCCAGTATGCAGTTGCCTTGACATCGGATGTTTTTTGCATTGACAACAGATGGAAATGTAGCCATCTTTTACTTTTTGCTTTTAGAATTAGATGATGCTGGGGAGGTGAATGAGATTCCAGCTAGACAACACTAAACCTAGTGTGAGAAACAAGGTTATTGTAACCAGAGCTGATAAGGAATTGGCTGACTGGAGAACTGGAGAGGACGCCCTGCACTTCAAGCTAATTGGGGAATGTGATTTATGACTGTTATTTGGAGGAGGGAATTGTGCTTTGATGCTATGTGCTCAGGGGAGGGGAATTCAGTTTTTGGCTTCGATTATGTAGTGCTGATGTTATGCTACTCAAAATTAAGATTCTTCAATGTAAACAATGCCTCAAAGTTCTTTGAAGAGTTGTGTTGAGTCCTTCGCGGAAATGTAAGACACGAGAAGCAGTTGTAGTTCTCAGTTTTCTTTATTCTGCGTTCAGCTTACAAGTAGATGGCTTCAGCAGCTCCCAAACCTCCCAGCTTCTTATATAGACATTTCCCGGGTCAATGCGATACTTTTCCCGCGCCAGCACCCGCGCATGCGCACGGCGCTGGCGACAGCCTGTCTGGTCCCGGGCAGCTTTGCACCTGCCCGGGACCGCCTGCAAACGCCCCGAGCCATTTGCAAGGCTCGGGACATAACACCCCTTTCCCCCGGGCTAAAACTACTACCAACATATAATCATTATTTTATGCAGTGTTCTGCTTCTCAGTGCTCCTATCGTTACCTGGCTTTTGTTTAGCCAGCAGTGTTATGTAATCCTCTAAGTATTTAGGAGACTTCCTTGCTCTCTGTGACCTTCTCAGCTCTGGGTTTCTGACAGGTGTTCCCTGACTGAGGGGTGACAAGAGCCTGTTCCCCTTATCATGCCTTGGTGCCTTCCAAGGACTTTGCCCTGATGCCTGGCCTGCTTGCTCGCCCACCGGGCTCGTCAGGCCAGGGCTTCTGTCACTTTGTGACCTGGTTGACCTGCCTAGCTGTAGGCCCTCGGGCCCCTTGAAGTGATAGCCACTGCTGGGCGTCTCTATAGAACCTCCTAGGTCCGTCCAAGACCTGTCAGGAGGCTGTCCAATCCCTAAGCCCCGTTCTGTGTCCGGGCTCGTGTGGGTCTCTGTACCTTCCCAAAACTCAGTTACTCCCTGATTTGGGCTAGAGGTGTTGCGGTCGGGACTTGGTTCCTCGACCACCTCCCTGTAAGGATTAGGGGTAAGGTCAGGCCAACTCTGGGGATTGTGTGCCAGCTCTCTTGCGGGGAATGATTTGTTGGGATGCTCCCGGGTATCCTCCGTGACTGGAGTGCTGTGTGATGTGTGTGGACAGTGAGTATGCCCCCGGGGTGACTCCCTTGCTGGAGTAGGCATGAGTGCCTGTTGTGTGGGTAAGCTCCATGAATTACTTTTCGGAGCACTTGCAGAAGCTTGAAATGGGCCGTCAGTGGCTCCATCAGTGGAGATGGGCAGCAACTCGTGCCCTTCCCTTTGCTCCAAAGGGTCCCCCTCCCCCCCTGGAAAAGACCCAGGAGTCTCATCTGAAAGGTCCCACCTAGGGAGGAGTTGGTCGATGTGCTGACGCAGGACACGACCGTTGGCCAGGGCTACCTCGTAGGAGAGAGGACCTGTGACCCTGGAAATAGAAGCGGGGACCCATGTATGACCAGGCCCGTAATTGCGAGTCCAGACCGGGGCACCCTCAAGTAGTTGTCTAGGTGCCCTAGGATGTGAGGTAGATGAAGGCAATCTGTCCGGATGCAACCGGTCAAGTTTAGTAGTAAGTTGACGCCCCCAACGAAGTTCAGCTGGGCTTCTCCCTGTAGAAGTGGACGGTGTGGTGCGATAAGAAAGGAGAAAGTCAGCCAACCTGTGATGCCAGTCCCCGTAGGTGAGTCTTTTCAAGGCGTCCTTTGTGATGCGCACCATACGTTCAGCCATACCATTGGTGGACGGGTGGAAGGGTGCAGACGTGGCATGACGAATCATGTTAGCCTGTAAGAAAGCTTGGAATTCGGAGGAAGTGAATTGAGGGCCGTTGTCAGACACAATGACATCTGGAAGCCCGTGTGCAGCAAAAATCCCCCTCAGTACCTGAATAGTCTTTGCAGTGGTGGTGGATGAGACAGGTACAACCTCAAGCCATTTTGAATGGCTGTCAACAAGGACCAAGAAGAACTGGCCCTGAAAGGGCCCAGCGTAGTCAATGTGCACCCTAGACCATGGGAACTGTGTTTCCTCCCATCTATGCACGGGAGCTTGTGGCATCTCTGGGCGAGATCGTTGGCACAGGTGGCATGCATGCACCTTAGCCTCAATATCTTTATCTAAACCAGGCCACCACAAGTGGCTACGCGCAAGAGCCTTCATACGAACAATGCCAGGATGACCCTCGTGGAGGGATTCTAAGACCCTAGTCCTCATTGAGGTGGGAATGACAACTCTGTTTCCCCAAAGCAGACAACCCTGAGAAAGGGACAGCTCGTTCCTTTTGGACCAGAAACTCTGAAACTCAGGACTAGGGCAGTGCTCAGGCCAACCAGACAAAACCCAGGAACGGACACGTGAAAGTGTGTAATCTGTACCTGTTTCAGCGGTAACATCCCTGGCACTAAGAGGGAGCTCGGGCAAGGCTTGGATTGATAGAATGTTGACAGCTGGCGCAGGGTCAGCTTCTACTACTGGCAGAGGCAATCTACTGAGGCCATCAGCATGGCCCATTTCTTTCCCAGGCTTGTGGAGTAAAGAAAAATCATATTCAGACAAAAAAATAGACCACCTAAGCATTCTAGGGGAAATGATTTGGGGAGTCTGCTTATGTGTGGTAAACAGTCCCAGCAGAGGCTTATGGTCAGTGAAGACCATGAAATGCCTGCCATATAGAAAATCATGGAATTTTTTAATTCCAGCAACAACAGCCAGAGCCTCCCTGTCTATCTGAGCGTAGTTGCGCTCAGCAGAAGACAATGTTCTGGAGTAATATGCAACAGGAACCTGAGTTCCATCAGACCTGAGGTGGCTCAGGACAGCTCCAACCCCGTAAGGGGACGCATCACAAGCGATGCACACAGGAAGGGACTCATTGAAATGTGCAAGTACACTGTTAGAAGTGAGCAAAGCCTTGACTTTGTTAAAACAACCCTCATGCGTTTGTGACCACTGCCACACTGCTTGTTTGTCTAGTAGCCTGTGAAGAGGTCAGCTACACTAGCTTTATGTGGAAGGAAGGAATTGTAGAAATTCAGGAGGCCTAGGAAGGCCTGAAGTTCGGCCTTGGACTTTGGCCTAGGTGCTTCTAAAATAGCAGTTAGTTTGGATTCAGCAGGGTGAATCCCAGCAGCATCAATTTTGAACCCCAGAAATTCAGTAGAAGGCACCCCAATCTTGCATTTGTCTTTTTTGAGCTTGAGGCCTGATTTCCTGAACCTTAACAGAACAGCCCTGAGCCTTTCAGCTAGAATGTGTGTGGAGTCTCCTGCAATCAAGACATCATTAAAGTAGGGGCAAACCCCTGGTATACCTCGTAGTGCGTTTTCCATTACGCTTTGGAAAATCCCAGGAGCGACATTCACTCCAAACTGTAGCCTTTTTACCTTGAAGGCCCCTCTGTGGGTCACAATAGTCTGAGCTGTAGCAGCATCATCATCAACAGGCAGCTGTTGATATGCTTGAGCTAGGTCAAGCTTTGCAAAAACACGCCCCCCCCCCTTGAGGGAGGCCAGGATGTGACTGACCACAGGAACAGGATAGGCATGTTGCTGCAATGCCTTATTAAGAGTGCATTTGTAATCAGCACAAATGCGAATGTCCCCATTTGCCTTTAGAGGCGTGACAATGGGGGTCTCCCAAGGACTGGAATCAACAGGTTCTAGGATTCCCTGTTGAATCAGTTTGTCTAACTCAGTGTCAATTTTACTCTTTAAAGCAAAAGGGACCCTTCTTGCTTTAATTCTAATGGGAGTGACAGTGGGGTCTAGCTTTAAGGACACAGGGGGTCCTTTGAATGTGCCCAGCTGGGGGCTGAAAACATCTGCAAATTCTTTGCAGACTTCCTGTAGGTCGAGTGTTTGTAAACTGTTGAGTCCTGTGACGTGTATCCCCAGGGCCTCAAACCAATCGAGTCCTATGAGACTCGTTCGTTCACCCCCTACTACTAATAAGTCTAGTGGACCTTCAAAACTCTTGTATTGCACGTTAAGGGTGGCCTCCCCCTTAACACACACTCTTGAATTTTGAAAATCTGTTAACACAATGTCAGAAGGCCTTAACTTGGCCTGAGTTCCACTACCGGAACAAATCTTCCTAAATGTATGCAAGGAGATGATTGAAAGGGCAGACCCTGTGTCTAGTTCCATAGTTAATGGAACCCCTTGTAGCTTCACCTTGAGTGACAGCTTTTTCTTAATGGGCTTGTGTGTGCCTGTCCTGAGGATGCTTCTTCGCGAAGCGCAAAAACCCTACCCTATTCTGGCTGGGGACCCTGGTACCTTTCAGGCGCAGTTCTTCCTGAGGTTGTATCTTTCGTCGGCCCAGACACACAGCTGCAATGTGTCCTTGTTTGCTGCATGCCCGGCAGGTAGCGGAGCGGAACTTGCAGTCGGTTCTCCTGTGGCGACCTCCACAGCCGATGCACTTGAGTGGAGCTGAAGAGCTTCCCTTCTGATTTCCTTCCTTCGTGGGGTGGAGACGGTCGACTTTCTCGTCCGGATCCTCCTCGGAGTTTCCTTGGACGTCTTCCTGGTGCACGGATGCAACCTCTGGACTGTTTCTGATCGGCCGCATGTTCTTGACGGCGCCGCCTGCTGCTTCTTCTGCGGTGACTTCTCTTAAGGCATCTTGGAAGGACAATTCTTCTTTAGCGAAAAGTCTCTGTTGTAGATCTCGATGCCTTAACCCGCACACGAATCGGTCCCTCAGTCGTTCTTCGAGGTCCTTGAACTCGCAGTGCTTGGCGGCCTTCCTTAATGCGGCGATGTATTCTTTGGCCGACTCACCGGATCGTTGAATCCCTCTGCTCGAAGGTGTGGCGCCATGCGATGATGGACATCTTGGGCTGGAAGTGCTCCTTCAGTAGCTTCTTCAGATCTGCGTAGCTGACAGACTCTACTGGAACAGGTGCTGCAAGGTTTTCTGCGATTTCGAAGGCGTCTTGACCGCAAACACAAAGCAGGGTGGCAGCCTTCAAGCTCTCTTCCTCACTTGGTTTGCCTTGAAGTAGTTCTCCACCCTGGCTACGTAGGACTCCCACCGCTCTGGATGTGAGACGTCGAACTCCGAAAGCCTTCCAACTTTTGCCATCTTCAGGAGACGGGTCTATCAGCCAGTCTACCCCCGAATGCGCACTGGATTGGCGAGTAGCTGCCGAGTCGACACCGTTCCGCCGCTCATGACTCACTTGGGTAAGCTTACACCTCTTCCTTTCCAGGCGATGTAAGGCATCCCACCTTCGTCGCCAGTGTTGAGTCCTTCGCGGAAATGTAAGACACGAGAAGCAGTTGTAGTTCTCAGTTTTCTTTATTCTGCCTTCAGCTTACAAGTAGATGGCTTCAGCAACTCCCAAAACCTCCCAGCTTCTTATATAGACATTTCCCGGGTCAATGCGATACTTTTCCTGTGCCAGCACCCGCGCATGCGCACGGCGCTGGCGACAGCCTGTCTGGTCCCGGGCAGCTTTGCACCTGCCCGGGACCACCTGCAAACGCCCCGAGCCGTTTGCAAGGCTCGGGACATAACAAGTTTCATCTGTCGGAACTATGACAGTTTGCCTATTGAACAGATCATATACTTTTGAGTGTCACATCAAGCTGATATCCCTGTGGAAAATCAGGAGCATGTACAGTAATTCTTTCAACAAAATGGAAGGTAACTAAGTCTGGACCTAATCACTAGAGTCTTGGGAACTCCACATAAGCCATCCTTATCTTTTCTAGCAAGAGTGGATTTTAAACAGAATACACAAAATCTAAAAAGAAAGGATTTGCAGGAAACAAATGTGTTCCAGCTCCAGTGGAAAGATGGTAGTGAATAGCTGACATAAGAAAAAGCCGATGCAGCAAAAAAAAAAAAAAAAAAAAATCAGAAATCATCAAACCAGTATATAGTTAAACCCATCTATAAATAGGAAGGCAGGAGAGAGATATGAATTTTTTTAAAAAATACTAAGTGTTAAAACAGAAGTAGGTGATGTCATCTATAACTAGCATTTCTGCTTTTATCCTGGATTATTTCAAGGTCACTGAGGTTCAGTAGCACTGACAAATAAACTAGGGCAACCTAAAGCTGATAAATCACTGAAGCTGAACTTATCCACCTGTGGGAAAGAATGCATTGAGAAAGGTATTGCATACGGAGGAAAATAGTCACAGAAAATTATTTAGGCAAGTGTTAAATTTTAAAGGAAGAGGATCAGGGATACATAGAACCTAGACCAGGGGTAGGCAATTTTGGCTCTTTTATGACTCGTGGACTTCAACTCTCAGAATTCCTGAGCCAGCTATGCTGAGGGGAAAGGGAGAGGTTTCCAAGCTGAGCCCTGCTGGCTCAGGAATTCTAGGAGTTGAAGTCCATGAGTCATAAAAGAGCCAAGGTGGCCTACTGCTGACCTAGACCATAGAATAATAAAGTTGGGAGGGAGCTTGAAGGTCTTCTAGTCCAGGGGGTCCCCAACCTTGGCAACGTTAAGACTTGTGGACTTCAACTCCCAGAATTCCTCAGCCAGCAAAGTCAGCAAATGGCAGGCAACATTTCATTTTGCTTCTTTACTTGTCCCTGTCTCATCTGTTCCTTTTTCTTCAGGAAGAAGGGTCAAGGCACCCTTGTGCATTTGGAATTCGGAAAAGTAGTGAGGCGATTAGCAACGTTGGTTCTCCACTATCTATCCATTTGAATGAAATGCCAACTATAATCCATCATGTCACCATTGTGATGCAACTGTTAGTTCAAGGACATATTCGAACAGAGATGCCTACCATCCTGACTTTGCTGGCTGAGGAATTCTGGGAGTTGAAGTCCATAAGTCTTAAGGTTGCCAAGGTTGAGGCAACCTTGTTCTAGTCCAGAGGTGTCAAACTGCCAGCCTGTGGGCCGGATGCGTCATGTAGAAGCTGCACCCACCCCATTGCCTGCAATGGCAAAACCGTCCCGATATGTTGTGCGGCGTCATGTGATGTCATGAGTTTGACATGTCTGTTCTAGTCTAATCCTCTGCACAAGCAGGAGACCTAATGCCATTTCAGACAAATGGTTGACCCCAGTCTCTTTTGAAAGCCTCCGGTGATGAAGCAACCATATGAAGGCAAGCTAGTCCATGGGTTGATTGCTCTGTTAGGAATTTTCTTCTAAGTTCTAAGTCGCTTCTCTCCTTGGTTAGTTTCCCTCCGTTGTTTCTTGTCTTGCCTTCTGGTGCTTCAAAAAATAGGTTGACCCCCTTTTCTTTGTAGGAGCCCCTCAAATATTGGAACACTGCTATCATGTCTCCCCTACTCCTTCTTTTCATCAAACTAGACATACCCAGTTCCTGTAACTGTTCACTTTAACTGGATTCCCTCAGTCATTAAAGAGAGTATTACAATTAGTAAGGATGGCAGGATTTGCATCCCAGTTTGAATATGTCCTTAAACTAACAGTTGCATTACAATTGTGACATGATGGTTTATAGTTGGCCTTGCATTCAAATGTATAGTGGAGAATCAAAGTTGCTAACAGCCTCACTACTTTTCCGAGTTCCAGATGCACAGGGGTATTTTGACACCTCTTCCTGAAGAAAAAGGAACAGACGAGACAGGTACAAATAAAGAAGCAAAATGAAATGTTGCCTGCCATTTACCAAGAGTTACTTCGTTGACATTCAGACACAAAGAAAGTCAAGTCTTACCATCCGTTGTCAGGCACAAGGCTTATATGCAGGTTGCCATTGGAAACATTGATTTAGTTACCCTCTACGCCCAATCTCCCCCCAACTTCACAGGTCAATGATTCAACATCCCAGAAGACAAATATAGATTTGAACCTGAAGATTTTGAGGTGATCAATTCAACATTTATTTCTTTAGATGTTTAATGCATACATTAACACAATCCCTCACCTTGATTGGTTTCAAAAGAGCTTTGATAGAGTGGTAATTCTGGGTCCTTGACAGTCATATTCAGAAAGATCTGAAAGTGTGTTCTATCTAAGTATGCTCTCCACTGTATGTAGAGAAAAGTGTTTTGAAAATTTGTATCCTGGGAAAGTATTAGCTACTTCATTCCTGATTTCTATATCTGTTATAACACACTTCTCTTCTTTGCTAGTTTCCAACCATTGTTTCCCAACTTGCTCTGTGGGGATTTAGAAAACAGTTTGAGCCCCCTCGTCTTTGTAGGAGCCCCTCAAATATTGGAGCAGTGCTGTCATGTCTCCATGATCATTGTACTCCATCCCTTTAGGCTGGTCTACAATTGTAATAAAGGCTGATTTGATTTGTTCCTAGTAGCAATAAGAGTACATTGAAATTACAATATACATTATTAGTATCTTACCATAGAATATGACTATATATTAAATAAACATAATTATGGCCTCAGTGTCTACAGTTTATGAGTCAACATATATAAAAAAAATGCCAATTGTGATGGAGATAACCATCCAATGTGCAGCTTCCTTGACAAAGGATGTGAAAGTTTGCCTATTGAACAGATCACATACTTTTGAGTGTCACATCAAGCTGATATCCCTGCAAAAAATTTGGAGCATCTAGTTCAGAGGTGTTCAAACTTGGCCCTTTTATGACTTGTGGAGTTCAACTCCCAGAATTCCTCAGCCAGATAGGCTGGCTGAGGAATTCTGGGAGTTGAAGTCCACAAGTCATAAAAGGGCCAAGTCTGAAGACCCCTGACTTAGTTCTTTAAACAAAATGGAATGCAACTAAGTCTGGACCTAATCACTAGAGTACTGGGAACTCCTGTTGCTAAATTCTTCACTACTACTGAGTTAACATTACTCCACTGATAAATGCCCACAAAGAAAAAAAAAATGAATTGGTCTCACTTTTGTGCTGTTCTGTCTGCTTCATTTGGCAATTGGTCAAATGATGCCAATAGTTATAGTACTAATTAGTAGAAATAGTATTGATAGTAGCTGACTTGTAATCTTCAGAAGGAACTGTTCAAATGCCTTTGACATTCAACTCGGAATAGTATAATGATAAACCTACCTACAGGATGCTTACCTTTAGGTATCCCTCAATATGTCATGTTTTGTTAAGAACAGTTTTTATGTTCCAGTTTAGGAAGAAGAGGAACAGGATCATACTGAGGGATTAACATGGAAGGTTTTCTGACAGTTTGCCTAGGTCTATTTCTCTTACAACATTTAATGCATTTTTGAGGGATCCTTTTCCTTTTGTAATGATAAGCCTTAAAAATAAGTCTTCACAATGCATTTAAAGAAGAACCATATTGCTACATGCTAATCAACATGAGATATTAGTATCCTGCAATGCTATGTTGTTGTGACAGTCCTATTTACAATGGGGTTTTGTATTTTCCCATCTACTGTGTCTCGTACAGCTTCACTGCTGAGAAAGCAAAAAGCATTTCAACCTATAGCCAATCATGCTGGCAGGTAAATACTTTCCATCCTTGTTCTATCAGAGATCAGTCTTACCTGAAATGACGGTCAGGCTTCAAAAACTGAAAAAGATACACCAAGTTAATTCTGAGCAGTTCTCTTTATTGTTCCTCGTTTACAGACCAAAATCTTGTCAAACTGTAGTGACTACTTGCAACTGAGAACCTCTAGGCTGGAATTCTGTCTATCTTCTTCCTTCCAATCAAACCATCTAAACTCTGTTGTTTCTTAGTTCCCTGGAACGCAGCCCTAGTAATCCAGACTACATTCCAGCAAACAGTGAAAAGAAGGAGAAGAAGGGGTTGGTCAAGAAGATGGAGGAAATTACAAGCAAATCTACTGTGAACAAATTGGCAGAGTTGCAGCAGGCCTCACTATAATTTAATTTATTTATATCCTGATGTTATTATTTTTACAGTGAACATATCCACCTTCTTCCTCCTTCTGAATTTTCTCCCCAATAACATACCTGTAAGATTAGTTGGGCTGAGAGAGAGTGACTGATCCAAGGTCACCCAGCTGGCCTTCATGGCTAAGGCAGGACTAGAAGTCACAGTGTCCTGGTACCCAGACTGAACTTGTTTATTAAAAAGTTTGATGATAGATGATAGATAGATAGATAGATAGATAGATAGATAGATAGATAGATAGATAGACGGACAGAAGGAAGGGAGGAAGGAAGGAAGGAAGGAAGGAAGGAAGGAAGGAAGGAAGGAAGGAAGGAAGGAAGGAAGGAAGGGGTAAATGATAGATGGAGAGATAGATAGATAGATAGATAGATAGATAGATAGATAGATAGATAGATAGATAGATAGATGATAGGTGATAGATAATTAGATATAGATATAGATGGTAGATAGATAGATAGATAGATAGATAGATAGATAGATAGATAGATAGATAGATAGATATAGATAGACACAAAGAGAGACAGACAGACAGAGATAGACACACAGAGAGACAGACAGACAGACAGACAGACAGACAGACAGACAGACAGACAGACAGACAGATAGATAGATAGATAGATAGATAGATAGATAGATAGGTGATAGATAATTAGATATAGATATAGATGGTAGATAGATAGATAGATAGATAGATAGATAGATAGATAGATAGATAGATAGATAGATAGATAGATATAGATAGACACAAAGAGAGACAGACAGACAGAGATAGACACACAGAGAGACAGACAGACAGACAGACAGACAAACAGACAGACAGACAGACAGACAGACAGACAGATAGATAGATAGATAGATAGACAGACGGTAGACAGACAGACAGACAGATAAACAAGGGCTGCCAACTCAGAATGATTAAAGTTCAAAATATCTAAATGCCCCATCCTAGTGGTATTTGAGCATAACAAACTGACATAATACAATCCTATCTTGCTTGGTCACAGTGTTCAGCACCCATTCTCAATGGCCATGGTCTCTCACTGTGCTTGCAAACATGCATGGTTGGTGTGTTACTTCTCTCCTCCATGAACACATTTAGGTGTATAGCATATATCAGATGGAACGAATAAAAAATCAGCCACTGCACAGCAGTGGAAATACTTGGATAATCTTGCGCTTGAAAAATGGTTGGATACATCTGGGTCAATTGCCCCGCTTCAAAAGCTCTCCAATCAAACTCCCATGCTTAAAAAAATAAAGTGGTAAATCATTATTTTATTGGGATTTTTTAAATGAGAAATTACTACCATCGGGTTGCATGAAAAAACTAATTGGCCTGATATAGGATTCTTTTATCTGGAAGTTATTGTGCATAAAGAAACTTTATAATAAAACCTAGCAGCTTACCAGTTAGTTATTTCCCACCCTGTATGAGCATAGAATCAAGAGAGCCAAGGCTGCCTTGAAGAACTTGCTCAAGTGATGCACAGAAAAAATAGCAAACAGTTAGCAAACCTCTGAAGAAGAGAAAGGATCAGCAACAGGCAAACCAACACAACTAGCAGACAAAGTGATGTGTTTAAAAACCAATTTGTTTTTTTGCCCATAGCACTAAAGAATCAAATTGTTCCACTATTTGGTGACTCAAATTAATAACCTACTTGCCTGGATTAAAAGTTTGGCCCAGTTATGATAGTCATGAATCTTTAGTGCACTATATCATGTTTAGATTTCAAACAGCTTAACCCCTTAGTGCAGGGCTTTTCAACCTTTTCACCCATTGTACCACTTTTAGGATATGGAATATCCAAGTACCACCAATCGCCTAGCAAGGTGTCAAAAACTTGATGACCAAAAAAAAAAAAAAAAGGAAAAAAGTGATAAACTACAGGTAGTCCTCGACTTACAACAGTTCGCTTAGTGACTGTTCAAAGTTACAATGGCACTGAAAAAAGTGCCTCCCAAGCCACAGCCGAGCAAGATACCTGCCTGCCCACCTGGTGGCGCTCTTCCTCCTGTCCGAGGTTTTCATTGTTGTGAGCATTTCTGTTGAGGATTGGCAGTGGGGGTGGGGTGGGAGGTGTTTGGTTTTTATTCCCCCCCCCGTCTGCTGGGTGGTTGCAGCAGGTTTTGGTCACTTCACATGACACTGTGACCATCATCAATGTGAATCAGTTGCCAAGCATCTGAATGTAAATCACAAAACCCCGCAGATGCTGAACATTCCAGCTGATCAGCACTTCTTCTGGGCTCAGCAGAAGCGCCAGGATCAGCGCCAAGCTCCAGCTGGAGCCTGGCGCTGATCCTGGCACTTCTGCTGAACCCTGACAGCCCTGAAGAAGCGCTGATCCTGGCGCTTCCACTGAGCCCTGACAGCCCTGCAGCTCCAGCCTTCTCTCGCTCAGGCTTGTGCGATGCTGCCATTGGTTCAGCTCATTCCCCTCCCCCGCTATCACTTTTCTAGGATGGTTGCATACCACCTCCCAGGTGCCAATGTACCACAGGTGGTACCCATACCACTGGTTGAAAAGCCCTGCCTTAGTGGAGATTTAATTCCGTTTTTAGCCATGACCCCATGGCTTTACTTTTTATTGTCAACACCTATCTTGTCTATTTAGAAGCAAACTCATTAAGTCAAGGAAACATGTAGCTCAACTCAACTCACATCATATGAGAAGTAAGAGACGCCGAGTTCAATCACAGTCATTCCCAGGTATGTGTGTGTGTGTGATTTTGTAGCCTGAAATGGTAAGCCAGAAAGTTAATGCTACACAAAAGGAAGCTTAACTTCCTTCCTTAAGTCGCAAATGCAGACTTACTTTTGTAGAAAGGAGATATTAGATCATTTTCCACAAAGGTGTCATACTTCACAGCATGCTTGTCTTCAATAGCACAGTAGCACCTCCAGTGAGTTCTGCGGCATCTTTTTAAAGAACTCAGTTGCTGTTGCTCCATCTTAGCTGTGTTAGATGAATCAATTTGTGACTTCAGCTTTGCGAAATCTTACGGGTAATTTGCCCTGCAATCCAATACGTCTCATTGAATCCTTCTTTACGATTTGTTCTCTCATTACTGCAGCTGAATGGCCTGGTTTGACTCAAATGTTTTTAATCTGAATGTACGTCGTTACACTTCTTGAGTGAAGTTTCATGCCCAAGCAACCGCTGTTAAAAAAACCAAAATTCTCAATTTTGCAAGGTAACTTAGAACACAAAACAATTTATATGTCTGTGCCAGGGGTAGGCAACCTTGGCTCTTTTATGACTTGTGGACTTCAATACCCAGAATTCCTGAACCAGCCATGTTGACTGAGGAGTCGAAGTCCACCAGTCATAAAAGAGCCAAGGTTGCCTACCCATGGTCTAAGCAATAGCAGGGAAATCCATATACTCCTTTTTGGGGGGCAGGGTCATAGGACCTCTTCATTCCCAGTCTGGAGATGTTGCTGTTTGGAAATTGACATTAACAAGCACCCATCCACCCCAATTTTTTTTTGTGGCATTGTAAAAAGTGGAATAAAGGATATTTGTACATATCAGTGATGGCAAACCTTTTAGAGACTGAGTGCCCAAACTACAACCCAAAACCCACTTATGCATCGTCGAGTGCCAGGTGGGTGTGGCCCATTGGCTGGGTATGGCCCATGGGGTGGGTGTGGCTGTGGTGGTAACAGCAGACTGGGTGGAACTAAAAAGTTCAATCAATCAATTCCAACTTTGCAAGATCATTTTTTTCCCATGAAAAGTTAAAATTGACTGATTGAACTTTTTTTTTTTTTTTTTTTGCACACGGCGGTGGAGGCCTAAAGCAAAAAGGTTTTATAAAACCCAGCTGAAGGCCTAGGACTGGGGCGACGGTGCGCGGGCCCACAGAGAGGGCTCTGCATGCCACCTCTGATACCCGTGTCATAGGTTCGCCACCACTGTTATAGGGTCTCCTCCCATGTGATAAGGAGAACCTATGGGTTCAAACTTTCCCCTCTTCCCACTCCTGCACTGTTTGGCAAACTAGAAGCATGCAGCAGTCCTAAAGACAGTGACATTGAGATTGGCATTTTTCTACCCCTTAAGTGCTCATGAATTGTGGCTCTGATCTAAAACAGATCATCATTACCACGATAATGCCAAGATCCTCAGTAAAACTGAAGAGGAAATTTCAATAACATGTCTGGAGGTTACCCTACCCCCATTCTCAATGAGAAATAGGCTGGTTCAGAGAACTCATGTTTTGGTGGCTGAAAAAAAAAATGGAACAGCTATATTGTAGAGACGGATAGCCCACTTTTTCAGTCATAAATTCAGGGCAGGAAATGGGAAATAATGACTTGAAAATGAAATTTAATCCAGTTCTCCAGTCAAATATTTATCAGGCCCTGGAGCAACTAGAAAAAAAAAGTATAACTATGGCTTAATGGCTTTCTAAACTTCTGTCTAGTCATTCCTGGTCTATCAATAAAATTTTAAAATAAAAAGGGTGACACTAATTGTTGTGTTAAGCCACAAAATATGAAAATCTCTTGTAATTACCATGCATCTTGCAAGATAAGACTAATGACCAATTAAGATTTGTGAACTTACCCCATCCTTTATGGTGCTAGTCTTTACTGAATAAAAAGAGAATTAAAAAAAAAGAAAGAGATTATAACAGCGCAATATGGACATCCTTTAATTGGTCTGGTACACATGTTTCTTTTTAAGAAGCAAGGACGTTCTTCAGAATTTGAATAAAATGTTTTTGATGCTTATCACCCGCTATCAACCAAAATTCATTATTCCTTACTTTCTCCTGTTCAAAGGGCTCCATGTATTCATTAGAAGCAACCCTAAGATTCAGCTCAGATATGAAATACAAAGGCAAGGCAACAAAATGTGATTTAGCCTAATCTGAGATTCAGTTTGACAAGATTAGATCCCAGGCAATGATGGCTACATAATGAACCATCTAAAGCTTCTAAATTACTTGACAGAATAGGATGAAAACTCAAAGTAGTAGATCATCACAGACATTAACCATGCAAAGTTTCACGGTAAGTGATTGAAATAGTCCTCTTTTGCATCTTTTAAGGCACAGATACCTGGAATGAGGGAGAAAAAAAACAGGATCCAATTTTCCAGCAAAAATCTGAATGAATGCAAAACACAAAAAGTGTTGTTATCATCATCATTATCATCATCATACAAAAATGTCAGATCCAGTATGAACATCTGGCTGACTGTGCAATTAATAATAATAATAATAATAATAATAATAATAGTAGTAGTAGTAGTAGTAGTAGTAGTAGTAGTAGCAGCAGCAGCAGTAGTAGCAGTAGTAATAGAGTTGAAGATCATCTAGTCCAACCCCCTGCTCAGGCAGGAAACCCTAGTGTTGGAGCATTCACCGCTTCTGGAGGCAGGTTGTTCCACTGGTTAATTTTTCTAACTGTCAGGAAGTTTCTCCTTAGTTCCAGGTTGCTTCTCTCCTTGGTTAGTTTCCATCCACTGCTTCTTGATTCCCTCTGCTTTGTGGCAATCTCTGAAATATTGGAACACTGCTATCATGTCACCCCTAGTACTTCTCTTCGTTAAACTAGACATACTCTATTCCAGCAACCATTCCTTATATGCTTTAGCCTCCAGTTCTCTGATCATCTTTGTTGCTCTTCTCTGTATTCTTTCTAGAGTCTCAATATTTTTTACATCGTAGTGACCAAAACTGGATGCAGTATTCCAAGTGTGGCCTCACCAAGGCTTCATACTTACTCCAACTACTTCTTTTATTTACTAATTAAATTTACATGCCACTCATCTCAGTCTTCAAATGACGCTATGTGGCATATAAATTTAATAAATAAGTTTCAATAATAAGTTATATAAGGCCTTTGCTGATAATATATCATGCCACATCACGGGAGACAGGAATAGACAATGTACATAAGCACATTTCAAATGAAGAAAATGGCCAGGAATATCATTTACTCAGACACAAATTTCATTGTATTTTCATTGACTTTTCAATACTGCTTAGAAATTATTTTCTAGGTCTAAAATATGAAAAATTGACAGATTTAGGATTCTTTAAGAGCAAAACAGGGACTAGATGGCTTCTGTTGTACTGATGGGTTGAGAAAATGCCTTCACAAGCCTAAAAAGAACAGATAACAGAAAGGACCTCATTGAAGAGAAGGATGAGGGGGGACATGATAGTAGTGTTCCAATATCTCAGGGGCTGCCCCAAAGAAGAGGGAGTGAAGCTATTCTCCAAAGCACCTGAGGGCAGGACAAGAAGCAACAGATGGAAACCAACCAAAGAGAGAAGCAACCTAGAACTAAGGAGAAACTTCCTGACAGTGAGAACAATTAATCAGTGGAACAACCTGCCTCCAGAAGTGGTGAATGCTCCAATGCTGGAAGTTTTTAAGAAGAGACTGGGCAGCCATTTGTCCGAAATGATATAGGGTTTCCTGCCTGAGCAGGGGGTTGGACTAGATGACCTCCAAGGTCCCTTCCAACTTTACTTTACTACTATTACTAAGAATTCATTGACTATTATGAATTTAGGGGTAACATTAATAGTATAGGAAGCCTTTGAGAGAAGGACAATGTGAGTATGATGCCCATTTTGATCAAAGTAACCCCAACAAAAGATTGGAGATTATTCTTTCTGAAATCTATGGAACGTTCGTTAAAATTAAATGAATAGTATTAGTTGCAGAATTCAAACTACCTGTCACATTAAAGGGGTTGTTGTGTTTTGGGAGAAAGAGAAGGACCTTTCCCAGCCCTGTTAATGTAATCCATGTGCCATCACTGTATTTAATATCAATCCTGTGTCAAGTCAAGTTACCCACTGCTAATAAAGATAAATTGGGACACAGATTTCTTGATACCATTCTAAATGAAAGGACTTGGGCTAGGATTGCTTATACTGTCTGATTCTTCACGACAAAAAAGAAATTCAAGGACGACTGCGCTTCACACCCCTTTTAACAGATGAACGCTAGAAGGATTGTTTTTAATTGTTTATGTGATGTATCACTTGATCATCTTCACTCCCTGTGCTAAGCTAGAACTGGGTAAATTAATAATAAAGATCAGGCTGTATAAAGTAGCTGCTTTGGGATAAAGATTGATTTATATCTCATGCAAGGAAGGTTAGGCTTCAGATGAATAAATAACAAAAATCCATTCTCCTAGATATTGGACCTGTTCATCTTAAACTTAGGTGTGCAGCCTGCTTCTCCCTTCTGCTCATAATAATAATAATAATAATAATAATAATAATAATAATAATAATAATAATAATAATAAAGTTGGAAGGGACCTTGGAGGTCATCTAGTCCAACCCCCTGCTCAGGCAGGAAACCCTATACCATTTCGGACAAATGGCTGTCCAGTCTCTTCTTAAAAACTTCCAGTGTTGGAGCATTCACCGCTTCTGGAGGCAGGGTGTTCCACTGGTTAATTGTTCTCACTGTCAGGAAGTTTCTCCTTAGTTCTAGGTTGCTTCTCTCCTTGATTAGTTTCCACCCGTTGCTTCTTGTCCTCCCTTCAGGTGCTTTGGAAAATAGCTTGATTCCTCTTCTTTATGGCAGCCCCTGAGATATTGGAATACTGCTATCATGTCCCCCCTTGTCCTTCTCTTCGTTAAACTAGACATACCCAATTCTAGCAACGGTTCCTTATATGTTTTAGCCTCCAGTCCCCTAATCATCTTTGTTGCTCTTCTCTGTACTCTTTCTAGAGTCTCAACATCTTTTTTACATCATGGTGACCAAAACTGGATTTTGAACAATGGCACTTAGGGAGGAGCAGGAGTTAGCAACGTCCACCTCCATTTCAACCATAAGGTGTTCCTCCTGCTCATTTTGGTGGCCCTTGTGAAGCAGAAGTTTATAAGTGGTAGTTCCTAGGATGGATTAATGTGTCGTGATTCCGTGCCAGCCTGTGCTCCCAACAGCGGAGCCTGAGGAATCTGAGGAGGAGGTGGAGGAGGCATTTGAAGGGCCATCAGGGGCAGAGGGAGCCTCTGATGAATTACAGGAGTCATGGTTTGATGCAGAGCCTGGGCGCTCCAGTCGTGTTCCTGATGAAGCTCAGCTGTGTGAGGAGAATGAGTCAGACTCGGAGGACTCACACCTGATGGTCTTGCTAATTGATGCTTGCACATGTCGTCAATTAGCGAGAGTAAATCAACAGCAGTCAATACGGCAACTCCAGAGTAAAAGGAGAAGGCAATGAGAGGCAACGCTTTGGGACTGCTGTATAAAAAGAGGAGGTGTGGGCGGTGTCAACACAGTGCTAGGCTGCATTAACAGAGGGATAGAATCAAGGTCACATGAAGTGTTAGTACCACTTTATAACACCTTTGAATACTGCATCCAGTTTTGGTCACCATGATGTAAAAAAGATGTTGAGACTCTAGAAAGAGTACAGAGAAGAGCAACAGAGATGATCGAGGGAGTGGAGGCTAAAACATATAAGGAATGGTTGCTGGAACTGGATATGTCTAGTTTAATGAAGAGAAGGATGAGGGGGGGGACATGATAGCAGTGTTCCAGTATCTCAGGGGCTGCCACAAAGAAGAGGGAGTCAAGCTATTCTCCAAAGCACCTGAAGGCAGGACAAGAAGCAACGGATGGAAACTAATCAAGGAGAGAAACAATCTAGAACTAAGGAGAAATTTCCTGACAGTTAAAACAATTAATCAGAACAACCTGCCTCCAGACGCTGTGAATGCTCCAACACTGGAAGTTTTTAAGAAGAGACTGGACAGCCATTTGTCTGAAATGGTATAGGGTTTCCTGCCTGAGCAGGGGGTTGGACTAGATGATCATCAAGGTCCCTTCCAGCTATTCTATTCTATTCTATTCTATTCTATTCTATTCTATTCTATTCTATTCTATTCTTGCAGGGTAATCTTGAGATGCTTCAGTCTCTGGACTGTGTGATCTCTGAGTCATGTCTTCAATGACTTGTTCCTTTTCTCTCCCATTCTCAAACCATTCACTCATACATTCCCCAAAGTCATCTTTACATTCCTTTACATTAGGAAGATAATTCACTCAAAATTGCATAATGGCTTAAAGGGAGAGGTAGTAACAAAATACTTCCTACCTAGTGTACTTATTTGTAGCACAGTCTCTCACCTAGGCTACCTGTAGATTATGGTCTAATTAGCCCAAGCTATAAGTACAATGAAATGGAGGGGAGAATGGAAGGAAGGAGAAGAAGCTAACAAACTAGCTCAGAAACTTTTAATTAAGATTAGACTAGAATAGAGCTGGAAGGGACCTTGGAGGTCTTCTAGTCCAGCCCCCCCCCGCTCAAGCAGGAGAACCTATACCATCTCAGAGAGGTGATTGTCCAGTCTGTTCTTAAAAGCCTCCAGTGATAGAGCACCCACGATTTTGGGAGGCAGGTTGTTCCATTGGTAAATTGTTCTAACTGTCAGGAAGTTTCTCCTTAGTTCTATGTTGGTTCTCTCCTTCATTAGTTTCCATCCGTTGCTTCTTGTCCTGCTTTCAGGCGCTTTGGAGAATAGCTTGACTCCCTCTTCTTTGTGGCAGCCCCTGAGATACTGGAAGGCTGCTATCACGTCACCCCTCGTCCTTCTCTTCATTAAACTAGACATTGCCTATTGCTGGAACTGTTGCTGCAACTGTTCTTTATCTGTTTTAGCATTTGGCCCCCTAATTATTATAAGTTATATAAAAAAATAATAATAATAATAATAATAATAATAATAATAATAATAATAATGATAATAATAACCCCCCAGTGAGGCACTACCTTGACGTGGTTGTGGGGCTTGTGTACTCTGAGGAAGATGAGAGCTATGCCAGAGGTTCAACCATACTGGACAGGTCTCATCAGAGGAGTCAGACAAAGAGTGTCTCTCCCATAAAAAATATGGTGAGACGTAAATTTCAGAATGCCATACCGGCTCGGACGTCGCCCGGGTTAACAAGGTCCGCACTAGATATTGGAGTTCCTGGATATCTGGTGAAAAATGGGTTACAGGACTCAGGACTGTTGGCTGAGCAACCAGGGCCAGCAGCTGCAGAACTACTGGAAGAAAAGGTGTTTACCCGTCGCAGATACACAGTGATGGAAAACAAAGAAATAATGATCTGTTACTACAGATCAAGTCCAACAAGGCGAGGATATCTAAAACGAATGCACCATTCTGGAAAGAACAACATCCAGAATCAGAAATAACAGAACAGAGACTAGCAGATCAACGCCGATTTATAACACGAAATAAAGTATTTACAGAAACAGAATTGGACGAACTGCAAAGGTTTACCCAGGGCAAAGAAATCAAAGCCTTACAAGAAGTAATTCAGAATGTAGAGGCAAACCAGGGGGAGTTGGCAGTGAAAGAATCCAGTAGAGATATACAACTGTTCTCATTTGGAAACCAGGCACCTCTTCCTCAGGAAGAACAAAACCCTCTAACTAAAGAAATAAAAGAATTGAAACAAAGAATAATTGAGCATCTAGAACAGCACAAAAACAACAGAATAAGGCTGCCTGCATTGAAGCTTGTTCCAAAGAAACAGCTAGCACAAGCATTAAAAGATGCAAATACTGCAATAGCAAGTATAAGCACCAATTCACTGCAAGAAACAAACCAACTAATGTACAGCACAGCTGCAGTTATAACAGAATACCTGGGATGCAAAATCAACAAAAAAGAAAAACAAACAAACAGTGCACCAGAAAAATGGAAGGTTAGACTAGAAAATAAGATCAGCAAGTTAAGATCACATGCAAGCAAGCTAGAACAGATGAAAGAAAAGAAGCTGAAGAACAAGAAGACCAAAGAATACCTAATCAAGAAATACCACTTAGAAACAAGGAAGATCAAGGAAGCACTGGAAATAATAAAGCAACAAATAACAGCTATAGCCAGGAAAATCAGTAGATATGAAGCTCGAATTGCAAACTATAGGCAGAACCTCCAATTTCAATCCAATCAGAAACGTTTCTACCAATCCATCAATGGAGAAACTGCAAGGAATCAGTCAGTACCTGACAAGGAAGAAACAGTGCAGTTCTGGAAGCAGATATGGGATAACCCAAAGAAATACAACAAGGATGCGGCTTGGTTAAAAGAGGTGGATGCAAATAAAACAGAAGTTGAAATGAAAGAACTAGTAATAACAACAAAAATGGTAGAAAAAAGAGCAAAGAAAATCAAAAATTGGTCAGCACCAGGTGAAGATGAACTGCATGGGTTTTGGTTGAAACATCTAACTGTTATACACCCACTCATTGCCAAGCAGTTCAACAATATACTACAAGGAGGAGAAATTGAAAAGTGGCTAACAACTGGGAAAACCTACCTAATAATGAAAAATCCAGCAAAAGGGGCAACACCAGGTAACTACAGGCCAATTACCTGCTTACCAACAACTTTCAAATTACTAACTGGTGTGGTAGCTGATGCAGTACAACAGCATCTAGTTGAAAACAATCTCTTTCCACCTGAGCAGAAAGGAAACCGCCCCAATAGCAGAGGAACAAAAGATCAACTCCTAATAGACAAAATGATCTTGGAAAACTGCAAGAGAAGGAAGACCAACCTGAATGTGGCATGGATTGACTACAAAAAGGCATTTGACTCTCTGCCACATGATTGGATAATCAAGTGCCTAGAAATAACAGGAGTAAGTAGAAACATCAGAAAATTTGTGCAAAAATCGATGGCACAATGGAAGACACAGTTGCAGATCAATGGTGAAAAGCTGGGAGAGGTTAATATCAAGAGAGGAATATTTCAAGGAGATTCATTATCACCATTACTATTTGTTATTGCACTGTTTCCTCTGTCAACAATACTGAATAACTCAGGACATGGCTATCAAACATCAAAAACATCTGCCAGACTATCCCACCTCCTTTACATGGATGATCTGAAGCTGTATGGAAAAACATCATCTGAAATAGAATCGCTGCTCAACACTGTCCGTATATATAGCCAAGATATTGTAATGGAGTTTGGCTTGGACAAATGTGCCACACTTACTATCAAACAAGGAAAAATAGTGAAAACTGAAGGAATCAAGATGCCCCACGAAAATAACATTAAGAGTCTGGATGAGGAAGAGTACTACAAATACTTGGGTATCCTTCAAGCTGACAACATCAAGCACACTGAAGTCAAGAAAAAGATTAGAGGTGAATACATCAAGAGAGTGAAGAAGATCTTAAAATCCAAACTCAATGGAGGAAATACCATAAAGGCAATCAACACCTGGGCAATCCCAGTCATTAGGTACACAGCTGGAATAGTGGACTGGACTCAAGCAGAACTAAAAGCAATGGATAGGCAGACCAGAAAAATAATGACAATGAATCATGCCCTTCATCCACGCAGTGACATTGATAGACTTTATCTACCAAGGCAAATAGGTGGGCGTGGAATGCTACAAGTACATCAGATGGTTGAAGAAGAAAAAATGGCTTTGGAAGAATATCTGAAGAACAATGATGAAGATGCACTGAAATTAGTATATCAGGAAGGCTTACTAACTACTGGAGAGACCAAACTGGCCTACAAGAAAGACCAAATGAAGAACAGAATAGAGGCATGGGAAGACAAAGCACTACATGGCCAATACATGAAAAAAATAGCTGGGAAAGCAGATAATAATAAAACCTGGCAATGGCTAAGAGCAGGAAAATTGAAGAAAGAGACCGAGGGATTAATTCTGGCTGCACAAGACCAAGCTTTAAGGACAAATGCATACAAAGTCAAAATTGAGAAGACAGCAACAGACAGTAAGTGCCGCCTATGCAAAGAAGCTGAAGAAACAGTGGACCACTTGGTAAGCTGTTGCAAGAAGATTGCACAGACTGATTACAAGCAGCGGCATGACAAAGTAGCAACAATGGTGCATTGGAAGATCTGCAAAAAATATCATTTGCCTGTAAGCAAAAACTGGTGGGATCATAAAATAGAGAAAGTCATAGAAAATGATAAAATTAAACTGCTCTGGGACTTCAGAATTCAAACAGACAAGCACCTGCAACATAACACCCCAGACTTAACAATTGTCGATAAGAAAGACAAAAAAGTCTGGATAGTGGACGTGGCAGTGCCTGGAGATAGCAGAATAGAAGAGAAAGAACTGGAGAAGATAACAAAATACAAAGACCTACAAATAGAAATAGAAAGACTGTGGCAAAAGCAAGCAAGGGTAGTACCAATAGTCATAGGCTCCTTGGGTGCAATCCCAAAACAACTGGAGCACCACTTGAACACCATTGGCATTGACAAATTTGCTATTAGTCAATTACAAAAGGCGGCCTTATTAGGAACTGCTTCCATCCTGCGACGATACCTGTAATACCATCAAACATCTACTTCTGCCTATCCCAGGTCCTGGGTAAGGACTCGATAGGTAGACAAAATGCCAAATCCAGTCTGAACATCTGGCTGACTGTGCGATGATTGATAATAATAATAATAATGAAGTTCTGCAAAAATATCATTTGCCTGTAAGCAAAACCTGGTGGGATCATAAAATAGAGAAAGTCATAGAAAACAATAAAATTAAACTGCTCTGGGACTTCAGAATTCAAACAGACAAGCACCTGCAACATAACACCCCAGACTTAACAATTCTCGATAAGAAAGACAAAAAAGTCTGGATAGTGGACGTGGCAGTGCCTGGAGACAGCAGAATAGAAGAGAAAGAACTGGAGAAGATAACAAAATACAAAGACCTACAAATAGAAATAGAAAGACTGTGGCAAAAGCAAGCAAGGGTAGTACCAATAGTCATAGGCTCCTTCGTTGCAATTCCAAAACAACTGGAGCACCACTTGAACACCATTGGCATTGACAAATTCGCTATTAGTCAATTGCAAAAGGCGGCCTTACCAGGAACTGCTTCCATCCTGCGACGGTATCTGTAAATACCATCAAACATCCAGATCTGCCTCTCCCAGGTCCTGGGTAAGGACTCGATAGGTAGACAAAATGCCAAATCCAGTCTGAACATCTGGCTGACTGTGCGATGATCCATAATAATAGTAGTAATAATAATAATGGAAAGGGACCTTGGAGGTCATCTGTTTGAACTCCCTGCTCAGGCAAGAAACCCTATACCATTTCAGAAAAATGGTTGACCAGTCTCTTCTTAAAAAACTTTCAGTGTTAGAGCATTCACAATTTCTGGAGGCAGATTGTTCCACTGATTAATTGTTCTAACTGTCAGGAAATTTCTCCTTTGTTCTAGGTTGCTTCTCTCCTTGATTAGTTTCCATCCGTTGCTTCTTGTCCTGCCCTCAGGTGCCTTGGAGAATAGCTTGACTGCCTTCATCTTTGGGGCAGCCCCTGAGATACTGGAACACAGCTATCATGACACCCCTATTCCTTATCTTCATTAAACTAGACATACCCAATTCCAGCAACCTTATATATTCCTTATATGTTGACAAATTGACAAGTTGACAAGCATTGACAAGTCGATACATAAGAAATCTGAAAGAAGCAAAAACCTCCAGTTTTTTTTTTAAAAAAAAATCTCTGAGGTTTAAAATAAGGGGAATATGGCAGAAAGGGCCACAATTATGAAAATAAATGACTAGATTTGTGAATGCTGGGCTAGGTTTTTCATTGCAAAGAACTGCACCAAATCTGCTGTTGCTTTCCTAATGATACTTGTATCAAAAAAAAGGCTCTTACTAAACTCCAGCCCACCCTGTTAGGTCAAATGAAACATTAAAAAGTAATTATAATTAGATGTAAAAGATTTGTTTTTGCAAAGATTCTTAAAATGCAGCAAATTAGATTTGCTTAGCTTACGTTCATTCCAAATGCAGTGTTTATTTTATCATGGACCATTTAATTGAGACAGCAATAAATTAAAACAATACTAAATGCAGAGCTAACCAATTACCTATGGTGCCTCAAAGGAAACAGCTTTCTAATTCCCACAAACACTTCACTGAATATATTCTACAAAGAATTATTTCTTTGTTTGTCACATTGCATCTTTATTTCAGAATTATCTTTTTGCACTTTCAAACATATTGTTATGAGATCTGCTGCTAATCAACCAACTGAGGGGATTGTACTTTTGCTATCCCCCCATACGTGGGGCAGATCCCACAAGCTGACACTAAAGAAGACTCCTGACACAGAGGCTTTCTTGGGGTGGGACTGCCCCGAACCGAAGTCCGGGAACTACTTTATTGATTACAGTATGCAAATAAGCATTGATTACATGTGATACATTTGTGCCATACATATAATTTCTTGCTGCGCCATAAGCTTAAAACCACTCCCATTACTTAGTCTCAGAGCATGTCAAGAGTACATGTCATGTTTGACCTATATTGCCCACCTGGCTACACAAAACAAAACCCTGTGGTTAGTGCCTTCTCGAGCTTAGTTCTGCATAACATCCTGTTTAACTGTCATGCGGTTTGCCATTTGTGTTACGAGCTAGCGAGCTTTGCCGCAGACGTTTCCTCTAGAAAGGGCAAAGAAAGGGCAAGGAGGGGGCGAGGAGGGGGCTACAACTCCAACATCTCCCCTGTCTTTTTCTAATTAAAGGAAAAATCATCTTCTTCACTGCTAAGGGTTATGGCTAAAGGGTCCGGTACATCCATGGTTGGCAGTGCCTTGTACCTAACCAGGTGTATGGTCCTCTTGTCCACCATACCCTCCACAGTGCTTTGTATCAGATTTCGAAGAAGGGGAATCAGGCAGGGAAGTAAAAGGAGACCTAACAAGATTATACCAAACATGAAGGCTGCTTGCTTCCAGTTCCTAAAAATCCCGCCCAAAAATCCTCCTTCATCCACGATCCCAGTCCATTTTTGTACAGGCACATGGACCAGCTTATGGAGTTCTTTGGTCAAATCTGCAACTACCTTTCCAGTTTCATCAATTTCTAAACAACAGTTGGTCAAATTAAATTTTCCACACACTCCTCCCTCCTTAGCAAGAAGATAATCCAAGGCCAAGCGATTTTGGTAAACAGCGGTGCGCAGCTTGTCCTGAGCAGTGGCAAGAATGGTTAAAGCGGCTGAAATGCGTCGGCTGCCTAACTCAAGCACAGCCTGCAAGCGGATAATGCGATTAAGCATATATATGGGGGTCCTATAACCCCAGGACCCATCCTCAGCCCAAGTGGCAGGATCGTAGTAGGCAATGATTCTTTCGGGTGGCCATTCATCGTCCTTCCAGTTGCCTACCCGTATACCTGCATAGCCTTCCGAGGGCACATCCCTCTTTTTTCTACCCCAATTGTCATACACCGGGGCACCCAGGGTCTGTTTAGCAGTCAGGGGAAGGAGGAAAAAGGAAGGTTTGATCCACCCTAACACACAAGCCCCTGACCAATCTGGAGGCAAGTACTCGTATGCAAAGGAACCGCATACCCAATACATGCCTTGCGGTGCTGTCCAATTGAGAGAGGACCTGCGGAGATAATTGAAAAAGGTATGATTTAATAGTACAGGAGCGGACTCGTTGGTGGGGGAGACCCACTGGCCCCTTTCCCATTGTCCACGGCAAAGAAGTGTCCCAACAGGGATGGAGCCATTCCTGAAAAAGCAATTTGTTCCTACAATATTTGTAGTTAAAGTCCACACTACAGGGTCTTCCAGGTTTCTAAAAGTAAAATTAGCAAATTTTGTTTGATTGTTCAAATACTCAGGATCTGCTTCATGAACCTCCCATGGCCATTGTTCCCCCATGTTGGTACCTCCACAAACAAAACAATTTTTTACACCCAATGTAAAGGCTATTTGTTCTGCAAATTCCATGAAAAGGTTTCGTGCTTTGTCAGATATTAGGGGAGACGCTTTGGTCTCTAATTTAGCTAGATGATCATAAACGGACCATTCAATTCTTTGAACATCTTCCAAGTTTTGGACCTTTATGGTGATGTGTGTCAATGGGTCTAATCCATATCCATCAATGCCTATGCCATAGGTTTCCATGGGAGGATGATTTTTTTCTAATTCTATAGTTACCTTGTTGCTATTTGGTTGTCGGACAAAGGAACGAACAAGGCGCTGTTTAACATTAAGGGGATTATAGCAGCCCCTGTAGCCCCCATTCGTGTGCAAACAAATTGCCCGCCAAACTGTTTTTTGGTAGGCCTCCCAAGCGATGCAGGGCTGTGGAAACTGAGGAGGCTCTAGGGGTGGGTATCTAGTGCACAAGTACTTGTGATCGTTGTTATAACCAGCAGGTCGATGCCCACAGCCACGGAAGGATTTTTTCGACATGGCACCGCAGACATCAAAGGTTATAGCCCAATTTTCGGCTTTAGTGACCACTGTGTGATTCACGTACCATAACCGAGCTGCTTGAGGCGGTCCCTTGACAATCCCAATGCCTGCCCAAATGGAGATGTTATACCGTGTGGGCAGGGCCGGGTTATGACACGTGAATGACAATCCTTTGGTGCAGGTCACATATTGAGTTTTGTTAAAAATACAAAAAGATTTCTGGGGACAGGGAGTTGGTACAATATTAGAATGAATCAGGGTGAGAACAGTTGACAGACCTTGTTTAACCTGAACGATGCATCGGTCACAACTGGCATCCACCTCCCTGCGCACTCTGTGCGAAGGAGTTGGAGTCTGGTTCCAGTTTCGATTTTCTTGATAGGTATTGTTAGCCTTGTCACCCTCTGCAAAAGCCACCCACATAGCCAAGAAAATACATATCATAAACAGTGTCAATATTACAAAATGATATACAAAATGCGAGCAGGACATTCGCGCAGTTAGCAAATCGATAAATGTTAGACCACCTCGAATGAAGGGACATCGCGGCGGATCCTTATAGGGAGGAGGGGAGTCTTCGGAGGACCCCCGACCGTTTTCCTGGTAGGTCGGGGGGCTATCCGGAGGTCCATATTCGGGAAGTGGTGGAAAAAACAAGGGGTCTGGTTCCCCTCCGAGGTCAGGAGTGGATTCAGGCATCATGATGTGAGGGAGGATCAGGCTCCGATGCAATGGGTGGGCCCGCAGGTTTGCAAAGATAGGGTCTTACTTGCTTCCCTGGCACCCACAGTACTCGATCAGGCAGTTGGATTGCTGCGTAGCCTCGCCCCCAGGTGATGAGATCAGCCGGACCTTTCCAAGTAGGATCAGGCAACTCGCGATAATACACTGGAGGGCGCAAATTTTTGATTGTCGGTGACTCTGGCGTGGCAAAGTGGCGTTGCGCTGCCGACAAAGGTGGAGTGCCTGTGAGGTTCAGGAAATTGAGAGAATAGAGTGCTCGATTTAAGGTATCTTGCAGTGAGGGGAGGCCAGGAGTTCTTTTCTCCTGTTCGAATCGTTTTAGCATGTTTTTTAGGGTCTGATTAGCACGTTCAACGATCGCTTGACCGGTAGAATTCCAAGGAATCCCAAACTTGTGGGCAATTCCCCATTTCTGACAAAAAGAGGAAAACGGCGCGCTGCTATACGCTGAGCCGTTATCCGTTTTTAACTCTTTGGGGCATCCCATCACTGCAAATGTACGGAGACAATGATTAATTACGTGCTTCGTAGCCTCGCCCCTTTGGGGGGAGGCCATAATAAAATTTGAAAAAGTATCAATTGAAACATGTAAAAACTTCCACGGGGAAAAAGGGGGATATTGAGTGACATCCATTTGCCATAGGGAACAAGTGGCCAACCCACGTGGGTTGACTCCCATTGGTATAGCATGTGCTTGTAAACTGCAGGTGGCACATTGCTGGATGATGGCCGAAGCCTCGGCCGATGTCAATGAAAACTGTTTCATGAGGGCTTTTTTATTTTGGTGAAAGTAGCTATGACTTTCCCAGGCCGTGAGCGGAGTCACGGGAAAAAATTGATGAGACTCTTTACCCAAAGGTTCCTTTGTTAAAGGCTCCTTTGCTGCCGCATCCGCCTTTGCGTTACCTTCTGTCAGCATGCCCGGAAAGGGCTGGTGACTTCGGATGTGGGCGATAAAAAACGGTTGGGCACGGGCATGGATTAATTCTTGTAGCTGACAAAAAAGAGCCATTAGAGATGAGTCTAATGAAGGTGAAAGATAGGACTGAAAGATATTACTAACAACATGAGCAACATACAAGGAGTCAACAATTAAGTTAAAGGCAAAATCCTTAAACATAGAAAAGGCCAATACAGAAGCGGCCATTTCAGCCCTCTGGGCAGACTTGTGGCCATGAGTGCGATGGGTTTGCCAAACACCATCTTGTAAGAAAGTACAAACGCCTATGTGGGCGCTTCCATCTGCAAAAACTGTGGGGGCAGAAGGAATAGGAAAGGACACACATGGAGATTGCCATTTCACTGGGACAGTTTGGACAAGAGTCAGACGGGGGTCAGCAGGGAAATGATACTTAACCTGTCCTGGCCACTGGGCTAGAGCAGCTTGGAGTTCTTCGGATTCCCTGTACACCTGTTCCCACAGGGGAAGTCGCAGGGGAACAAAAAGAGCAACTGGCTCAGTGCCTGTTAATTGGCGGCATCGAACACGTCCTTTGAACAACAGAGAAGCATACAGGGAGAAACGAGAGGTGATAGTTTTGCGTGGAGTGTGGGGCAAATGCATCCATTCGACAATCATCAAAGGCGATGCAATTTGGACCACAACCAGCGTGGGTAGAAGAAGGGTGTTTAGAATTATAAGAGACAAAGGAACATCAGGCAAGACACGATCAACCCATTTGACAGACAACATTTGAGTGATTAATTTGAGAATTTCCAGGTGTTCAGATGTTAGAAAAATCTTGTCACCGGGAGATTTGTGACCTTGCAAGGCTGAAAAAAGAGGTGCCAATTGTGAGGTGGTTAAGCCCATATATGGTCGTGCCCAATTAAGGGTTCCCAAAAATTGCTGCATCTGAACAAGGGTAGCAGGATTGGGAAGTGTTAATTGGGGCAGTATTGGAGAGGAATTGGAGGCTATGACCTTATGGCCCAGATACAAAAATGGTTCTTTTGTTTGAATTTTTTCGGGTGCCACTGTCAGTCCATTGTTAGCCATGTGGTCTCTAAGCTCAGCGGCCACAGTGGACACAATCTCAAAACAAGCAGAAGAGGCAATTAAAATATCATCCATGTAATGATAAAATAAAAAGGTGGGATACTTCACACGAAATGGCTTCAACAAAAAGGAAATAAAATATTGGCACATTGTAGGACTGTTTATCATTCCTTGAGGCAAAACTGTCCATTCAAAACGCTCAGATGGGTATGCATTATTAAACACTGGTATGGTAAAGGCAAACAATTGGCGATCTTTGGGATCCAGAGGGATGGAAAAAAACGCATCCTTTAGATCCATGATAATTAAAGAAAAATTTTTTGGGATTAAATTTGGGTTGGGAAGTCCCAGTTGGAAGGGTCCCATAGGAGCAATCAGTCTGTTTATGGAACGCAAATCCTGTAAAAATCTCCAATTTCCAGATTTCTTTTTTATCACAAAAACAGGTGAGTTGTAAGGACTAGTAGATGCAACCAGATGGCCCAATTGAAACTCCTTATTGACTAGCTGTTGTAATGCTTCCAATTTTTCTTTTGTTAGGGGCCACTGATCCACCCAAACAGGAGTGGGGTCTAAAAGAGTGAGGGATAGAGGGGTGGGGGCAGTTTTTGCCATTCCTAAAAGGTTAATGTGGCCCCAATTTGGGATAAAAGATCCCGACCCCAAAGATTAACTTGCAGGGGAAGGACGACAGGGCGAATACGTGCCTGTTTGTCGGTGTGAGAGGAAGTGACTAACAGAGGCAAGGTGCTAATTCGGGCCGTTTGGATGCCTCCGACGCCTCGGACGGCAGGGGAAGAGGTGGTGGGCCAGTCAGCAGGCCACTCAGAGGTTCTAATTACTGAAATATCTGCTCCGGTGTCTATTATGCCTGAAAAAGAACGATTATTTAACACAAAGGTAACAAAAGGCTTATCCGAATGAATAGTGGAAGTGAAAGCAAGCAATTGGTGGTCAAGAAAGTGCTTTCGGTAATTGTTAAGAGAGGGGTTGGGGGGAACAATCGGCTCCATGTCCTCATAAGCGAGGGGATCGAACTCCAGGGCCACCGGCATCACAATTGCAGCCAGGTCTTCCTTGTAGATGACTAAAGGAGCGTCAACAATGCAAATTAGAGCCAGAGAAGAAAAATCATCGGAGTCAACCAAGAAAGGGGAAGCGAAAACGCCGCGGGAGATGAGGTCTCTAGCCGGATAGCAAAGCAAGGGGACTTTTGTCGGCATAGAAACATCAGGTAAAGTAAGAGGAAGAAAATATGTAAGACCAGGTATTTGCATAGAAACAGTTTCGGCAGCAACAGCATGCATAGATGTTATAAAGGTTTCTTTTAAGTTAAATGTAGCCAAAGAATCAGCCTTGGGGAGAGGGCTGGCTGAGTGCCCCCCCACTAGTTTCCCTGGTTCTGGTTGTTATTGTTGGCAAATTGGGGAGGGGGATTCACACGACACAGGGAAGCCCAGTGATAGCCCTTTTTACAACGGGGGCACACAGTTTTTGGCTTGTTTTGATTTGAATTTGACTGATGTGCGCCGCCCCCAGGGGCACGACACTGTGCTCGAAAATGACCGGGCTTGCCACAGTTAAAACAGTTTCCATTCTTAGACGTCTCCCCTTTGATGTTTTGCAATGCCATTGCTAAAGTTTCCATGTTGTGGACATTGGTGCCGACGATTCGGCATGCTTGGATGTAATCTGCCAGTTCGGCATCAGGCTTGCTGAGGAGAGGCTGAATGATACGTCTGCAATCTTCATTGGCATTTTCATAAGCTAGTTTTTTTATAAGTTCCTTTTGTGCTATGGGATTCCGGATCTCTCTAAAAACTGCCTTCTGCAACTGATCAATGAAATCTCCATAGGACTGACTGGACCCTTGATAAATTTTTGCGAACGACCCTGCGGCAGAAGAGCCTGGGTCGTCTATCTTTGAAAAAGCATTTTGCGCTGCTAAACTAGAATGAGCAAATGCAGCGCGTGACATGTTCTTTTGGATATTAGGAGAAGCATAACGTCCTTCGCCGATCAATTGTTCCAATTGCAAGTTTCCCCCGATTCTTCTAACGATGGCTTCTGCTTCCCTCTTATACTCTGATTCCCATACCACAAACTGTGAACTTGTCAAAATCATGCGACACAAATTTTTCCAATCGGATGGCAACATGTAAAAGGAGTTGGCTAGATTACTTATTAACCCTATGACATAAGAGTTTTGAATGCCATACGTATTGACAGCTTGCTTAATATCCCTAATTAACTTCATAGGGACTGGTTCGATATATGGAGCCCCATTTGTGTCAAATTCTACTGGGTAGCACATTTCATATTCATCCAATTCTAAATCGCCCGAAAGTTTAGCTCTAGCCAGCGCTTGAGCAATAGCGCCGGCAGGTGTTTCTGATGTTTTCGGAGCGGTCTGAGCCGGGGCCGTGGCTTCTACTTGTGCCACCGTTACAGGTTCTATCTGGGGAGGGTTCTGAATGCCAGATTGATATGGCGGCGGGGGGTCTGAAGCCCCGACCATGGTATTCTTGTGTATTTTTAAATATTCCATGACAATCCGCCAAGTGGTCAATATTTTCGGCGGAGCCCTAGGGGACTCATGAAAATATGTTCCTAATTTAATCCATACAGATTCTTTAAGTGACCCTTCCTCGGGGTAGGCTGGGCATTGTTGATAAATATATTTTAGCAGACTGATCAGGTCTGACTTGGTGGGAACGGCCAGATTTTTCCCACCATTAAGTCGGGTCTTGGTCAATTCCCTAAGTTCGTGGAGGTGCGCAACCTGAGGCTTAGAGAATTCTGCCCCCATACTCACGAGTTTTAGGAGGGTACTTCGTTCCACGACGACCGGCCCTGAATTGCAGTAGGCGTCCTGCCGAGTGAAGTATGAGGGTACCAAGAGATGTCTAGGAGGGTACTTCGTTCTGCGACGACCGGCCCTGAGAGTTGCAACAGGACATACACTCGACTTGCGGGTCGAATCACGTCGGGGTCACCACCTGAGGGGATTGTACTTTTGCTATCCCCCCATACGTGGGGCAGATCCCACAAGCTGACACTAAAGAAGACTCCTGACACAGAGGCTTTCTTGGGGTGGGACTGCCCCGAACCGAAGTCCGGGAACTACTTTATTGATTACAGTATGCAAATAAGCATTGATTACATGTGATACATTTGTGCCATACATATAATTTCTTGCTGCGCCATAAGCTTAAAACCACTCCCATTACTTAGTCTCAGAGCATGTCAAGAGTACATGTCATGTTTGACCTATATTGCCCACCTGGCTACACAAAACAAAACCCTGTGGTTAGTGCCTTCTCGAGCTTAGTTCTGCATAACATCCTGTTTAACTGTCATGCGGTTTGCCATTTGTGTTACGAGCTAGCGAGCTTTGCCGCAGACGTTTCCTCTAGAAAGGGCAAAGAAAGGGCAAGGAGGGGGCGAGGAGGGGGCTACAACTCCAACAACCAACCACTTCTAAGATATTTTCAAACCAATTAAAGCTCATCAAGTGACTCTTTTTGTAAAAAAAAGAAGGGCTCTTACATATTTTCTTGATAAAATGTACATTAGAATATCTTTATGGCCGCATTTCCAATTTTATTCTTGTTCTATTACTAGTACCGTATATTCCGGCGTATAAGACGACTTTTGAGAGCGTTGAAATAGCCTCCAAACTTGGGGGTTGTCTTATACGCCAAGTCGTCTTATACACCGGAAATAAGGTAGTTTCTGGCATATAAGACGACTTTCTAGGCATGCGACTCGGCGTCAATCATCTTATACGCCAGAAATAACGTAGTTTCCGGTGTATAAGACAACTTTCTAGGCATGCGACTCAGCATCGATTGTCTTATATGCCAGAAATACTGGTAGTTTCCAGCGTATAAGACAACTTTCTAGACATGCGACTCGGCGTCGATCGTCTTGCGACTCGGCGTCGATCATCTTGCGACCCGGCATCGAACTAGGGGGTCATCTTATATGCTAGGTTGCCCTATACGCCGGAATATATGATAGTATATTTACTCATGGCGTACAGCTGTATTATCCCCCTCATCTTCACTGCTACCTCCTCTTATTGGTATGATTATGATGATTAGTCAAGCTATTTTCCAAGGCGCCTGAAGGCAGGACAAGAAACAATGGGTGGAAACTAATCAAGGAGAGAAGCTTTTGTCTGAAATGGTATAGGGTTTCCTGCCTGAGCAGGGGGTTGGACTAGATGACCTCCAAGGTCCCTTCCATTATTATTATTATTATTATTATTATTATTATTATTATTATTATTATTATTATTATTATGTGTTAATATCACTTTATAACACTTTGGTAAGGCCACACTTGGAATACTGATCCAGTTTTGGTCACCATAATGTAAAAAAGATGTTGAGATTCCAGAAAGAGTGCAGAGAAGAGCAACAAAGATGATCAGGGGACTGGATTTTAAAACTTATAAAGAACAGTTGCTGGAATTGGGCATGTCTAGTTTAATGAAGGGAAGGACTGGGGTGACATGATAGCAGTCTTCCAATATCTCAGAGGTTGCCACAAAGAAGAGGGAGTCAATCTAGAAGAAGCAACGGATGGAAACTAATCAAGAGAAGCAACCTAGAACTAAGGAGATATTTCCTGACAGAACAATTAATCAGTGGAACAACCTGCCTCCAGAAGTGGTGAATGCTCCAACACTGGAAGCTTTTAAGAAGCAACTGGACAACCATTTGTCTAAAATGGCATGGGGTTTACGGCTTGAGCAGGGGGTTGGACTAGAAGACCTCCAAGGTCCCTTCCAACTCTGTTATTGTTATTATTTTCTTATTATTAAGATTGATAAAATGTACATTAGAATATCTTTATGATCACATTTCCAATTTTATTCTTGTTCTTTTACTTCTAGTAGTATATATACCCATGGAGTATGGCTGTATTATTCTCCTCATCTTCTCTACTACCTTTTCTTATTGATATTATTATTATTATTATTATTATTATTATTATTATTATTATTATTATTATTATTATTACTATGTTGTTGTTTTGCATGTACACTGAGAGCTTCTGCACCAGAGACAAATTTCTGTTCTGTTCTGTTCCGTTTCATTCCATTCTAAATTAATATTGAAGTCCCCTTTGCGTATTGATAACCATTGCTAGTTCTTATCTCTGTTTACAACAGATGGGAAGACTTTGTCCAAAACATGATAAAGTGAACCAAATATAAGGGAAAGAAATTAGAAATTAGAAAGAATTGGAGATGGTGATGGAAATGATGGCAATGATGGAGATCAACATTGTAGATATATAAATATATTGTGGTTGAATTTTAGGAGATTATAGTGCAAATTTGACTGTGGACCTTTTTTTTTTTTTTGAGGTTCTCTTTCATCAGACGGATTCAAGAGTGAACATTTTTGCAGATGCCTTCATTTTGATTTTTCTACTTAGAGGAATGGCCTTTTCAGGTTAATGATTCTATGATTCCATAGTTATTTGCAGTGGTGGAATTCAAATACTTGAACAACTGGTTCTCTTATTCAGTGCAGGCCTGGGCCTCCAAGGCCTAGAATGGACTTCTGGAAGTGGCATCCACACACTTCCGGTGGGCCATTCTAGGCTGGGACTCCGAGGCCTAGAACGAAGTTCTGCAAGTGGCATCCATGCACTTCCGGTGGGCCATTCTAGGCTTAGGAGGCCTCCTCCAAGCCTCCAAGGCCTAGAACGGACTTCTGGAAGTGGCATCCATGCACTTCCAGCAGGCCTAGACTGGACTTCTGGAAGCCAGCTAGTTCTCTGAATGAAGCAAAATTTAGCTACCGGTTCTGCTGAACCGGTGCAAACCGGCTGAATCCCACCACTGGTTATGTGTGAAGTTAGTTAGTAAAGTGGGACAAAGTCATAAACAGATGCATACTATAGTTCACTGTTAGCATTAGAAACTGCAAGATAAATATTGAGCACAGGCGAGTTGAACATGTTTTCAGATAATAGCCACAGTTACAGCTGTAAGAAGAGATATGAAGTTGCATGTTTCATGTTCATCAGTTATTTCTCATCACAGCGTGTAGGAACAGATGGTCCATAATTAATAAGCCCCAGAACAGGTGGAGCTTTCAAGGAAGAGGTATAACAAAGAACAGAGTACTAAAGAAACTTCCTCTTGAGATATTTGGATTTATTTATTTTTCTTTCCGCTGTCAAAAGGTTTAATTTTGATCAGCCGAGGAAACTGCTTCTTAAAGACCTACTCTATAACCAGCATATAATTGTCAAGAGAGCACATTCAGCTGTTTTGAGGCTTCAGAGCAATTATAGTTATAATATTCAGTCTGCTAGACCAGTTTAAATATATATCCTGTGAACCTTTTAGTTTAAAAAAAAGCTTTAGTTTCAGAAATCCTATTGGAAGAAAAATTTCAAAAAATCTTGCAATAGGTGCAATATGGGTATAGGGAAAAAAAAATAGAACTAATAGAAAACCTCCTCCAGAATTCATATCCTGGAGTGATGGGCAGAAGATATTTATAGTCTCAGTTGAATAAGCCTTTATTCTTTTATTTTGATTACAATTATCTTAAAACAGTCTATTGCTTTTGGGGAAGAGACGCTACGTTGTGTTTGGGAGAAGCTGTTGTTGTAAAACTGACTTCCCATTTTTGTATTGGTGTGTGTATCTCTCTCGGTGTGTTTTATTCATAAATGATGATAGAAAAGTCTATAATGGGTAATCTGTAGCAGCTGAGGTGGAAAACTTTGAAACATACATCAAAGAAGAATACAAATGCAGAATCAAATTAACAATTTTATGTGTTCAACTGCTGTGTCTAATCTTTTATGACAGCTGGTAGCTGACAGTGAGTTATTTAACTTAGGCTCCACTTCACTAGCTGTTCAATAAGCCTTTTCATGGCCACAAAATCTGCTGAGTAATGCAGTTTCCACCCTCCCTATCTCTCCTTTTTTATTATTATTACACAGTAGAATTGAGTTGAAGTGACTTCATTTCCATTTTCGCAACCCAGATTCTGGAACTGAAATTATTGTGTTGGAGGCAGAAACTTTTGGAGGATCAGCTCAGGGGCAAAAATTAACTTCGGTCGTTTAAATATCTGATGATTGTAAGGGAGGAAGGGGGATATAATAAGGCACATTTTTTTTAAAAAAACATATTCCAGTGTAGCTTTCTGAAACAACATGTTTCCGATCTCAATATTTTCTGAATGCATGTATAAGGTACAATGCAAACATTATTTTAGTGGGAAAACTGGAACTGGCCAAATCCTACGCCTATTCACACCTTCTAGATGTGCAGGAACATTAGTGTGAATGGAGCACATGTTAAAGGTTAAATCTGAAATGAATGTAGCAAGTTACATAGATGACACTGATACAATCACTGCATGTGATGGCTCCTTATACACATATGAATGATTGATTATATTCCACACCTATAGGGGAAAAAAGCAGGCAGAGCTGGTGAGCAAATGTGTCATCAATTTAGAGTCATTGTGTGGCCCCCAGAGACTCAAGTCAACCCCAAATGGATAGATAAGTGATAGATGATAGATAGATAGAGGGAGGGAGGGAGGGAGAGAGGGAGGGAGGGAGGGAGAGAGAGAGAGAGAGAGAGAGAGAGAGAGAGAGAGAGAGAGAGAGAATGCAACATTTGGACAGCCACAAAACAGAACTGGTAAAGCTTATAATTCAGGAAATCCATAATTAAATTGCTTTTGCTAGGAATGAACGTGGTTGTAGTCAAAACACATCTCTCTCAACTACAAGCCTTCTTATTACCCATCTGCAACTTCTTAAACCAGCTAGCCCTTTAAGAACGAGGAAACAGGAAGAAGGCATAGCCTAGGCCAGGGGAAGGCAACCTTGGCTCTTTTTCTGATTTTCCCCTGGAAATAAGACTGGGTCTTATACTGTATTAATTTTTGCTCAAAATACGCATTAGGGTTAGGGCTTATATTAGGGAAATACGGTACTAAATGCATCCATCTGGCTGACAATCTTAACTGGGGCTTATTTTTGGGGTGGGGCTTATATTACAAGTGTCCTGAAAACCATGCTAGGGCTTATTTTCCAGTTAGGTCTCATTTTTGGGAAAACACAGTAGATAGTTAGATAATCATTGAACCAAAAGATTATTTACAAGACAGATTTAAACTGAATTGTAGAGGTTTAGATGAAGATGTTTAGTGCTTGTTCTCCAATTCTAAATTTCTTTGTTTCAGACAGTCTTGTTATAAAAAAAACATTATTCACTTCATTTTATTTGGGAAATGTAGCAAATTTAGTATTTCCCCTGTTTGCTACTATCCAGACTAACTTACTCTTTAGCTCTATTATTTTTTTCCAAAAAAAAAAAAAAAATGCAACAGCAAAGTCCCTCTACTAATAACTCAAGGCACCCTGGCTAACCAATTCATAATTGAACTACATAATGGAAAATCAGTGAAATGTAAAACAAAGAGTTCTGAAAGTTGACACAAATAGGTCGATATTTCAGTTTGCACTTTCTGGTAGATAAGCTAGTGGTCATTATCAAAATGTTCTTTAACTACTATGGAAACACCACCCCCCCCCCCAAGTAGAAATCATGAACAGAAACCATAGAGCATACAACATCTCCACCATTTATAATCATTTCACTTGTTGCATTATATCAGGGGTGTCAAACTGCTGGCCAGCGGGCCGGCTGCATCATGCAGAGGCCACGCCCACCACAGCTCCAGCAAGGCAAAAAAAGTTGCGACACGTCACAAGATACAGCGAGTTTGACACCCGTGTGTTATATAATGGTTTGCTTTGCCATTTATAGATATGGCTCATTGGTAGATAATGATGATGATGATGATGATGACGACGACGCTAATAATAATAATAATAATAATAATAATAATAATAATAATAATAATAATAATAATAATAAAGTTGGAAGGGACCTTGGAGGTCATCAAGTCCAACCCTCTGCTCAGGCAGGAAACTCTATACCATTTTAGACAAATGGCATTACAGTCTCTTCTTAAAAACTTCCAGTGTTGGAGCATTCACTGCTTCTGGAGTGGTTAATTGTTCTCACCATCAGGAAGTTTCTCCTTAGTTCTAAGTTGCTTCTCTCCTTGATTAGTTTCCATCCATTGCTTCTTGTCCTGCCTTCAGGCACTTTGGAGAATAGCTTGACTCCCTCTTCTTTGGGGCAGCCCCTGGAACTGGAGGGGAACACTGCTATCATGTCTCCCCTCATCCTTCTCTTCATTAAACTAGACATACCCAATTCCAGCAACAGTTCCTTATATGTTTTAGCCTCCAGTCCTCTAATCATCTTTGTTGCTCTTTTCTATACTCTTTCTAGTCTCTCAATAAATGGAGCGATTCTGTCGTTGCCACCTGTGTTAGAGCAGGGGTGTCAAACTCACTGCGTCACATGATGCGTCATGTTGTATCATGATTTTTCCCCATTGCCGGAGCTGGGGTGAACACAGCTTCTGTTTGATGCATACAGCCCATGGGACGGCAATTTGACACCCCTGTGCTAGAGGAAAACTTAAGAGCTTTTTGTTTTTGTCTTTAGAGAAGAAGGAAAACAGCCCAAATTCAGCAAAGCAGCAAGTACTGTAGGAAATTAGAAATTCAAAAGACTCATTAGCTCACATATTAAAGAAATAAACTCCCAAGTAGCAGCAATTATTTCCAGGCTCAATAAAATGGAAGCACATGTGCAGCCTGCAATCAGCAATAATGATTAAAGGAAGCTGAGTAGTCTGCATGAACAGTTAGCCAAAGCAAACAAGTTGGATGCTCCATGGGAATTAGTAGCAGATTTAGAGGCCAGAGAAGCAATTTGCATCTTTCCAAAATACATTAGGGGAATGACCGTCTCCGTAGGGGCGAAATGTATGCAGAAATGAAAAGCAGATTTTCTAGGTATATAAAATAAATGGGATAACTTGGAAATTCTCAGAAGGTTAATGAAATATGCTCGCTCAAGAAAGTTTGGCCAGGAAAAGCAAAATCTTTCAAGTAAGCATAAAATAAATGCGATGAAGTCCAGGCTGGTGGAGGCACGTGACAAAGACATCTGTAGAGACCAACCAAGTTCAGAATTTATCATCCCGAGGAACGACTACATTCTCCAGAAAGTGGTAGCAAGGAAAGGAAAGAATAGGCATTTTTTATTTTTGTTGTATAAATCAATACATTCCCAGCTCTGACAATAATTTTTTCAGGCAAGCATTTCCATAAGAGAGTTTAGCTTGTTGAAGCTAAACCTCACCATGAAATATAATAAATTCGTTAAAGCAGATAGGGAGGTATCGCTTCAGAGCATCAAATTCAGCCAATGAAAGGCATTACTATTCAAATGTGCAAATTGGTGTTAAGAGACAATTTAGAGAGTCAATGTGCAAAGTACTATAACCTATGCCTTTCCTTGAATGAATGAATGAATAAATAAATGTTTCAATGTTATATCAAAATCACTTTCACCAAAATATTAATGTTTTAAATGTAACTAATCCCTTTTCCATTTAATACTTTCTTAGATCTATATTTCTTAGATCTATGTTTTTGCTGCTGATTTTAAATCGTTAAAATGATTAAATTCCTCCTTTCTATATTTTTTATCCAGAAGGAAGGCTGATTCACCAAGTGGTTGTTTTTTTTTTTCTCTCCTGCTGAGCTGAAGATCTTTTTTTTTTAAATTACTATATCCAGACTTGTTGCTTGGCCAACAGTCTGCAACATAACATCTTCTTTGCACCCTATTTTTCACCCTATTTTTTTTTACCCAGGAGCTGAAGTCAATTGCTATGACCAATATTTATGTATTACCCAGAAAGAAAAATGGAGGAATAACTGAATAGATTGACTGACAGATTGACTGACAGATGGACTAAGTTCATAGATTGTTCTACCAGCTTTTGGGAGAATTAGTTGTTAGCTTACATCATCATCATCAACAACAACAACAACAACATCATCATCATAGTTGGAAGGGCCTTGGAAGTCAATTAGTCCAACCCCCTGCTCAGGCAGGAAACCCTATACCATTTCAGACAAAGCATTGTCCAACCTCTTCTTAAAAACTTCCAGTGTTGGAGCATTCACCGCTTCTGGAGGCAGGTTGTTCCACTGATTAATTGTTCTCACTCTCAGGAAATTCCTCCTTAGTTCTAGGTTTCTTCTCTCTTTGGTTAGTTTCCATCTGTTGCTTCTTGTCTTGGAAACATATTTATATCAACTGTAATGAAGTTGTAGAGATAAAGATTACTTTGATAGAGAGAGATGCTATCTATTAGCAGTCCAATGAGAAGCAAGGTGGTTTTTGACTTCCTAATCTGCTGTACATTGTGAGGTTGATAGAATTGGGAGACGGTCTAACATGCAAATTAAGTAAAAAAAAATAATTCTAAATGTTGTTGTTAGTTGCGAAGTCATGTCCGACCCATCGCGACCCTATGGACAACGTTCCTCCAGGCCTTCCTTTCCTACCATTTTCTGGAGTCCATTTAAGCTCACGCCTACTGCTTTAGGGACTCCATCCAGCCCCCTCATTCTCTGTCGTCCAATTCTAAATACATTTTAGAAATATAGAGTCACCTCTAGGTGAGATGGGTAGGCATATAAATTAATAAATAAATAATAAATATAACCTTTCTCATTTCACTACTGTGATATAAACAATGATCTAGGTCAGGGGTAGGCAACCTTGGCTCTTTTATGACTCATGGATGTCAACTCCCAGGATTCCTGAGCCAGCATGGCTCAACTTGGAAACCTCTCCCTTTCCCCTCAGCATGGCTGGCTCAGGAATTCTGGGAGTTGAAATCCACGAGTCATAAAAGAGCCAAGGTTGCCTACCCCTGACCTAGGCCCCTTCATGACTCGTGGACTTCAACTCCCAGAATTCCTGAGCCAGCATGGCTAAGCATGGAAACCTCTGCCTTTCCCCTCAGCATGGCTGGCTCAGGAATTCTGGGAGTTGAAGTCCATGAGTCATAAAAGAGCCAAGGTTGCCTACCCCTGACCTAGTCCATCTAAGAATATTTTCCAACTATTATATGAAGAAAAATATCACCTGTTTTTACCATTCATGAGAAACCTGGCTACTCTTCTCTGCCTGAGAACCACATCACCATCCAACTGCTCTCAAGACCAAGATGAAAAAGGGAACATGTCAACGACAAGAAGGGGTGGATGTTGCGTTTTCACATATTCCGTCTTCGTTTCTCCCATTCTTTCATCTCATCTCTTTTTAACTCTTAACAAAGGTTGAATCCATTCAAATGTTTGGTAGACAAAGAACAGGATGAAAGGAGGAATCTGGAATTTGGAGCGGCCGTAGTCATGAAAAATCCTTTCTCATCTTTTCATCTGTTTTAAACAGCATTCCATTCCATCGGAATCACACAGAGTCCATTCCAGATATGACCTAGTTCGCTCTGTAAATCTGCCTAGAGATGCACGAACCAGGATTAGAACAGTGCATTTCCACGCTGAAATAGTTTAATTTTTTTTTGCTGATCTGACAATGAGAGATTTGCAATTTTGAGTTAATTTACAACCTATGTAAATTTAAGCCTGCAGACTGAAACTAATTACTACCATTGTTCATTTCCCTATTAAATGCTGTGCTCCCCTCTTGTTTTCGTGCTATAAAATATTGATGTTATTTTCAACAGCAGGGCCAGGGAACTGATGCTGAATAAGAATGCTACCCGCATTTCCAAATTAACAGCCTCAACAGCACATGTCAATATGTTTTATTATGAAATAGGGAGATGTATTGGCATGGTTCTATAAACCATAGTCTTAAAATGGTCAGCTTTCGTCATCCGTCAAACTCTGCATAATTGTTTTTTTTTCTTTGTTCTCCCATTTAACTTTTGCAAATACCAACATCTTATGAAGCAAAATAATTATCTGGAATTTTAAGGCAAATTATTGGAAATTTGTAGCGCAGGGATTTTACAACTTAGCTGATGGAACGAGCCAATGCATCTTTTCACCACTGCAGAACACCCAGTTCTGAGGGAGAGAGCTGAGAGTTCTCCATGAAGATGAATTCAAACGAGCCCAAAGTGTTTCCATGCTGAATGGTATAAAATAAATCATTTCTGTAGGAAAAGAGATATGTGAAAGCAGCAAGTAAACTTTTATATTTTCATGAGCTTCACTAGCAAAGTCTTCTTACCATTGCCAGTTCTATGGGATATATCACATAGAATTGTGTGACATGTAGACACTATGAGGTTTTGTAAGAGGGATCATCATGAGCATGAGAAGATGAATTTGGGAAAAACGTCATTAAGAAGAAAAAGGAAAGAGGTGATAAATAAACAGCATGGCTGAGTAGACTAGGAATCATTTATTCAGCATTTCTCCAACTGTGTAGAAGAAAAGTAGGCAAAGCTAGGGAGTGGAGTAAAACAAGTCTTGGAATACCTGGAACACTGCATCCAGTTTTGGTCACCATGATGTAAAAAAGATGTTGAGACTCTAGAAAGAGTGCAGAGAAGAGCAACAAAGATGATCAGGGGACTGGAGGCTAAAACATATAAGAAACGATTGCTGGAATTGGGTATGTCTAGTTTAACGAAGAGAAGGACGAGGGGGGACATGATATCAGTGTTCCAACATCACAGGGGCTGCCACAAAGAAGAGGGAGTCAAGCTATTCTCCAAAGTGCCTAAAGGCAGGACAAGAAGCAACGGATGGAAACTAATCAAGGAGAGAAGCAACCTAGAACTAAGGAGAAACTTCCAGACAGTTAGAACATTGGAACAACCTGCCTCTAGAAGCTGTGAATGCTCCAACACTGAAAGTTTTTAAGAGACTGGACAGCCATTTGTCTGAAATGGTGTAGGGTTTCCTGCCTGAGCAGGGGGTTGGACTAGATGACCTCCAAGGTCCCTTCCAACTCTATTATTATTGTTATTGTTGTTGTTATTGTTATTATTAAATTTTATCAACTTTATTATACTGAAAGTTAACACTTTTCTTTTCTTTTTTTTCTTTATCCCACATTTTTCTCTTACACTTCTTTTCACTTTCCTACTGTCTCTATTTTCATTTGTATTTTATATTTTGATAATCTTGATACAATTATACATCTCTCTCTCTCTCTCTCTCTCTGTGTGTGTGTATATATATATATATATATATATATATATATATATATATATATATATATATATATATATAAAATCATAGTAAACCAGAGTGCTTTGATAAATAATAGAGAAGTTTTTTGCTTATTTCTCCTGCAATTTAATCTAATAAAAATAATGTCTTTTCCTAGATTTTAATTTATAACTGTGAATATCTAAATTTATTACCATAGAAGGGACCTCGTTAAAGTTTGATTTAAAGCATGCATTTTATACTGTGCCCTTGCATTTTAAAGAAGCACTGCCTTCAAAATATGGCCAATGTGAAATTTTTAAATCAAAGTCAAGAAGTGATCAGGATGATGATGATGATACAACAGGTTTTCTTTAAAAAATGAATGACTGTGAATTTATATATGTGCAAAAGCCAAGAACTAAAAATATGTTAAGGATTGGCATTAAATTGTACCTTTTAATCAATTAAGAGTTCAAGGAAAGTTCACAGTCTAATCTTCCATTAATGGATTCAATCACTTTTTGAAGTTTTGTAGATGTGACAATAACCAGAACATAGGACTAGCACACCTATGTAAATGCTGTAGTGCAGGCACACTAAATCACAAAACCAAAGGGGTTTTTTTTTCTGCATTTTCTAGCCCATGAAGACATTCACAAACCTTTGCTCAGGATAAAACATAATAGAATAGAATAGAATAGAATAGAATAGAATAGAATAGCAGTGTTGGAAGGGACTTTGGAGGTCATCTAGTCCAACCCCCTGCTCAGGCAGGAAACCCTACACCATTTTCAGACAAATGGCTGTCCAGTCTCTTCTTAAAAACTTCTAGTGTTGGAGCATTCACAGCTTCTGGAGGCAGGTTGTTCCACAGATTAATTGTTCTAACTGTCAGGGAGTTTCTCCTTAGTTCTAGGTTGCTTCTCTCCTTGGTTAGTTTCCATCCATTGCTTCTTGTCCTGCCTTCAGGCGCCTTGGAGAATAGCTTGACTCCCTCTTCTTTGTGGCAGCCCCTGAGATATTGGAAGACTGCTATCATGTCCCCCCTCGTTCTTCTCTTCATTAAACTAGACATACCCAATTCCAGCAACCTTTCCTTATATGCTTTAGCCTCCAGTCCCCTCATCATCTTTGTTGCTCTTCTCTGTACTCTTTCTAGAATCTCAACATCTTTTTTACATCGTGGTGACCAAAACTGGATGCAGTATTCCAAGTGTGGCCTTATCAAGGCGTTGTAAAGTGGTATTAACACTTCACGTGATCTTGATTCTATCCCTCTGTTAATGCAGCCTAGCATTGTGTTGGCTTTTTTGGCAGCTGCAGCACACATGTTGGCTCGTATTTAAATGATTGTCCACACGGACTCCGAGATCTCTCTCACAGTTGCTATTACTGAGCAAGGTACCCCCTGTACTGTACCTGTGCATTTGGTTTTTTTTTTTGCCTAAATGTGGAATCTTACTTTTTTCACCGCTTTGTTAGACAGTGCCCTATGTTAAAATTACTAAAGATGGTTCAGGATTCTTTTGATTGTATTTTCAGATTTATTCAGAGATCAGATATGGTGAACATAAGCACTGTACCAATATATTGTTCTTTCTGAAGTAGCAATTGCTGTCTTGAAGGATATATTGAAATTGTTTGGAACTGCAAGCCCCAGTATGATGTCATTTGATCAGTGTAGGTCACCTGTTCCAAGTCCTTGACTTTTCCTTAATCTATCTTTAGAAAATGAAACAGAAGGAAACTATATACTGCCAAATCCCCCCTCATATACATTCATTTTTATTATGGAATTTCTAAGATGACTCCAAAGGTTGCATTATTGTAGCCCTTTGACCTCCAGCATAAAATAAACTCTTTCATTTCATCGACACACCAATCAATCATATACAAGATATGAATAGAATTATTTCACGTGTCACCAGTGTGAACTATTAAAATAATAGCAGTAGGTAATGTAATATTAAAATTAATTCACATAATAAAAGAGACTGTATTTTAATCTAGGCCATTACGTTTTTTTGAAACCCTTTTCTTTGTAAATCATTTTTATTTTTGCATGAATAAAAGCCAAAGAGTGACATCTTTGTATAAAATATGGTAGAGACAATCTCATTTTAGCCCATTCCGGTTAAAAAAGAAAGTCAAATGACCAGAATAGACAGTATCTATTTTGAAGAAATATGGAATGGTTAATTAATTTCTTATCATATATTAGCTTTTTCTGCCAGAAAAGGCATAGTCGGCTGTATTATATACATTTTGAGTTCAGTCACAAAAAATGAATTGAAATACTTATCTTCTTAAAAAATATCATATAAATGCAGTCCTTCTGACATATAAAGAGAAGGATGAATGCAAAATAGCATGAACAATAATTAAATAGATCTTACTGGTTCTTGAAACGTATTCTGGGCAAGCAAAGCAAATTAATATACTTAGCAGAACTATGAATTCACCATTACTGGTTAGATGTCATAGAAAGGATGCATAAAACAAAACTCATATTAAGAAACATTTCATCTCCTCCTTTAGCCATCCTAATAGCCATGATGATAGCCATCCTAATATCCCCACTCTTTACATTTGAAATCAGTTTAAACTAGCTACCATCTAACTAGTTGGACGGATAAGGATGCATTCAAATTCGTTTTGTTAGATAGTGCCCTATGTTGAAATGTACTAAAGATGGTTCAGGATTCTTTTGATTGTATTTTCAGATCTATTCAGAGATCAGATATGGTGAACATAAGCACTGTACCAATTCAAGCAGAAATAGGTGATATATTGTTCTTTCTGAAGTAGCAATTGCTGTCTTGAAGGATATATTGAAATTGTTTGGAACTGCAAGCCTAACTAGTTTGGACGATAAGGATGCATTCAAGTTGTGGGGTCCCCATGGACCGCAAAGAGATCAAATCAGACAATCCTAAAGAAAATCAACCCTGGCTGTTTTTTGGAAGGATAGAGACCAAAACTGAAGCTCTAGTACTTTGGCCACACAATGGAAAGGGAGGACTGAATGGAAAAGACCCTGATGTTAAGAAAGACTGAAGGCAAAAGGAGAACGGGAGGGTGAGATGATTAGATAGTGTTATTGACACAATGAACATGAATTTGGGCTTGGAGACAGTGGAGGACGGGGGTGGGGGTGGGGAGCAGGATTTGGGTATGGCCAGTCTAGAGAAAAGAAGGACTAAGGGGGACATGATAGCAGTATTCCAGTATTTGAGAGACTACCACAAGAAGGAAGGGGTCAATTTATTTTCCAGAAGGCAAGACAAGAAACATTGAATGGAAACTAATCAAGGAGAGAAGCAAGCTGGAATTAAGGAGAAACTTACTAACAGTGAGGACAATTAACTGGTGGAACAGAAGTTGTCCCCAGAAGTTGTGAGTGCTCCATCACTGGAGGTTTTTATGAAAAGACTGGATAGCCATCTATCTGAAAGGGTATAGGATCTCCTGCTTGAGCAGGGGGCTGGACTAGAAGACCTCCAAGTTCCCTTCCAGCTCTATTCTGATTGATTAATTGGGGCTTGGCATATTATGGTCCCTGAGGTCACAAAGAGTTGGACATGACTTAGTGACTGAACAACAAAAGCATCCAACTACATGAGAGTTAGGAGAGTCATAATCCTTCTAATTCAGTGCTAAAACTGACACAAGTTCTGATGAAGATACTTTTGCATTATAACAGGGAGCTCAGGATGCGTCCATTCCCATCACACATCTGGCATAATGTTGCAGAATAGAAACTATTCTGAATGTCTTCTGCAGCCTGAGTTCCCCTTTGTTGATATTAAAAACAACAACTATTATTGAACTACCAGTACATTAAAAGCTACAGATCAACTTGCAACGGATTCTACCCACAGCACGACAGTATAAAACATTTTCACAGAAAACTGTTAACAGCTCTGGAAGTAATAAACTGACTTTGACTTACTAGACACCAAAAGAGAAGTAATTAGTACTGAATTATTGAAATGGTAGACAGCTTCTGCCTTTTAGGATTGACTACAGCAGTGGTTCTCAACCTTTTTAATGCCGCAACCCCCAACCGGTCGTAAGTCGAGGACTACTCAACTGGTCGTAAGTTCCATTTGCAGAATGGGACTTTTGGCGGGCTCAGCAGGGCAGAGACAGCCTGGACAATTCCTATTGGCTTTTGAAAGCCAATAGAATTAGACTCTATTCAAGAGAGTCTATTCTATTGGCTTTCAAAAGCCAATAGAATAAAAGGGAGTAGCACAGCTAAGGTAAAGGGGGAAAAAATGGCGGACTATGTTGTTTGGCGACCCCCGTGAAATGGTCGTTCGACCCCAAATGGGGTCCCGACCCACAGGTTGAGAACCACTGGACTACAGGAAAAAGAAATATGCAATGGATTAACTGTTTGTGGAGTAGCTGTGAAGGCTTTGGAAGAAATATTTAGATGTCCTGATGTGCACGATGCAAATATCAGCTATTCTACTAAATCTATGGGATATTGACTGTGTTTTCCTTTACTTGATCTAAACCAGGTTCCATTCTGTTGACTATAGTAAATAAACAACTGTGATTAAAGGAGGTAATTGAAAAGGGAGGAGGACACATACTGTAGGGTAAAAAAGTTATGTTGGAACAGTCCTATTGACTGTCATCTGATGAATATTTCCATGATTTTTATCATGGCCATAAATGTTCTTGTAATTCAGAAAAATAGATTTCCCAATTGTTGGTTCCACTGACTTCAATGAATTCGCTGTGGGTGAACCAGCTGTTTGGATATAAAAGGCACAGACTCTTACAGGGAGTTTTATTCTGTTTTAATGATCAATGCACTATGCTAGCTCTTAAATTTTATTCATCCATTTAAAAATATGCATAAATCGGGACCGAATTTGGAAGGCAGTTTCATGAGCTGCTGATTGGTTGCACATCCAAAGAGGGCAATGATGTGACAGCCATCCTAGTTTGCTATACAAAGCAAAAATACAGTATTCTCTTGCTGAATATGTCCTGGTTGAGACATTCACTTTGCTAAATCAGCCAGAAAGAAATGAATTGTCTTTATTCTATGGATTCAGGAGAACAGTAAGAGAGAGCTGAGACATTTTCAACAAAATAGAAGTAGATATTTTGATTTCTTTTACCAACTCCCCGTCCCCTCAACCAGGAAGACAAATGCATTAAACAAACAAACAAAAAAAAAGATAGGCTTGCAGATCTAGTGCATATTTATACTATCAGTTATAATTATGTGAGATTAAGAAAGTGCGACAAAACTTTCTGAAGTAGTGCAACTCCAACTCAGAAACACAACATGAAACTCAGATATGGATTGGCTTCTTCCAAGTATTATAATAATAATAATAATAGTAGTAGTAATAATAATAATAATAATAATAATAATAATAATAATAATAATAATAACAACAACATTGGAAGGGACCTTGGAGGTCATCTAGTCCAACCCCCTGCTCAGGCAGGAAACCCTATACCACTTCAGACAAGTGACCGTCCAGTCTCTTCTTAAAAACTTCCAGTGTTGGAGCATTCACTGCTTCTGGAGGCAGGTTGTTCCACTGGTTAATTGTTCTAACTGTCAGGAAGTTTCTCTTTAGTTCTAGGTTGCTTCTCTCCTTGATTAGTTTCCATCCGTTGCTTCTTGTCCTGCCTTCAGGCGCTTTGGAAAGTTCCTATCTCACAAAAAAAAAAAAAAATGTGTTTATGATGGAAGTCTTAAGAACTATTGTGTATATTCAACAATGTGTTGTCCAGAGGTAGAAGTTAAATTTGTGGGTTTTCTTTTTTCTTCTTCTTTAGAATAAAAGATTGCAGTAGCATTTTAATATTTTTTTTTAGGAGAGATTTCCTTTTTTTCCCCCTGAATCAGAAAAGACTTGGATAGATATCCTACAAGAAGCTTCAACCACAATTACCAATGTTGTATCAAATATTTACAAGAAAAATCAAGGAAAGGGGGAAAAATTGCACCTCCTTTTTTGTGCCAATGATCCAGGAAGCAGATACTTTAAAAAAGGATGTTCTTTGTGCGGGAAGTCAGCCCCCCCAGAGAAATATTAAAAGGGCAGAAAATATATCTCCTCAAAGGAACTTAGAGGCAGAAAAGCATGCCCAGTTTTTCTTAATAGCTCCAAGTCTCCCTCCTCCAAGCAGAAACCAGCTCTGTAGAAATGCAGATGTAAATAATCCAGGAAGGATTATCCAGATAGAAAATTAAAAAGACAAAGACACCTAAAATCTACATACCCCACCCAAACTCTAAGACAGGATATAATAGGATTAACCCACAGATGACAAAGGGCACACCCAGACTCAGGTCAGAATACATGACACAGGAAATACAAAGCCTCAAACAGGAACAGGAAAAAACCTCAAGAGTCCCAGAGGGTATAAAAACCCACTCCCTACATGTGCTCACTCTCTTTTCTTCCAGAGCCATCTTTCTGTCTGGCTCTCCTCTTCAATAAACTGCAACCTTCTTTCTAAAGCAGTAGCCATGTTGTTTATTCCTGGCTTGGACTGAACCATGATGAAGACTTTTCCTTCAACATTTGTAATGCAGAGTCAATGCAAGAGTTACATTATAAAATACTACTTGCCAATTACTTAAGAACATTTTTTTTTAATCAAGGATGGAAGGAAAGAAATAGTGTTTTTTTTTTTAAAAAAAAAGAGCGCAGAGATATAATTCTGAGCAACATGAAAAGAGACTACAAGTTCTAGGCTTTCCTTACGCTTGAAACCTATCTGGGTGAATTTGTGGTAGTCACTCTCTCATAGCCCAACCTACTTCAAAGGGTTGTTGTCATGAGGAAAGTAGAAGGCAGGTGTGTTAGGTATGTCCACAGCTTTGAGATAGATATATATAGATCAGGGGTCTTCAAACTTTTATGACTTGTGGACTTCAATTCCCAGAATTCTTCAGCCAGCATGCCTGGCTGAGGAATTCTGGGAATTGAAGTCCACAAGTCATAAAAGTTTGAAGACCTCTGATATAGATGATATACAGATACAGATGACATGCAGATAGAGATAGAGATATAGAGATAAATGATATAAAGGTGAGAAGGACTCAATAGGTGGATAAAATACCAAAGTCAGTTTAATCTAAGAAAAAAATGTCATTCGATTTCTTTTTCTTTCCTTCACAATGTGAATTTTTACAATGTTTTGCAGATTTCCACCAACTTTTATTCTCTTCTTTAAATAGCATGCAAGCAGTCAATCCATCTAGCAAGTAATAATTATGACATCCTAAAAAAAAATATCTCTGAACGCTCAAAATATAAACTTTAATCAGTCGAGAGTTTTCAAAATAAAATATGCTAGAGAAAGCACTGGGAGGTCAAATTAGATATTAAATGCTTAACATAATTTTCACTCTGGGAGAAATCCATTGTGTCTGCAGGTGGTTCTCTTTGCCTTTCATTCCTTGATGTTCAAGGCCTCTGTTAATGCAACAGTCACTGGTAACCTGTCAATATCAAGTTGTGTTGTGACCAATTAATAAGTGCTTTTAGCTGCAAAACCTAAACAAAACAACTTTGGTTTCCTCATCTGCATCAATCTCCTTGTGTGAAACATTACAGAAAGAATTAGATGAGTTTCCCAACCCAGCTCGGAACATTTCTGCAAGACCTTTACAAAATCCCCTAATTAAATTAAGAGATACACAAGTCTAGGCTAGCTACTCAGAATATTTTGACATAAGATGGCATCCAGGTTGAAGTGAGCCTGTGGGGAATGGCTGCCATCCCATAAATGCTAGGACTGTCCAGGATCTGAAAAAGTTTTGGAAGACACACTCGGACCTCACCTGTTTCTCTGTTACTCTATAATGCTCTATTTTTCTTGATTCCATGTGAGTTGCAAACAAGCAAGCAAGCAAACAAACAATGTGGCTGTTTTATAGAATGGACTCATTTGTCTAGGTCCATATAGAAAGCTGAAAAAAGACAAGGTTTCTTCAGTGAACTAAAGAGAGGTGCTGCTACTAGATAGATAGATAGATAGATAGATAGATAGATAGATAGATAGATAGATAGATAGATAGATAGATAGATAGATAGGCAGGCAGGCAGGCAGGCAGGCAGGCAGGCAGGCAGGCAGGCAGGCAGGCAGGCAGGCAGACATAATGATGATAGATAGACAGACAGACAGACAGACAGACAGACAGATAGGCAGGCAGGCAGGCAGACAGACAGACAGACAGACAGACAGACAAATAACCTTTATTGTCATTTTTTTTTTTACTGTGGGCACACTGGCACACATTAAAAAATGAAATTTGTTGCCTGCTCTCAAAAGTGTACACCTACATAATACCCATATAAACATGCTATATACAACATATGTATATACCTACATCCTTATATCTAACATATAAGTATTAATCACTGTCCATCTTGAATACCTAGCAGAAAGGGAAAGCTTTAGAGTCCACAAAAGTTGATACTGTATGGAATGAAACTGTATGGAATGTTTTGCTTCAGACACCATGGAGCCTCTTCCTGGAAGGTAAGAAGGAAAACAGGTTGTGAAGAGAATGTGGGGTGTTCCAGACAAGCTTGCGGACCCTGCTCAAGCAACATTTACATGCCACATCCTGTATGGAACGGAGGGAACTGCTAATAATCTTTTCTGCCATCCTCACCACTCTCTGCACTGCCTTCTTGTCTTATGCAGTACTATGCTCATGTTTCAGCATGAACAGGGCCTCCATGCTTATAACTCTTGATCTGTAAGAGCAGCACAATCCTAAGTAGGCTTAGTAAATCGGTATGCTTTAATAAGCCTGGCAGTTGTGTGGTTTTTTTTTTTTAAAGATAGACTCTTCATGTGCTAGGCATCGCTACTCCTTAGTAAATTAATACAGTATATGGCAGTAGCCCAGAGGGTGTTGAAAAGTCAAGAACAGTGGAGAAAAAATGCTGTCCAAAATTAGAAAGGTCCAATTGTGTCCAGTTGTGTTTGACTCTAGGATGTGATGTCCATCTCCATTTTTTGGCCAAGGGAGCTAACATTGTCTAAAGACACTTCCAGGGTCATGTGGCCAGTGTGTCTATATGCCAAAGATGCACAGATCCCTGTCACCTTCCAATCAAAATGTTACCTATTTTACCTACTCATATTTATATGCTTTCAAACTGCTATCCAAAATTAAAGGTGCTAAATTACCCAAAAATATTGCCCTTTTCTTTTTTTTTAACTGCTTATTGATTGTATTATTTTTTGATGATTGAAACAAAACAACAATTGCTATCTCTGCTGGTAGGATATAGTTGGCTCAGTGCAATATTGCCCATCTCCATATATTTCCTGTAAATTAACCTACTTTTTCTCATAATTATTCAGCTTACCTTCCTGCTTCTTTTCAATAGATAAAATGATTGGTTTCAGCCATTGCATTTATGTGCTGGAGTAACAGCATGAGAAGGATGTCCTTTTTAAATAATAATAATAATAATAATAATAATAATAATAATAATAATAATAATAATAATAATAATAATAATAATAATTCACATCAGCAAAACAAAGTTCCACAACCTGTTAAAATAAAACAAGATATGGGTCACAAGATTTGATGGTATAGAAGCCACTACAATGATTTGTGTAAGTCAGGGGTCTTCAAACTTGGCCCTTTTATGACTTGTGGACTTCAACGCCCAGAATTCCTCAGACAGCGTGCCTGGCTGAGGAATTCTGGGAGTTGAAGTCCACAAGTCATAAAAGGGCCAAGTTTGAAGACCCCGATGTAAGTTATGGAATGGGTTAACTGTATTTCTTAACAAAATATATTGCACATTATAGCATATTTTCACCAGTGTGAGTGTGAAAACAAGAATGATATTTGAAAACTAAGATTCTGGTGAGAAGTATACCAAAACACATTTGAAAGACAAACCATACTGTTAATTGACACTATTAGAAGTTGACGAGCAACAACCCCCCCCCTTTTTTTTTCTCAAAATAGAGTTTTACTGTCAAATCTTTCACTATCAGCTATCTTGAGCCAAAAGTAGTCCCAGCTGTATTCAATATTTCCCTGAAAAAGGAACTATTCAGCTCATAAGAAGAGAGGGGAAAATGCCTACCCAATTTTTGTATCTTTTTTTGCCAAGATGAACTATCAAGTATCCATCAGAGGCTGCAGGTGTTAATGTAAGAGTACTTCAAAATGTCACTGTCAACTTTGCCTTTGCTCTGGTCTGAAGCCATCTGTTGACATCCCAACAAGTTACTCTGAGTCAAATTAGATTGGCTTTATGTGCCACATTTGTACTGATTGGGGTTACTTGGGACATATGGGTTAGGAATTTACATGAGTTTAAGCAGATAATCAAGACTCACTTATTTCTGTCTTGATTCCTAGCCATGTCTACTCATGCTTGACTGTCAAAGTCACAATTTGAATAATCTGAATTAAACTAACACAGAAATCTGCAATGATTCTTAGGTACTGACCTCTAGCATACAAGCTGTATGATCAACCCTTGCATTGCTGCCAGTATACAGTTTGAGAATTACTCTCCCAGAAATTAACAGCAACAAAGCAGAGGATCACTAAAGGGCATTGTTAGTCATCTTCTCTCTGTTTCTTGTTATTATTTGAGCACTTGGAAGAAATGTAAATGGATGAAACAGGGATGGATGGAATATAATAGGTCTAGAGGAAGGGTAAGCAACCTTGGCTCTTTTATGACTCATGGACTTCAACTCCCAGAATAGCTGGCTCAGGAATTCTGGGAGTTGAAGTCCACGAAGAGTCAAGGTTGCCTACCCCTGCTGTAGAGGAACTTTATCTGTAGTTGTTATCTTCTTCTCACCAAAGTACTTCTAGTAAAAGCAAGAAAGAGACTGCATCTAATGCTAGGAGAAATTAGAAATTAATCTTTCACCCAGACTTGTGCTGTAGCCCAAGTAGAAAAAAAATAATCTTATTTATTTTATTACGTACATATATAATTTTATTGAAAAAATTTAGATAAAGATAAATATAAAGAAAAAAAATATAAAAAAGCAAAACTACAAGGAAAGGAAGAAATGAAGAAGTGAAGAAGTGAAGGAAAGAAGGAAGAAAGGAAAAAAGGAAGGAAGGAAGAAAGAAAGAGAGAAAGAGAGAAAGAGAGAGAGAGAGAGGGAAAGAAAAAGAAAGAAAGAAAGAAAGAAAGAAAGAAAGAAAGAAAGAAAGAAAGAAAGATAATTCCAATCTTCTTTTCAACAGTTAGTATATCCCCTTTGTCTTTGGTGTCACAAAAATATCTTCAGCTTTTTATTTAATCCTTTTCAACCGTCAACTTCATAAATTATCATTTTACTTTTTTTTTCATTCTTTCAGTTAAAAAAAAAGTCAATAAAAGATTTCCAGTCTTTTGTAAAGTACTTATTGTTTCGTCCATGACATCCTGACATCTTCACAACTCTCACTGTGGGAGTTTCAGTTTTCCTGCTAGAAGAATGTCTCTTATAGATGGAGATGACTAAGGAAGCTAGCAGCCTTGATCCCAAGAGTGCACCTCCTGCAGAATTTATAGAAGGAACAATTAAGCTGAAAGTTCAGTACATCAGTGAGAGATGATAAAGCATTGTTGCAAAATGTTATTGTGGAAGACAGGACTAATGAGGTAAAGAAGAAAAAGGAAATTAAAAACAAAGAATGATTGGATGAGAACCAGTTAGTTCTGAACTTAAGGATCTTAGCCATGAAACGAACGGGGCAGACTAGGGACCATTCTCTCTGAACCCAACGAAGGAGACAATAATCAACCAGTTCTGAAATTGTTGCCAGGAAAATTTAAGGGACTTATACAGGAAGTTACCAGGAATAAAGATGGAGTTAAAAAGAAATTTACAATTATACAACCTAAAAAATTTCTCCAAAACTATACATTTTAATGGTAATAAAAATAATATCCTGATCTTGGGATTTCAGAGGTCTCTGAACATTACATAGACACAATCAGAAAGACACATATATAATACGACTATAGGATGTTGGTTTGAGATTATGGGGTTAAGGAAAAGAGAATAATTTCCATTTTTCCCCATGAATATTGCCCTTAGAAAAGTTCTTATTTATTTGAATTCCTATATCACTGGATGGCCTAGGATTTATCCCATCCCTTCTTGCTGGCTGTTCTAAATCAGGATTGGCATTCTGACTTTTTTTAAAAGAAAACTTATTTGCAATTTGTTTACATAACACATAATTTCATCCTATTTTATTGAGTGCTAAGGTAAATCTCCATGCAGGAAAGCAATAATTTATTAGTTTAATTTGCATGTACTTAAAAATACAGTTTTAGGGGAAAAATGCATTACTAAATAAGAGATTTTGTATTGGATTAACAGAGTGGATTTCTGCTTGGAAGTTGAATATTAATTTGCAACCATATTTCACAGATTTGATATAGCATTCATATCACCAGGTTGCAGAATGAAACTTAAATAGTACACCCTCTTTCAAATAACCTAGGATTATAGAGGCTTAGAGTGAATAAAGCCATCTCCTGGTGTACTTGTCTAACTGTGTTGCAAACAAGCACTACAAGGCTACTACTAGCTATTTTTTTTTTTTACAATCTGTTATCCTTCTAAGCATCCAGCAACAATCATTCAGACAGCTACTGTTGACCTTCCAAATTTAAAAGATTGATATTGCTCAATTCATAATCTAGACCAGGGCTCTTTTATGACTCGTGGACTTCAACTTCCAGAATTTCTGAGCCAGTCACACTGAGGGGAAAGAGAGAGGTTTCCAAGCTGAGCCAGGCTGGCTCAGGAATTCTGGGAGTTGAAGTCCACGAGTCATAAAAGAGCCCAGTGTTTCCCAATTTTAGGAACTCTAGGCTGTGTGGACTTCAACTCCCAGAATTCCCCAGCTAGTATGTTATCCGAGAAATTGGCTGGGAAATTGTTGGAGATCAAATCCACACATCGTAGATTTGTCAAAGTTGAGAAATACTATTTAGACTGTTAGCTTTCAAATAAAATGTGCAAATGGATGGAATGGGAAGAGCTAGAAGATATGATCCATCCATTTTTTAGCAATAGAAACTTACTGATTTATCAGGTCCATAAATAGATAAGAATAGACTGCAGTGATTAAGGTGTTAACTATCACTGGGCAAATCTATGTTTAAGTCCCCTGTCAATCAGATAAACTTCCTAGATCAGTCTTTTCCTGCCCAGCCTAGATTGTTGAGTTGTTAGTCTAGATTCAAAAGGTCACAACCCCCAAGTTCCTGAACGAAATGTGTGGTACGGTTATTTCATATTTCTTTACTTCACACTCTCTTCTAACAATGACAATGTTACCTAGTTGTGTAATGAAACTTTTTTTTAAAAAAAAAACAACAAGCTCAGAAAGCACCAAGGATCTCAGATAATTGTTTCATCTTAATTCATCTTAATTCATCCAGAGAGCAGATAAGATGATAGAACAATGGCAAGACTTGAGTATTCATTTTTTTAAAAAATCATATACTGATAAAATATGAGCAAGGCTGTGCGTTCTTACCTCAGGAGTGCTATCTGATTTGTAAGTGAGCAGAGCAAGGGAATAATATTCAGAAATGTTTGATTTACACCTAGGATAATGGGGATACTATTCGATAATTTTGTTGCATATTTCTCTGTAAAGCTAAGTCTGGATTTGTAGATTCCTTTTCACAATGAAGGTGAAAACTATGTAGTATATAGAGTGAGGGTTAAAATTTTCACTTTTCTACAAGTGAGAGCATTGAGCTTTTTAATGAAAATTGTAGATGAGGCTCTCTTCCTAAGATTGGAATTGTATCTGCTATTACAAATAATGCTTTTCTTCTCAAATTGATAATTTGTAATACTTCTAAAATGTATCTTGTTGGCTACACAGTTTACCTTATTAGAAAGGCATGCCTTAAAATATAATTTCATACATTAAAAAACCTATAAAGTATACAGTATTCCTATAAAAGCTGTTCAGAAATATTGCTATGCTATTAATATGGATTAGCAACCTGAAAACCCAGTGAGAACATCAAACTCAAATTTATGGTAGTTTTGCTGCAACATCAAACATCCCCAGAGAAAATAAATTCCAAATAGATATGAATCCTCAAAATCAATACTATAAATATTGGTCAAATCAATGTAATGTTGTAGGTTAATGTTCAAGGTTTGGGTCCTAGCTTTTTTTATTTTGTGAATAGTAAAAAAAAAAAAAGTTTTATTCAAGGGAAATTCAAGGGATTATGTTATTTTTCCAGTAATCCCCCTAGTTTAAACTTCCTGAAGTTTACAAAGCTTCTCTTCTTCTAATCTTGTTGTAAACTGTTCAACACTTTATTCTGTTAGATTTTCAACCTGTTAAATATTTGGACTATTGAGAGTATAGATACGTTCTCAAAGAAGCACATTGGTGCAAAAAAAAAAAAAAAATAACTTCTCATGCAAAGTGATAGGATCGGAGTTAATAGTGATTGATGTGGAAAGAGGTCTCAGAGTAAAGAGAAACAGCTCCATAATTATGTTGAGACAAGTATACATCCAATGTTTAAAACTTAGGGACTATTACAGGGTCTTCAAACTTGGCCCTTTTATGACTTGTGGACTTCAACACCCAGAATTCCTCAGCCAGTGTGCCTGGCTAAGGAATTCTGGGAGTTGAAGTCCACAAGTCATAAAAGGGCCAAATTTGAAGACCCCTGGACTATTAAGAAACTGCATTGAAAGTAGAGATGTCAATATCTTAATGTCCTTGTATAAATCAACAGTGTGGCTGCATCTGGAATATCATGTGTTGTTGTGGCTGCTACATCTCATGAAGGAGATATTGAAGCTAAAGAAGGTCCAGAAGAGGACAACTAAGATGGCCAAGAATCTGGAGCAGCTTCCCTATGAGGTTGCAACACTGAGGGCTTTTTGGTCAGAAAAAGAAGGAAATGAGAGCCACATGACTGAACTGTACAAACTTATGGACAGTGTAGATAAAGTAGACCAGAAGAAACTATGCTCCTCTTCCCAAAATTCTAGACCTACAATTTTATTTTTATTTTTAATTCTAGATTGCATCTTGGAAAGTTATGGACTCACTGGTGCATGCTTTCATAGCTGGTACCTATTGGGCAGTGTTGAGCTTCAAGGTTTGCAAATTTGATGAGCTCCCCTTCTATTCCTTCATCTAGATCATTTATGAAGATATTGAAGAGTAATGGGCCTAAGACGGAACTTGTGGTACCCCACTGTTTACTTCATCCATGTAGGTGTAGCACCATTAAGGAGTATTCATTGAGTACATTTTGTCAGCCAGTGACAAGTCGCTGATGCTATCTATCCCACATTTTTCTAGCTTACCAAGAAGTAGGTTGTGGTCTACTTTGTTGAATGCCTTGCTGAAGTCTAAGTATACTATGTCACAGGATTTTGCTGGTCTACTAATTTAGTCACCTTGTCAAAGAATGAAATAAGATTAGTTTGGCATGATCTGTTTTTAACAAACCCAGGCTAGCTATCAGTTATAACTTTGTTTCTAGATGTTTGCAGATCTGTTTTTTGTTTTGTTTTGTTTTTTTAATCATCTTTTCCAGTATCTTCCCATGCATTGAGGTTAGGCTGATTTGTCTATAGTTTCCTTGGTCTGTTTTTTTCCCCTCATCAGCTGTTTTCCAATCTCAGGTACTTCCCCGGTGTTCCAGGATTTTTGAAATACATGGGTACAATGGTTTTGAGATAATATCTGCCATCAGGTCCCAGTGATTTATATTCACCAGAAGACCTTCTGCTGGAAATCAAGGGGCTTCCTTGTGCATTGATTGGCCTGAACAGATTGCTGGTCTAAATAGGAAAAGAGTCTGATCCAGCAGGATACTTTTGGATTGGACCCTGATCCATCTAGTCCAGCAGCCTATAACTTGATATTTAATTATTGTATGTTCTTCCTTTCTGTCCCCTGCCCAAACCCTCTTTCCTAAACTATGCAAAAGACAAAATAACTACTTTTTTTACATGCAAATACAAGTCTTAAAACTAAATGTTCAAGCAGAAGGAGAAACTTCAGATTTGCACATGGTTTTCTTTCTTCCATACAGAAAGAAAAGTCAATTTTGGATTCACTTTCCGTGGGATAATTCCTAGTTTAAATTTTGTACAATCCAGGAATTTGTATCTAAATCCTAAACAGTTGTTGAACTTTTGAGAGTGTCTTCTTTTTCTTATTCATAAATATTCCCTAAGAACAAAGGTGATTCCAATCAAATGAATTCAGAGCTTTAGTAGGCAATGTCTGTGAAAGCTTAGAAAATTTCACCATGTATTTTTCAGAGGTTTTAGTTCATTTTTAGAAATTCACACCTTTTTTTAATTATTGTGGCTGTTGTCGTTTTGTTGTTATCAGATTTAAATGATAGAAGACTAGTCTTATGATAAAAAAATCTTTTACCTATGCAGAAGGAGAAGGGCACAGCTAGTCCCAAGATAATTATTAAATTGAAACACAAGATTAAACAGGAATACCTGAACTGGAAATATAATTAAATGAAACATAATGAATGCAGCAGACAAATGTAGATATATGTTAACATATCAAAGCTACAAAACTAGGAAAATACAACAAATAGCAGCCTCGTGAAATGCAATATCATGACAGTGTTTTCTTTATAATTACATTTTGGCTTGGGGGAATAAAGTCATTTAGATTATTCAAAGAAAACTGAATTCTAGTTATCAGACTGCATTTTAATTTTTCTAGAGTTTTGGAGGTCGACATGAAACTTCCCCTTCTTTTGCCAGTCTGGCAGTGAGGAAAAAAAAAAAGTTTCCTTCACAGTTTGTCCCTTTAGGAATGATCCTGGTCAGTTGCAAATATATAATTATATGTTGCATTTGGTGGTGGGATTCAGCCAGTTCACAACACTTTGGCAGAACCAGTACCGTATTTTCCGGCATATAAGACAACTTTCTAAAGCATGCAAATTGGCTCCGAAGTCGGGGGTCGTCTTATACGCTGAGTCATCTTATACGCCAGAAATTATGCTAGTTTCCGGCATATAAGATGACTTTCTAAGCATGCAAATCAGCTCTGAAGTCGGGGGTCATCTTATACGCCGAGTCGTCTTATATGCTGGAAAATACGGTAGCTATTTTTTTGCTGCCCGGACCTAGAATGGACTTCTGGAGGCAGCATCCACATAGAGAACCAGTTGTTCACATATTTGAATCCCACCACTGCATTCTAGCATTTTGGAGAAAGAAAAATCTGAGTGCTGTTATTATTATTATTTTTTTTTTGCAAAAGAATTAAAGCTGTAGCCCTCGGATCTTTTTATAATAATGCCGGCATGCCACTTTCTGACCAAGATAAATTGCTAGTAGCATCTCCAGTCTGTTCTATTCTATCCTGAGCTAATTGAAAAACAAAATTCCACAAATGTACATTTGGAAACAGTTATGTGATAACAGTGTGATGGGAGATAACCAGTTCACAGCAGGGCAGAGGATGTATAACTTCTGTGAAACCATTTTATATTTATAGCATGCACTATGAAGTGATGCTTCTGAAAGATAGAATAAAAATCCGAAGGCCAAGTATATATACACACACAACAAAAATGTAGCACTGGCTTATTTTTATAAACCACTAGCTGCTATCCACAAGGTAATATATCTCCACTGACCGAGAATAAAAATGTCAAAGCAGACACTGAATTCTTGGGAATGTTCCCACAGTTAAATGACATGTTCACCTTCTGCCTCATTACATCAGAATCCCATATTCTTCATCCCCATCACCTGGTAACCATAATCAAACCAAGTTGCATGTCCTTAATGATTCTGCTTGTTTTTAGCCATTATTTCTAGAAAATAGAAAAGCAAATGGAGCTTGACAAAAATTGTTTCAGGCTTTTATTTAGCACGGCAGCCTTTCCATTCTCAAGCAGACTTTGCACTATTGCGGCAATCATGTAACTTTCTATACTCAATGAATTTGGCGTATTCATCCTTCTTTCCAGACTGCTCATGCTTAAAGAGTTTCTCCCTAAGGATTTTCAGTTATTTTAACATATATATCTTTTTACTTGCTAGTAATTGTGCCTTTCCTCCCAAAACTCCAGGGCGAACAGTTCTATGCTGGAGAAAATTTAGCATGTCAATACTAACCTTTACATGGCTAGAGAGATGAGTTAATATGAACTGTTTTAAAGTTTCTGAAGGTGGGAGATGGAGTTTTGGTTACCACAATGTAAAAAAAAAAAGATGTTGAGACTCTAGAAAGAGTGCAGAGAAGAGCAACAAAGATGATCAAGGGACTGGAGCCTAAAACATATAAGGAATGGTTGCTGGAATTGGGTATGTCTAGTCTAATGAAGAAAAGGATGAGGGGAGACATGATAGCAGTCTTCCAATATCTCAGGGGCTGCCACAAAGAAGAGGGAGTCAAGCTATTCTCCAAAGCACCTGAAGGCAGGATAAGAAGCAATGGATGGAAACTAACCAAAGAGAGAAGCAACCTGGAATTAAGGAGAAACTTCCCACTGACAGTGAGAACAATTAATCAGTGGAACAACCTGCCTCCAGAATGACCCAACATTGGACGTTTTTAAGAACAGACTGGACAGCCATTTGTCTGAAATGGTATAGGCTTTCCTGCTTGAGCAGGGGGTTGGACTAGATGATCTCCAAGATCCCTTCCATCATCATCATCATCATCATCATTATGGATCATTGCACAGACAGCCAGATGTTCAGACTGGATTTGGCATTTTGTCTACCTATTGAGTCCTTACCAAGGACCTGGAATAGGCAAATGTGGATGTTTGATGTTATTACAGATATTGTCGCAGGATGGAAGCAGTTCCTAGTAAGGCCGCCTTTTGCAAGTGACTAATCGCAGTTAGTGCTCCAGTTGTTTTGGGATGGCACCCAAGGTGCCTATTACTATTGGTACTACCCTTGCTTGCTTTTGCCACAATCTTTCTATTTCTATTTGTAGGTCTTTGTATTTTGTTATCTTCTCCACTACTAGTAGTACTATCACTACTTCTTCTTCTTCTTCTTCTTCTTCTTCTTCTTCTTCTTCTTCTTCTTCTTCTTCTTCTTCTTCTTCTTCTTCTTCTTCTTCTTCTTCTTCTTCTTTCTTCTTCTTCTTCTTCTTCTTCTTCTTCTTCTTCTTCTCTTCTTCTTCTTCCTATTATTATTATTATTATTATTATTATTATTATTATTATTATTATTATTATTATTATTATTATTATTATTGATCATCGCACAGTCAGCCAGATGTTCAGACTGGATTTGGCATTTTGTCTAGTCCTTACCCAGGACCTGGATAGGCAGATGTGGATGTTTGATGGTATTACAGATATCGTCGCAGGATGGAAGCAGTTCCTAGTAAGGCTGCCTTTTGCAATTGACTAATAGCGAATTTGTCAATGCCAATGGTGTTCAAGTGGTGCTCCAGTTGTTTTGGGATTGCACCCAAGGCGCCTATGACTATTGGTACTACCCTTGCTTGCTTTTGCCACAGTCTTTCTATTTCTATTTGTAGGTCTTTGTATTTTGTTATCTTCTCCAGTTCTTTCTCTTCTATTCTGCTGTCTCCAGGCACTGCCACGTCCACTATCCAGACTTTTTTGTCTTTCTTATCGACAATTGTTAAGTCTGGGGTGTTATGTTGCAGGTGCTTGTCTGTTTGAATTCTGAAGTCCCAGAGCAGTTTAATTTTATCATTTTCTATGACTTTCTCTATTTTATGATCCCACCAGTTTTTGCTTACAGGCAAATGATATTTTTTGCAGATCTTCCAATGCACCATTGTTGCTACTTTGTCATGCCGCTGCTTGTAGTCAGTCTGTGCAATCTTCTTGCAACAGCTTACCAGGTGGTCCACTGTTTCTTCAGCTTCTTTGCATAGGCGGCACTTACTGTCTGTTGCTGTCTTCTCAATTTTGACTTTGTATGCATTTGTCCTTAAGGCTTGGTCTTGTGCAGCCAGAATTAGTCCCTCGGTCTCTTTCTTCAATTTTCCTGCTCTTAGCCATTGCCAGGTCTTATTATTATCTGCTTTCCCAGCTATTTTTTTCATGTATTGGCCATGTAGTGCTTTGTCTTCCCATGCCTCTATTCTGTTCTTCATTTGGTCTTTCTTGTAGGCCAGTTTGGTCTCTCCAGTAGTTAGTAAGCCTTCCTGATATACTAATTTCAGTGCATCTTCATCATTGTTCTTCAGATATTCTTCCAAAGCCATTTTTTCTTCTTCAACCATCTGATGTACTTGTAGCATTCCACGCCCACCTATTTGCCTTGGTAGATAAAGTCTATCAATGTCACTGCGTGGATGAAGGGCATGATTCATTGTCATTATTTTTCTGGTCTGCCTATTATTATTATTATTATTATTATTATTATTATTATTATTATTATTATCAATCATTGCACAGTCAGCCAGAAGTTCAGACTGGATTTGGCATTTTGTCTACCTATCGAGTCCTTACCCAGGACCTGGGATAGGCAGATGTGGCTGTTTGATGGTATTATAGGTATCATCACAGGATGGAAGCAGTTCCTAGTAAAGTCGCCTTTTGCAATTGACTAATACTGAATTTGTCAATGCCAATGGTGTTCAAGTGGTGCTCCAGTTATTTTGGGATTGCACTCAAGGAGCCTATTACTATTGGTACTACCCTTGCTTGCTTTTGCCACAGTCTTTCTATTTCTATTTGTAGGTCTTTGTATTTTGTTATCTTCTCCAGCTCTTTCTCTTCTATTCTGCCACTATTATTATTATTATTATTATTATTATTATTATTATTATTATTATTATTATTATTATTATTATTATCTCTGTCAGAAGTTGTCTATGGAGATTCTCAGTCATCCAGGTCATGGTTATCCCAAAGGTGCTTTTTCAAAAGGCAACTGGACTTTGTTTTTGAAAGTCTTGAAAGCCTTTTGAAAAAGCACCTTTGGGTCTATCAGAAATTGTCTTGTGGACTTTTATTGACATCACAAGGCAATCCAACACGGACCTTTTGACCAAGCTTCTATTTGCTCACTGATGTATTAATCAATAAGACTGTGTGAATTGAATAGATTGAGTGTGATTTTTCCGAGTTAAATTTTATATAATAACATAGAATTTCTGAGTCATTATGCCAATGGATTTGATAACTCCTTACAAACTGTCAATCAGATTTAAAGATTTCATACATTCAATTTAATGACATTTCTGAAGTGCAGATTCACACAGTGCTTGTTATTAGAGTTTATTTTTTCTTATTATTTTGCATTTGATGTTTGACCGATCAAACTGAATATAAAGGTGCAATATAAATCCTATATATACTCATTGTAATGGAAATATGTGGCAGATAAAAAAAGAGTACATACATTTTTATCTATAACATACAGCTAAAATGTGGTATGGGATTCAATACCATATACAGTATGTATTAATGGTACATATTTGGACAGTATTTAAAGGGAATTTTAAAACATTTCAGAAAGGAAGCTATTAAAAAGTACTAGTAAATCATGATGGGTGTATATTACTGCAAGAATAAAAGTGAATAATGATGAAGCTAAAAAATTGGACATAAAAAAGATATTGTTTTTCATGCACATGTCATAGTTTTATTTCTTAGTTCACTCTGTTATAGTCTGTCTTCCATTGGACTTAGTTTCCATCCATTGCTTCTTGTCCGGCCTTCAGGTGCTTTGGAGAATAGCTTGACTCGCTCTACTTTGTGGCAGCCCCTGAGATACTGGAACACTGCTATGTCCCCCTCGTCCTTCTCTTCGTTAAACTAGACATACCCAATTCCAGCAACCGTTCCTTATATGTTTTAGCCTCCAGTCCCCTGAACATCTTTGTTGCTCTTCTCTGTACTCTTTCTAGAGTCTCAACATCTTTTTTTTTACATTGTGGTGACCAAAACTGGATGCAGTATCCCAATCTGCTCTTACAATTTTAACTTCCAGAAGATCTAGGAGTTTTTCCTTGATAAATTGCATTGCTGGTTTAGCTCCTGTTCTTCAGAGAGAGTGTGAGAGAGAAAGAGAAGCAACTCAGAAAAGCAACTCCAGCTAAACTAAAAAACAGTGATTCACTACGGCTGGTAACAAAAACACTACACAGGAGACTTATCAGAGACAAGTAAAAGAGACACAAGGCATGTAGGCCTGAGCTATTGCATCGTATCACATTATTCATTACCAACCTTGACCTTTTTTTCTTCTTCTTTTTTTTTTTTTGAAAAAAAAAGTTCCATTTATCCATCTCCCCATATTTTGTATTATCAAGTGTTATTTAATTTAGAAATGACTGATTACAATGGTGCTTGGCCAAACAAGATCCCCCGTATAATTTCATGAAGCGATATGATAAAATTCTGAGAAGAAACTAAAAATCAATAGCTTGATGGATTTCTCTGAAGCTCTCTCTGCTATATTGCTTCTCCCAAACTACAGGCTATATATTTTATTTGGTTTTATAAGCAGTGGAAGAGTTGGGATTATACCAGAGGCAAGCGCTGAATAGACTATGGCTGGCTTTCTGAGCATTCATTTAGATGAATGGGTATTGCAGCTTTCAGGTGGGTGGCAAGTATTTTCAAAGATGTGAACTTAGGGCATTCTCCAAACTCAAGGAGACTTTTTTTTTAATCCTTCAAATGAAGTGGGTTGTATCGTTACTTCTTTTCCTAACTCTGACTCCTAATTGTGTACATATTTGTCTTCTGTAGGAGGACAGCACCCTCTCCTGCCCGGAGAAAGAAATATTATGGGGAAATATTAAAAAGGCAGGATATTATATTTCACCAAAGGATCTTAAAGGCAGAAAAGCAGGCCCAGTTTTTCTTACTAGCCCCCCAGTAAAAACTCAGGAAACTACCCTTTAGAAATGCAGATTTGATAATCCCATTCAGCCCCATTCGTGAGCAAATCCCACCAGGCAGAAGCCCATTCAAGACAAGAAATTTTGAAATCCCTTGTAGCAAAACTGGTAGCTAACAATAGCAGGGTGGTAGAATTAGAACCAGCAACTGCTCACCCCAACATCCAACACAGGACATAGCCATCAGCCACAGCCCCAGAGAAGCAGGATATGACCTTTAGAACATAATAGGATTAACCCACCACCATCAGAATACCAAAAGGACATGCTCAAAAGCTCAGGTCAAAGTTCATGCCACAGGAACAGGAACTCCAAACACGAAAGCCCCAGAAGGTATAAAATCTCACCACTCCTAGCAACATGTGGTCAGCTTTCCCACAGCCACATTTCTGTCTGGCTCTGCTCTTCAATAAACTACAACCTTCTTTCTAAAACAGTCTCCATTTTGTTTATTCCTGGCTTGGACTGGACCCTGATGAAGATTTTCCTTTCCACTCATTTTCCTTGATTGTTACTATGGCTCTAGCCACTAAGGGTTCCTTTTGACACTCTCTGAATGGGAGACAAAGCTATTTGTTGCTAGCAATCTCTTTGTACCCCCCCACACCCTTGTCTACAACATTTTCTGATTAAAGCTCATGGTAGAAAGCATTTGTATGATAACCTAGTGGCATCCACTTACTCAGTATTTTGCCTTTTAAAGGAACAAAAACATAACCTATTGCACTGAGACTTGCTCACTACTAAGGAACGAGCAGTCTCGGTTTCTTACAATAGGGAAGACAATTGTTACATTCTTTGATCGATGCATTTAGACTCAGTGTAAAGGCACACCTTTTTAGCTGGTGGCAAACTACTCCGAGCTCAAACCTTGTGAATATTACAAAAGGAAGAAAGGTGATGGGAGAACAGCTGTTATCCATCCATCTTCTTTAGCAGTGCAAAAGAATTAAATGGCTCAGGAGAAGAAAATTAACACTTTCTTTCCTTCTGTGAGCTGTTGCTGACAAAATGTTTGTTCAACTTTGTGTGTGGGGGGGGTTGGGGAATCTTCTAAACAAAGGGTTAATGTAAGGAAAAGAACATGCATAGCACCCACAAACACACCCACCCACTAGATTAGAGGAATAAGATGAAAACAGCAGAATGATATTTAACAAAGAGATGTGTCCAATGCATCTGTTAAGGAAGAATAGTCTGACACAAAGAAAAGGATGAAGGATATCTGACTTGGCGGTATTTTTGAGTTGGAATGGATATTTATTGCAAACTAGAAATGTACTACTATTAAGAAGTAATTGTGTCATTTGTTTCTGGTTTGGTTGCATCCTACCTTGAGTTCACTACCGAAGTATCAGTACCATAATTCGAGAAGGATTCAGAGAAATTTGAATCTCCAAATGTTGAATTCTCAAGTTTGAGAATAATTCTTGATGTTGTCTGGTATAGATTTGATAGATTTACATACTGTTCTAACTTGGTCACTAGTTCATCATACTTATCACTGAAAATAATTCTGAAAGAATACATTTTCACTTCTAAATCTGCTTGTTTTTGTTGTTGTTAGCTGGAAAAGCAAATTAAGAATGTGGAAAAAGAAAGATAAGCTGAGTCACCTTAGGGAGTCAATGAAGCTGTTGTAAATTGTAGATCACAGATTGTAAATCTCAGCCAATAAATCTCCAAGTTATAAAGCATGGGTGAGATGTAAAAAAAAGTTAATATATTACTAAGAAACTGGTAAGAACTTGGTGTAAGATACTGTAAAGCTTGAAAGTTTCAGTTTGGCTGTCTCTTGTCGGTCTGTTGTTTTCTGTGGTCAGCTTTACAGAGAAAAACATAAAACACCTTGAAGATGTATAAATCCATTGGGTTTGCTCAGCTCCAAATTACTCCCAAAGGATTAATTGTTCCTCCACTTTAGATCCCTGACAAATGTCTAAGATTAATCAATTATCATGGGCAGAAAAGGAGAAACTAAAACAGCTTTCTATCTATAGGCAACTTCTATCTATAGTAAACGATGGGTGCTCCATCACTGGAGGTTTTTAAGAAGAGACTGGACAGCCACTTGTCTGGAAAGGTATATGGTTTCCTGCTTGAACAAAGGGTCAGACTAGAAGACCTCCAAGGTCCCTTACAACTACGTCATTTTGTTATTCTGTCTCCTCCCTAGCAAACTGCCAGTCTTGGATCCCATATTCTGATCCAACAGGAAGAGCAATTCAACAAGTAAGCCACTTGTAAAGATGTAAGTAACTCATTCGGGTTTTTATTATGACTCAGATGCAGTTTCTTCCTCAAAAAGAAAAAAAAAATCCACTATTTATAGGAAGCTCTTTTGTTACAAAATGAATGCTGTTAATGTTAATGATAGCAGTATTCCAATATCTCAGGGGCTGCCCCAAAGAAGAGGGAATCAAGCTATTTTCCAAGGCACCTGAAGGCAGGACAAGAAGCAACAGGTGGAAACTAATTAAGGAGAGAAGCAACCTAGAACTAAGGAGAAACTTCCTGACAGTGAGGACAATTAACCAGTGGAACAACCTGCCTCCAGAAGTGGTGAATGCTCCAACACTGGAAGTTTTTAAGAAGAGACTGGACAGCCATTTGTCCGAAATGGTATAGGGTTTCCTGCCTGAGCAGGGGATTGGACTAGATGACCTCCAAGGTCCCTTCCAACTTTACTATTATTATTATTAAGGCACTTGCAATCATAAGGCTGCATTTTCCACCCCTGACGTAAGTGATGGTGGTGATCACAAACCGGAAAAGTGCTCTTCAACTCCATTTCTTCTCTTTCTCATCTTCTTCTGTGGCCACCAGGATTACGTGAAGAAATAAACTATTGGGCAGATTAAGAAACCAGCCTTCCTGCAAAAATCTGCATGGCTTTCAACCTGGCCACCTTCTAGCATTCCTTAAAAACTTGAGTTTTCCTGGAGGTCTTCGGTTAACAAGCTCCTTAAGATAGGGAGGGTTATGGATGGATGATGCTGTTCCCTTGGTTGGGCACAGTTTTATGGACGTTTGCCATTAAGCCAGTCCTGTTGTTCTAATTTTGTAAAGCTGCCCGGAGTCATTTAAAATTGGGCAATCTAGCAATTGCATTCAGTAAATACACATTGTTAAAGGAATTAAGAAAAATAAATAAATCCATTTGTCAGGGAGCTGTAGGATAGAGCTGGAAAGGCAACTGATGCTTCTCAGATTACCCTTCAGTTAAGTCTGATGAGCTTTGAGCCCATGTTCAGACTTATCAGTTTCATGTCACAATGGACCAGGGAGGTGCTTTTATTGCTGTCCTGGCCAGGAAAGGACCAGAGAAATTGGATCTTTTTAACAGGCAATGGAGCATATTCATTCTGAATCTGTTTCCTTCCCTTTTCTTTTTCATTTTGAATGGATAGCTGTTCCTGTCTGGAGAAAAATCATGAGTGTGAGGAGTGTGTGTTTTGATATGCATCATTCACAACAGGCATGGATATTCAGACTTGAATAAAAATTAATGGAATGGAATGGAATGGAGGAGAGGAAAGGAGAGGAGAAGAGAGGAGAGGAGGAATGTAGAATAGAATAGAATAGAATAGAATAGAATAGAATAGAATAGAATAGAATAGAATAGAATAGAATAGAATAGAATAGAATAGAATATGGACTGGACTGGAATGGAATGGAATAGAATAGAATAGAATAGAATATGGAATAGAATAGAATAGAATAGAATAGAATAGAATAGAATAGAATAGAATAGAATAGAATAGAATATGGAATGGAATAGAATAGAATAGAATAGAACAGAATAGAATAGAATAGAATAGAATAGAATAGAATATGGAAGGGATCTTGTAGGTCATCTAGTCCAACCCCCACCCAAGCAGGAGACCCTACACTATTTCTGACAGATGGCAGTCAGTCTCTTCTTGAAAGCTTCAAGTGATGAAGCTCCCACAATCTTCAAATGTGTGCTTAAACATGAGTAGTTTATTTCAGGTCCCTGGAAAACGGTATCTAATTTAAAGTCCAGCAATAACAGACTGTTAAAGTATCTCCTGCAGTTCAATTGAAGCTACCGAGAATAAATAAATGTATTACTCATGAAACTCATATCTTGCCATCTTCTTATGAAGGGGCCATTGGCATCATCATTATTGTAAAAAAAAAAAAAATACACAGAACTTACATAAAATAATGTCCTTCAGCAAACTGCAGCTATTCTGACAATGCTATCACCCACTTAACATTTTATAAAGGAAACAATCTTAATCAACTCATTTATAATTATCTAATTTTCCCAGAAACGGTGTTTTTTTAAAAAAATAGCTAGTCATATGCTTAAACATTTAATCACTTCTAACACTCATTGCTTGACAGTACAGTTTTACTAGAGTAGATGGCAAACAATGGTCTTTACCGAGAATATTTTACAGCAGCACACATTGAAATAAAAGATAACCACTTTGCTAATATGTCCCACCTTTTTCTCTAATGCCCAAAAGACACACATATGCTCATTCTTACATTGATGTAGTGAACAAAACTCTTAAGTAAAATAAGTGCTGGCTATAAATGACTCTAAAACCAGATATATCACTAGAAGATAAAATAAGAAGACTGCATGTATAATAATAATAATAATAATAATAATAATAATAATAATAATAATAATAATAATAAAAAATTGGAAGGGACCTTGGAGGTCATCAAATCCAACCCCCTGCTCAGGCAGGAAACCTTATATCATTTTGGACAAATGGCTGTCCAGTTTCTTCTTCAAAACTTCCAGTGTTGGAGCATTCGCTGCTTCTGGAGGCAGGCTGTTCCACTGGTTAATTGTTCTAACTTTCAGGAAGTTTCTCCTTAGTTCTAGGTTTCCTCTCTCCTTGACTAGTTTCTATGCATTGCTTCTTGTCCTTCCTTCAAGCGCTTTGGAGGATAGCTTGACTCCTTTGTGGCAACCCCTGAGATATTGGAACATTGCTATCATGTCCCCCCTCATCCTTCTTTTCATTAAACTAGACATACCCAATTCCAGCAACTGTTCCTTATATGTTTTAGCCTATAAGGAACGGTTGCTGGAATTGGATATGTCTTCGTTGGAGAAGGCAATGATGCTAGGAATAGTTAGTGGAACAAGAAGAAGGGGCAAACAAAGGACATGCTAACTTGATAACATCAAATCTCATGCAAAGTTGAACATACAACAATTGAAAAAAGCTGCACTTGACATGGTAGCATGGAGAGCACTTAACTATAAAGTTGCGAACAGCCCAGACGCTTTATCATTTATTATTGTTCGTTAAAACAGCAACAACCAATGACTTGAGATAGTCTTTTGACCAATTCTGTTCTTTGATCTGAATGAAGAGGAACTTCCCTTAAGAAGTCCATCCTGCTGGGAAAGGAAGAAATAAAGAGAACAGGATGATCAACAGCAATATGGATGGCTTATTTTCAGTTGAACACCTGAAGGACCAAGATTATTCTGGAAAAGTTATGTAGTCATCAATAGTCAAGTTGATGTCCATAATTGAAGAAGTACTGAGAGCTTCAGGAGGTAAATTATGGCCAGCAGTTATATAAGCCAATGCCCAACATTCTCTTATGGCAGAATCTACAGCAGGACTCTATAATTATGGACTTGCTTGTTTTTGTTTGTTTGTTTGTTTGTTTTGTTTTGTTTTGTTTTTAGGGATTCTGCCTTAATTGACTATGCTTTGAAGAGGAATTGGACAGGTTAAGTACACATCCTTATGGGATACAATGAGTGATTTGGGGATAGCCCTGGAGAAACTTGGAGGCCTTATTCATTTACCTTGATCTAAAAGAACACAGCCAATTATTGATGAAACAATAACATTGTTGTGAAAAGATAGAAGGACTGGTGTTAAGAAACAGGAATAAGATATTACTCTTCTCATACAACTGTCAAGTAGGATAAACATTCTGAAGAGCACTGTGAAAATACCCCTAGGCTAAAAGTCATATTTGGTCTTGGACTGAATAGAACAGAACACAATAATACAGAACAGAATAGAATATAGAGTAGAGTAGAGTAGAGTAGAGTAAAGTAGGGTAGGGTAGGGTAGGGTAGGGTAGGGTAGGGTAGAGTAGAATAGAATAGAATAGAATAGAATAGAATAGAATAGAATAGAATAGAATAGAATAGAATAGAATAGAATAGAATACTTTGTAGGTGATCTAGTTCAACATCCTGCCCAAGAAGAAGACCCAATACCATGTTTGACAGATGGCAGTCTAGTCTCTTCTTTAAAGCTTCCAGTGATGAAGCTCCCACAACCTCTGAAGGCAAGCAGTTCCATTGGTTGATTGTTCTCACTGTCAGAAAATGTCTCCTTATTTCCAGGCTGAATCTCTCCTTGGATCAGTTTCCATCGATTATTCCTTGTCTGGCCTTCAGGTGCTTTGGAAAATAGGTTGACCCCCTCCACTCTATGACAGTCCCTCAAATATTGGAACACTGCTATCATGTCTCTCCTGTTCCTTCTCTTCACTAGAATAGCCAGTTCCTGTAACCATTCTTCATATGTTTTAGCTTTCAGTCCCCTAATCATCTAAAGCAGGGGTCCCCAATCCCTGGTCCATGGACCAGCACCAGTCCACAGCATGCCAGCAAGTGGGCCGCACAAACAAGCAAAGCTCCATCCTCGGGATGCAGGCAGTATTCAAAACCACACACCCCCTGATCCGGGTAAAAACCTTTCTCCATGGCACCAGTCCATGGCACCTCTGATCTAAAGCTTCCTCCTTCTGTTATGTATTCAAGATGGACAGTGATTAATATTTATATGTTACTTAAATGTAAGGGTGTAGTCTATACATATGTTGTATATAGTATGTTTAAATGTGTGCTATGCATGTGTACACTTTGAGAGCAAGCAACTAAATTTCATTTTTAATGTGTGCCATTGTGCCCACAGTAGAAAAAAATGACAATAAAGGTTATCTGTCTATCTTTGTTGCTCTTATGGGGTCTCAGTCAAAAAAGTACTGACTGAATCCAAAACAAGCTCAAGCTGAAGGGCCTAATTACTGTCTGACCTTGATTATTTTCTCACCAACATTTCATTACCCAAACTCGATAACAACATCAGTGCTGGGTCAGGAAATGTCTGCAAGAAAACAACAAATCTCAGAAAGCACCAAGGATACCTCATTTCAACCCTGAGCAACAAATATTCTCCTTTATAAACATCCAACTTTATACTATATCTCCATTTAATTAAAATCAAACTAATATCATGTCATGGTCAAACTAACCTCAAGTCATGTATCTGCCCGAGTCCTTTCTCTTATTAGCTATATATTTTCCTAGGAACTTGTTGTGATTCCTCGCCAGCCAGTGGACCTGGCAGCTGAGTTTGAGGAATCAGAGGAGGAGGAGGAGGGGCCTGGAGTGACATCAGAATCAGAGGAAGGCTCTGAGGTGCTCCAAGACTTACAGTCTGACGAGGAGCTTGGCCCCTCTACTTGCACTCAGGCTGAGACACAGGTGTGCTGGGAGCCTGAGTTGGACAGGGATGATTCAAAGCTGGGAGATATCCAGGATGCTCGTAAATGCCGGCAGGCAACGAGAGTAGGACAGAGGAATGCAACGGGGCTGCTCCAAAGGCAAAGGAGAAGACATTAGGAAGCATCGCCTTGGCTGCATAATAAAAGGGAAGGTGTGGGAGGTGCTGGTTGCAGAAGGCAACCATTCATGTTGAGGATCAAGTTTCTGTGGACTGTGTTTGTTTGCCTTGGACATTGACTCAGGTCTGTGAATAATAAAAGGGGATTGGTTTTTTTTCTTGTGGTTCCAGCTTGCTTATTGGAAGAGGGGTTTCTCCTTGTGAGCTTAACAAGGACTCACATAGGCTGGGACAGAACAGAACTTGATTCTGGAACCTACACCAAAGATTTAAATACAGTAGGCTCTGTCTGGTTCTGTGGCCTAGATTGTGCACATCTGTTTCAGTTATTATGGATGTAGCTACTCTACTGTACCTATAAAATGTCATTCCATAAGGATATGCAAAGTGAACTAAATGGATGGAACCAAAATTGCTTACTAGAAATTGGAACAACAGCTCCATGGTGCCTTAGGTTTAAATTAGCATTGTAAGGGAAGTAACATTTCTTGACTGAGAATATGAATTTGGTATGTCATAATACTTCCCTTGAGAGCCCTCGCTGCCTTTCTCATAATTAGTTAGGGTTGCCATCAACTCAGATCTGACTTCAGACAACTGTACAGTCAAATGTTAACCATCTTGTCCTTTCTCCATTTATTTGTAGTTCTTTCAATAATATTTCAGTAATTTTATTGATCACTTCCCTCCAGCTTGCCCACTTGTTCCCCTTCTTCTATTTCCCTCAACCTTACTAACACAATTATTTCCTCTATTCTAATATCTGCTCTTATAATAGGCTTAAAATAGGTGATTCTGTTTGCTGATCTTTCCTCTCAAGAGCAACCTCAAATCTTAATTTGGTGAAGGACATGGCTGACTATCTTCAGAGTCCAAATTCAGAATTTCAAGACATTTGCTTTTTTTTATTCAGTCTTCCCAAACGTCTGTACTTTGTAGTTACTGGAAAGACCACTGCTTTAACTATTTTCTCCCATTAAGCTTGGAATCTCAGTAAGGAAGCTCCAAGAATCTAGCCAATCTTGGCTGATCTTGAAAAGTTTGTTTTGGGTTTCAGCAGCAAATACCCAACTGAGCCAGTCTGAGAAATTGGATTTATGGAAGACATCAGTAGCAAAGCCTTTCTATATCTTTCCCGTATTTTTTGTCAAGAAAGCTACATGGATGACTTGATAAAGTTACAAATATTAGATCTTGACTAGAAGATTCTTTTTTACCAGCAGACAGCAACACCTTGCTTAGTTTGCCAAAAAAAAAAAAAGCAATACTTGACTAAGGAATCCAATTAGAATTGGAAAACCATAAGAAATTGAATACAGTTCAGCAGCAAGCAATTGTAAATTATTTCCCTAGAGTTGTCAGGAGCTTTATGAATTACTAGAAATTGGTACAACAGCTCCTTGATGCCTTAGGTTTAAATTAGCATTGTAAGGGAAGTAACATTTCTTGACTGAGAATATGAATTTGGTATCTCATAATAGTTCCCTTGAAAGCCCTCATTGCCTTTCTTGTTCTCTGTCTTGGATTTTAGTGGGGGTTTCTAATCCAAGACAGAGAACAAAAAAATGGCAAAGCCCTCCTCCCATACATAAAAGGCACCACAGACAGAATCAGCAAGATCCTCCACAAACACAACATCAAGACAGCATTCTGCACAAACAGAAAAATATCCATCATCCTAAGAAACCCCAAAGACAAAATTGAGTTAGAAAATCAAGGAGTATATGAAATCCCATGCACTGCTTGCCCCACCACATACATCGGACAAACCAACAGAAGAATAAGTGCATGCATTGAAGAACACAAGAACTCAGTCAAAAAAGAGGAACCAACTTCTTCCCTGGTCCAATACCTTAAAGCCACAGGACATGAAATTGACTTTAAAAAGACCAGAACTATCGCCAAAACTGAACACTTTAATAACAGAATAATCAAAGAAGCCATCAATTTTACACGGGAGAAAACCCGAACAACCAAAGACCCATATATATATATATATATAGGTCTTTGGTTGTTCGGGTTTTCTCCCGCGTAAAATTGGAAGTGTCTTGGCAACGTATATAAATACCCGCGAAAACCTCAGAAAACATATATATATATATATATATATATATATATATATATATATATATATATATATATATAACAGTTATCTATTTATGCATTGTTCTTCACCAAGCACCCAATTGTCCTATGCCTACAGCAGCTCATGAATAAAATTTGTCCCCTCCTCTCTTTCCTTTAAATCTAATTAGTTGGAAAGGTTTAAAAAAGTGTTTTGGCTAATTTGTACTGTAAGCATGTAATTGATAAAATCTGTGTTAAGAACCCCAAGGAGCATGATTTAAAATGGCAATTTGTTAAAATAATGTCTATTACTGCTGATTTTCCCATGATCCTACCAGTTAACAGAACAAGCTCATTTATCATTAGACTCAAATTAACTGAGCCATAATCTGCCCTAACCTTCGGAGAGTTATTTCAAATCTTGCTCCTTTCAAAAAGACATTGTGGTATTTTTTTTCCCCCTGTTTTATAGAAACAGCAGATTTGTGCTGTTTGGAAATCACAATAGGCAGAGAAACCCACACCAGAACTGAGATCAGGAGTGTGTTTCATCTAAGGTTTTCCAAAATGGAATGGACAACCATTTGACTAGGATGGTATAAGTTCTCCTTTCTTGAGCAGGATGTTGAACTAGAAGACTTCCAAGGTCTCTTCCAGATCTATGATTCTATATTCTATGTACAAAGGACCCCTCAACAGGTTTGAATGCCATTGACCCCCCCACCCCAAGCTCAGGGATACTGTTTGATGTCATCTTGGTTGTCCCTATTACATCAAGTCCAGATTTAGATTACTGTCTAGATTATTGTCTGATACATGTGCCACTGAAATTTGTGGTATGCTGAAATAGCATGCTATGAAGTTTGCACGAAACCATTGGGAAAAGACTGTTAAAACTAGTCAGTAAGGCAAATTCATCCTAGTGATGACACTCAATGTTGCTGCTTCTTTGTATCTATCAATAGCACTTAGCGATAACACTTAGATTTATGTACCACTTCACAGTGCTTTACAGCCCTCTCTAAGCAGTTTACTGTATCAGCCTATCGCCCTCGACAATCTGGGTCCTCATTTTACCAACCTCAGAAGGATGGACGGCAGACTCAACCTTGAGCCGGTCAGGATCAAACTCCTGGCAGTCAGCAGAATTAACCTGCAGTACTGCATCCTAACCACTGCACCACCACGGCTCTAACTTCAGGGAAGCAGCATAACCCTTAATGTTGTACCCTGGTGGTGCGCCAACACTGGAGTGTTGGGGTTTTTTTAGAACAGATTGGACAACCATTTGTCTGAAATGGTGTAATAGTAATAGTAATAGTAGTAAAGTTGGAAGGGACCTTGGAGGTCATGTAGTCCAACCCCCTGATCGGGCAGGAAACCCTACACCATTTCGGACAAGTGGGTAGGGTATCCTGCTTGAACAGGGGATTGGATTAGACTCCATGGTCCCTTCCAACTCTGCTATTCTAATCTTACAGACAGTTTCCTGTTAATCAACAGCATCTCCATCTTATCCATATTTAATTTTGGCTGCTTCTCCATTATGCAGTCCATTCTTTACATCTAACTTGGGTAGTAAGGAATATACCACTTATTTTGAACAATGCATCCTGTTCCTTATGTTACCAGAAAGATCCTTTATGTATCAGAGCCTTTGGTGGCGCAGTGGTTAGAATGCAGTACTGCAGGTTACTTCTGATGACTGCCGACTGCCTGCAGTTTGGCAGTTCAATTCTCAATGGCTCAGGGTTGACTCAGCTTTCCATCCTTCCAAGGTCAGTAAAATGAGGACCCAGATTGTTGGGGACAATATGCTGATTCTGTAAACCGCTTAGAGAGGGCTGCAAATCACTGTGAAGCGGTATATAAGTCTAAGTGCTATTGCTATTGCCGGCTAACTCTGCCCACAGTCAGGAATTCGATCCTCACTGGCTCAAGGTTGACTCAGCCTTCCATTCTTCCCAGGCGGGTCAAATGAGGACCCAGATTGTTGGGGCTGACTCTGTAAACCACTTAGAGAGGGCTATAAAGCACTGTGAAGTGGTATATAAGTCTAAATGCTTTTGCTATTTTCCCATGCTACTACAAATGACATAAACCAATAGCTAGCAACATTTTAGAAAGCCTCATAATAGTAATTCCACCTCTCTGTATGCTAGCCCCATAGCTTAAGACTACATACATTGACGATAATGCACATGGCTAACTATTTTTAAATATCTTCAGCATTTATTCCTTACTGTCTTCTCTTAAATTTTTGAAACGATTAAATTCTTTGACAAAACACTCAGCCTCTATCATTGTGGTGCAATTAAATTGTCTGCTATGCTACTTACATGTACTAAAATTATATAGATTAGTTGAATGCCTGGGTTAAGAGATCATTAAGGATAATTTTCAATCCTCTTCTTGCCTAACTAGTCTTTAAAAATGTTACATTTTGATTTTATGTAGGACTAACAGATCAAGACTACAAACTCAGGGGAACACAGGATGGCTGCATTTATTTTCTGCCAGCTAGTGATCAGCTAGAATTTTTCAAATAAGGTCTTGAAGCCCTAGATAGTGTCTCTTTTCAGCCAAGCTTGACTGGAGGAAATGGCCCCAAATTCTACAGAGTAATCCAAGTCCAGTCACTTCATAGGTTTATTAAAGACATTAATAACATGTCTGAATTTTTCAACTTGTTCGCTAATGATTAAACTCCTTTTTTATGACTGTAATCCCTTAATTTGGAGCAGAGTCAGGGCAACTGGATGGAATTAAGCATTTACTGGCTGGATGCCCTTCCTGACACCTACAGAGTTCACAATACTTTTTTTTTTTTTTTTGCACCCTAGGAGAGAGAAACATCTGCTGCTATCTAGGACTGATCTCTCAACCTTCTGAGTGGAAGGCAAGAGTCTTCACCACTAGGCTACCACACTGCTGTGTTTGCTAATGATTCTCAATAAAGAAATAACGGATCACTCCTATGACCCATTAGACATTTTTTTTTCATATTTTCTTTGAAAGAAAACAAGAACAACTAGAACTAGCAATAATTCAGGCCTTCTTCCCTAATCCATCATTGTTAACAGACAACTACTGCATTGGCCTTTCAAAACTCATTCTGTTCTGTCACAGCCTACGTGAGTCCTTGTTATGCTCACAAGAGAGAACCACTCTTCCAAGAACAGGCAGGAATCGCAAGAAAAAAACAACCCTTTTTATTCTCACAGACCTGAGTCAATGTCCAGGTCAAACAAACACAGTCCACAGAAACTCGATCTTCAAAACGAATGGTTGCCTTTGGCAACCAGCACCTCCCACACCTTCCCTTTTATTATGCAGCCAAGGCGTGGCTTCCTAATGCCTTCTTCTTTGCCTTTGGAGCTGCCCCATTGCATTCCTCTGTCCTACTCGTTTCTCTTGCCTGTGCATTCATGCATCGGGGATTTGTCCCAGCTGTTCTTCATCACTCTCCAACTCAGGATCCCAGCACAGTTGTAGAGGGGTCAGGCTCCTCATCTGACTGTAAGCCTTGGAGCTCCTCAGAGCCTTCCTCTGACTCTGATGTCACTCCAGGCCCCTCCTCCTGCTCTGATTCCTCAGACTCAGCTGCCGGATCCACTGGCTGGCGAGGAATCACAACACATTCATCCTTCTGATGCCCTTCACAGTCCTTTCTGAATTTACTACCCTTAAGAATTTGAGGTCATCAGCAAATATGGCTGCCTTACTGCTTGCCACAGTTCCATGGCAATCCATGTTAAAAATAACAGAAAAATAAAGATATGTTTCTAGTCCTCATCCTAATTTGAAATTAATCTGAGTTTCACCAAATCACTCACTTTTGCCTATAAATGACAATTGCCATCTAAAAGGCCTTAAATTTCACATCTTCTAGAACAGGAGTGTCAAACTCGCAAGTCATGTGATTTGTCATGACGTGTTGCGGCTTTTTCCCCATTGCCAGAGCTGGGATGGGCGCGATTTCGGCATGATGCATCTGGCCCATGGGCCGACAGTTTGACATCCCTGTTCTAGAATAATATATTTAAAACAGTATAGATTTAAAATCTTGATCTGTGTATTTTTAATATTTTAATTATTCTTACTACTTACTTGATAACTTGTAAGCCACCCTTATAGGGGAAACGGGTAGCATAAGAAGAAAGAAAGAAAGAAAGAAAGAAAGAAAGAAAGAAAGAAAGAAAGAAAGGAAGGAAGGAAGGAAGGAAGGAAGGAAGGAAGGAAGGAAGGAAGGAAGGAAGGAAGACAAAGAAAAGAGCACTGACGATCTGTCATAACATTCAGATAATAATTTGCTTGACCCAGTTTGGGACCACAATACCAATTTATACCTGATGATTCAAAAAAAAAAAAAAAAAGAAATCCAATCTCTGCTACAGACAACATAAGAAATTGTGAGTGATATCACCTGATGCTACCTATAAATTTTAGAATTGCTGAAAATTCAGGATTGTTGAACACCTACTTTGCCAGGCTTCGCTTACCAAATAATGGTCTCCCCCCCCCATTTTTCTGTTCTTTTGGGTCTTTTGTTAAATTCTGAATTTTAAAATGCTTGATTTGATACTTCTGATTTCTCTTTCAGCCTACTGTTTTTATCTTGTGCTTGCTTCATAAAAGTGATTTTTAATGGATTAAAGCGCTCCACTTGTTTTGTTTGGCCTGGGAAGCCATCTGGCCAGATACAGATGTTATAATTAAATATATCGGGCGTTTCCCACAGGAAACTGATCTCAACCTGTTTGGGGCTTAAAAGGCTAATAGCTTTTTAACAATAAATAGCAATTTGAGCGTGTGTGGCTGGCAGTTTAGTGTGCTGCTTGTTTTCTCAAAGATCCCATTGATTTTCACTGAACTTAAATCACAGTAAGACTTGCTACAAATACATGATAGATCATAACAATTTCATGCAACCTAGAGAATGTGAGCTTTATGTCATCTATCTATCTATCTATCTATCTATCTATCTATCTATCTATCTATCTATCTATCTACAGTATGTCTGTCTGTCTACCTACCTACCTACCTACCTATATCTATTATCATTATCATCATTATTATCTATCTATCATCTATCTATCATCTATCTATCTATCTATCTATCTATCTATCTATCTATCTATCCATCCATCTATCTATCCATCCGTCCATCTGTCCATCAGCTTTCATCTATCTACCTATTCTATCTATCCTCTATCAATGTATTACTCAACACTTGTTTGTCTGATCTAACCACATGGCTACAAGGTTGGCAGGTGTCTTAATTTAGCAAGGGTGGATAATTGAACACTGGAGCTACTTTCTGTAGGCATCCTACAACATGGTTAAGAGAATGAGTGTGTGTTGATATCTAATGTATGTACTTATTTAGCAAGGTGTTATTAGTAAAGTGTCAATACTATCATGCAATAAGAATATTATATCCATGTTGCAATGGTTTTTAACAATAAATAGTGCAGGAGTCTCCAAACTCAGCAACTTTAAGAGTTGTGGACTTCAGCTCTCAGAATTCCTCAGTCAACAAGGTTGAATGAGGAATTCTGGGAGTTGAAGTCCACAAGTCTTAAAGTTGCCGAGTTTGGAGACCCCTGACTTAGTGAAATGGAGATAGTTGGATTATCCCTCTTATCACCATGTACTGAGTGTCTCTTTTGCAGACATATGTTACACATGCAAGTTATGTGCAGAATTATCTAGCAAGTAGATAGACTATTTGACAAACATGCTTCTTCTAGGCAACATTGCCCTTAGCTGCTCCACATATTGTACATCAACTGGACCTATACATGTATATTTATTCTGTTTTCAAAATAGCTAAACATAGTTTCCCAATTAATATTTTTTTTAAAAAAAACATACCATATTTTGAATGACAGATTTGCTATTAACTATGGCATCTAAAATATATATCACTCAAGATAAAGCCAGAATAACATAAAACTTGTTGGCATACACAGGCTGCCATAAACTCACTAAATCAACAACAAACAATTTAAAAGTCTTCCACAATGCATGAATTTATAAATAAAATAAAAGGTGATGGGAGAATGAAAAGGCAATTGGAATGTCACACCGTAGATACAGCCAAAATATTCTGACAATCCCCAAGCACTTGTCAGAACAGGAAAGAATTCATTCAGCTAGATGGTTATTCATTTCTAAGATACACATAAACTACTCTAGTCAGTTTTGTGTAGGGGTTTAGGCATTGGACTATAAACTGAGAGACTATGAGTTCTAGTCCTGCCTTAAACACAAAGCCATCCGAGTGACCTTGAGCCAGTCATCTTCTCTCAGCCCTAGAAAGGAGGCAATATCAAACCCCTTCTAAAAAGGTGGACAAAAAAACTCTAGCAACTTCTCCAAGCAGTCTCTGAGAATCAAACATGATTAAATGCAGTAGAAGAAAATAAAATCTATAGTTATTTACAGACCTAGACCAAAGTTTCTGATACAACAAAATGTGGTAAACAAAATTATAATATTAAAAGTGTAAATAAATGGGAATAGCTTTTGGACACAAACATGAACTATCAAACCCTACTTGAACCCAAACATTCTCTTAATGCCGTCATGACTGAATCATGTTTAACAGAACAATAGAATAACAGAGTTGGAAGGGCCTTGGAAATATTTTAGTCCAAGCCCCTGCTCAAGCAGGAGAGCCTGCACCATTCCAGATAACTGGCTGTCCAGTCTCCTCTTAAAACCTTCCAGTGATGGAGCACCCACAACTTCTGAAGGCAGGCCCTTCCACTGGATAATTGTACTCACTGTTAGGAAAATTCTGCTTAGTTCTAGGTTGGTTCTCTCCTTGATTAGTTTCCCTCCATTATTTCTTGTCCTGCCTTCGGGTGCTTTGGAGAATAGCTTGACTCCCTCTTCTTTGTGGCAACCCCTGAAATATTGGAAGACTGCTATTATGTCCCCCCTCATCCTTCTCTTCATTAAACTACTAGACATCCCAATTCCACCAACTGTTCTTTATGCTTTTTAGCCTCCCGTCCCCTAATCATCTTTGTTGCTCTTCTCTGCACTCTTTCTAGAGGCTCAACATCTTTTTTACATCGTGGTGACCAAAACTGGATGCAGTATTCCAAGTGTGGCCTTACCCAAGCCTTATAACCTGATTATTGTGATATATTATGATATGGGTTGTAAGTAAGCGAATAACTGAATAAATAAATGAAAGATGAATAAATCTCTAGATCTCTACCTTGCTTGCTGTTGTTGGACCGATATTCTACATGGATCATATTCTTGACATATCAACATGCTGATAGATCAACATGAAGAATTTGGGCAGTAATGCGTGGCTGACATTTTAAAAAGTTCACTCCACGTGTATAACTGCGCTTAGCTGTGTTTTTCCTTCCCTCCCCGGTTGTTTGGAGCAGATGATTGAGTTTCCCAGGAGGGCAGTGAAGCCACAAACTGATTAAAAGTTTTTTTCTTTTCTTTTCTGTTTTTTAATATATTGAGAAATAAAACATGTTAAATGGCAACCCTGCGTATCAAGGCACCAGCGCTGCTAGCACATTGTCAGTCACCTTCCTCCAGTGAATTAATCTGCCAGGCACATTAGAAATATCATCCTTCATGTCAGAGGCAAATCCATTATACTGTATCCAGAGGACAAAAGGGGCCTCTAAAAACTCACTCACCATTCTAATTATATTTTCCAGTTTCTCAATGGTTTAAAAGCCCAGTTCTTATATGTAAATTGATGGGCATCTGTCTGCTAAATTTGTTATCCCCCATTTGGTTTTCAAAATGTCAACAGATGCTAAGGAAAAAAAAAAGCAGTCAGAGAAGTCAATGCATGTCAATGCATAGGAAAAAAAAATAGAGAAAAGACTAAAACGTTGTGACATTTTAATATTTTTATATGGCTCGGTTTGTGTTGTCTTCCTCGCTTTGTATATGGCATGAGTTTGTAATGACATTTTATGGGGGGGGGAATTAAAATGTCCAAAAATCAACAACATGAAATTTAAACCAAAGAGTATAAACATAAAGCACCTTTCAAACCACCTCAAGGAAATAGTGTTTCTATTTCAGGACTGGAATGTGAGGAAAAAGTAATAATTTAATTTAGCCACATGGCAATTAAGTATATTTTAATGGAAACACTGTTCAGTCTCGTAATTCCAATGTGGAACATGATTATGGTATTGCACTCCAGATTATATTCTGGAGGAGCACAAAAATTATATAGGTGATGAATTCTGAAATTAAATATAGTTTGCATGCTGCCCATTCTCCTTGTTGCGCATCTACTAATATGATTTGTCGTGCAAACAAAAAGACCCATGTTTGTTGATTTTCAATAGAGATTGCAAATCAGGCAAAATGCAGTTTGAATCTATGTGAATATTGCCCTGATTTAACTTTGCTGTTCAGTTTGATTTGGATTTCTGAATCAATGTGCCAAATTGGTATGAATCAGTTCCAAAAACCAGTCAGATTGTGAAAAATAGGTGATGAAAATACTTGAATTGGTGCAGAAGTATCTGATTTGGCATGTCAGTCCAATTTGTTTTGGAAATGTAACTGAAATGCTTTTGAACCGTCTCCCTGAACTAAATATTTGGATTCACTGGTCTTTTGTGAGTGAGGAAATAAAACCTGACTTGCAAAATGAATGATTGACTATGTACCGACAAGTTGATCTCAACTCATATAAATATGAAATTAGGAGGATGAGGTCAAAAGGGTCTTCCCTATGTATATAAATTGAGATAAGGAAATAATAACTGCCTTTGGATGTTCAATTTTATTCCTAACACAGAAAAAATAGAGTGAACTATAGTAGTTCTTTTAAACAAACGATGGGACAGGAAAATACCCTGCAGTATAATTGAAGAAGGCAGATCTCTTTTTAAGGATATCTTAACAGACAAGCAGAAACACCCTTCAATTTCTAAACATGAAATACCTTTCAACTTCTAAACATGAATTTACTGGAAAACTTACATCGCTATATTAATGTTTTTCTGGAGCTGGTATTTTGCAAAAAAAAAAAATTATTAGCTGCAAAATCATATTCAATTGTTAAATTAAAAAGGAGGAAGAGGAGGAGGAGGCTGGTCTATAAACACTGCTTTTCACCACATAAAACTTCCTTCTGAATGTCACCTTCAAGAACTTCCCTTCTTAGCAACTCATGCAAAATGTCAATGCCAAACGGAGAACGTGGCATGTCCAATGGTAGCAACATTTACGACATTAAAAGTTCAGGTTAGTGACAACCCTGTACTCATACTTGCCTGGATGTCATAGCACAAAGTTAAATATGGTGGTAAGTCCTGCTTTTATTATTTTCTTGAATCATCATTCTGGACCAGTGGTTCTCAACCTTTTTAATGCTGCGACCCCCAACCGGTCGTAAGTTGAGGACTACTCAACCGGTCGTAAGTCGAGGACTACTCAACTGGTGCAGCACCGTTTGCAGAATGGGACTTTTGGCGGGCTCAGCAGGGCAGAGACAGCCTGGACAATTCCTATTGGCTTTTGAAAGCAATAGAATTAGACTCTATTCAAGAGAGTCTATTCTATTGGCTTTCAAAAGCCAATAGATTAAAGGGAGTAGCACAGCTAAGGAAAAGGGGAAAAAAATGGCAGACTGCGTTGTTTGGCGACCCCCGTGAAATGGTCATTCGACCCCAAATGGGGTCCTGACCCACAGGTTGAGAACCACTGTTCTGGATGGTCAAATAAGCTAAGCAGATGGAGCTGTTGTCGTCTTGCCAAGGATCTCATAGTAAAGATAGAAGAGTCTAAATATAGTAGAAGCAGCTCAGACACTTTATTTTCAGGGAAATTTTTTTTCCCCAGGGTTGCTTATGTTTATGTATAATAACTAACTTATAATTATTCCATCAAGCAACAGGGCAATTAATTAATTATGATTATTTAATTATATATGAGATCCAGTTTGGCATTCTTGGGATCCAGATAGGTCTTCCTAGTGAGGGTTTGAAAATTTAGTTTCACTTGGTTAAAAGAATGGTAGAACTGAAAGGTTAACAATTCGTTCTATTCCCCATATCCTGCAGAATTTAGAAAGCTCCTACTGTTTTCACTCAAATGTTCATAGCCTCGTAATACTGCCTTTTCTCTACTCTGTCACATGGCAGTCTAATTGATCCCAAAGCCTTGTTAGCTTTAGTCTTCTCCAGTAGAACAAGTGACTAACAAGACGGGAGATATGTCAGCTGGATCAATATCTAGAGCAAATCAAGCCTGTGTATCACACTGCAAAGAAACAATATTTTAAATATGTAGCATATATTACACTACTGCCAGGGTCATCCCTGAGCCAGATTAAGACCTTCACATAGAGATGTCAGATGTTTAAACTCCCCTTCTGATTGGTTCAAGGACTAAGGACAGGGTATTGAATTCAGGCTAAAGAGAAATATACAAATGGACCAAACCAGGCATAATAGAAGAAAACTACATCAGAACATCAGCCAGTATAAAAACTGGCATTCTTGGCCAAAGCCATATGCAACTGAGGAAAGAAAGAAAGAAAAAAAGAAGGAAGGAAGGAAGGAAGGATGGAAGGAAGGAAGGAAGGAAGGAAGGAAGGAAGGAAGGGGGAAGGAAGGAAGGAAGGAAGGAAGGAAGGAAGGAAGGAAGGAAGGAAGGAAGGAAGGGGGAAAGGAAGGAAGGAAGAGGGGAAGGAAGGAAGGAAGATCATAAGTTTCTTTAGCCTCACTCTTTTTGTCCCTGATTCTTGACTTATTTTTTTTTCCTGAGCCTTTCTTAAGACTGAAAGCTCTGTATGTCTGAGACTTGCAGAAATGATATGAATCTAAAATATGATCTTACGAACAAGGGGAAGGTGACCTCCACAGAGCAGGCATACAAAGAGATCCCAAAGGCTTTTCCTAAATTTTCCAAGTTTTCCTGATCCTCCAGTTCTCAGTGGGCTCCTGAGCTGTCCGCTTAATTCTCGTTTTGAGAAGAAATATAAATTCCTTTGTTCCATAAGCTAGCTTTATCCCTTTTGTATGGAAGTCATTGTTTCTTGGCTAGTCCCTGTAAGGGAATGTGTGAAATGACCTTGGAGGGAGAGTGGAAAAAATACTGCCTAGGACAGTGGTTCTCAACCTGTGGGTCGGGACCCCATTTGGGGTCAAACGACCATTTCACGGGGGTTGCCAAACAACGCAATCCGCCATTTTTCCCCCTTTTCCTTAGCTGTGCTACTCCCTTTTATTCTACTGGCTTTTGAAAACCAATAGAATAGACTCTCTTGAATAGAGTCTAATTCTATTGGCTTTCAAAAGCCAATAGGAATTGTCCAGGCTGTCTCTGCCCTGCTGAGCCCGCCAAATGTCCCATTCTGTAAACGGTGCTGCACCAGTTGAGTAGTCCTCGACTTACAACCAGTTGAGTAGTCCTCGACTTACGACCGGTTGGGGGTCGCAGCATTAAAAAGGTTGAGAACCACTGGCCTAGGAAACAATCAGACAGGAGAGGGAGGAGTCCCCAAAAGCTTAACGGTCAGAAAAAAAAGTAGGAAGGACCTGTCTTAAATGATCAGGCAGTTAAAAGTGTTTGTGGGAAATTTGTCCCGTCAGACTTTCAAGATTCTGTTAATGTAGCCTTACAATAAATGAGAATTAGCTCACCCAGCCTCGTTTCCTGCCTACTCTAGCTGGGAGAGCTAACAGTTCCAAAAGAAAAGATAAATTCCTTGCTGGAATGCATAATACAAATTGGAGAAGGGAAATATTTTATCCTTCAAACCCCAGGCAGGAAATTATACCATGGAAGCTTTAAAATGCCTCATTCCTGATCAATTTCCATCTCTAGTGAATGCAGCTTATACCAAGGCAGCTGGAGTATAACACAAAATTAAGGCTAATGAAAAAAGTCTGCTGGATTATGGAATATTTGCAAATAATACATTCAAGCGAAAGAGAAGTAAGATTACCAGTATATTATAGTTCTCGAGTTGCAGATAATGAAAAACAAAAATCCTAATTACATTGCATTTCTCACCGCTGATTTGCTCATTGCCTCCATTTGACAGTAATGAGTTCTGCTTGTTTGAGCTATTCCTTGAGTAATCTGGCACTTTTCATTAACTAGCTTCCAAGTTATGCTAATTATTAACAGGACCTATTACACTGAATATTATAATTTGCCTTTAAATTAATAATGCACAATCTCATATGATGCTGAAAAGGAAGCAAAATAGTGTGAAGATCTAAATAGAACATTAAATGCATTGGGTTGGCTGGCATTCTATTGTGGTTTTTTTTTGGGGGTTGTTGTTGTTTTTAAAGTAAGGAAAACTTTCCCCATATAAGCATTTTCTTGAACAAATCCCAAATGTAAAACTGAATGTAGTATAAAGAACACAATAAGCACAACCTTCAAGTAAAAAAGTAAATGCACCCTTGAGTGTGGTTGTACACCCAATGATTTCACAGGCATCTATAGGTCTATAGAACTAAGGAATGCAGTGACATTGAATGAAACTAAAGAAAACCTAACCATCATCATCCTTCCAGGAGACAAGGCTGAACCATGGTTATCATGGACCAAATAGAATGCATAACAAAAGCCAAATAATTGCTGTAAGAAAAAGAAACCTCCATCTCACTAACACCAACCCAATACTGAAACTGGACAACTTGCTAAAGAGAACTTCAGGACTTATAGCAGGGACTTTAACGCAGTATCAAGAGCCCTTCCACATATTACAACCAAAAATATGGATCCAGTATGTAAACAGCACATTCCTCATAATAAAAAAAGGAACAACTAGAGAAGACAAATGAAACAATCACCATCTTAAGTAAACCAAAAACCCAGCAGCCCAAGAAGGAAAAAAAAAAACAGAAAATAGGAGTGATCTACAGCAGGGGTCCCAAATCCCCAGTCCGTGGACCAGTACTAGGCCACAACATACCAGCAACTGGTCCACATAAACAAGCAAAGCCAGATCCATGAGATGCAGGCAGCACACAAAACCACACACTTTCCAGTCTGCGGAAAAACTTCTCTCCACGGAACCGGTCCCTGGTGCCCAAAAGGTTGGGGACCTCTGATCTACAATATAAAGTACAAGTACTATGATAGCCACTATGTAGGACCAAGAGGCAGAAGACCAGCAGAGCACATCCATGAACACCAGCTAGGACTCAGAAGACACAATGAAGACTCTTTATCTCCCAACACATGGACAGACTCAACCGTAGTTTCAACTGGGAAGCTGTGAGCATCCTAGACTAAGCTACATCCTTAGCATTCAGACAAATCAGCTATCAATACAGAAATAAACTATATTTACACATCATTCAAAATAGATAATAAAAAAAACCACAAAAGACTAGAACATAACTTCTCCAGAAGCCAACATTCAGATAAATAGGAAGACTCAGAAAGCACCACAGTCTCCACAGTTCAATCTTGAACTACACAAATTCTCTTATATGGGAAGTCCAAAATAAGCTCAACTTCTTAACCTCTGATCTCAAACAAGGGTTTAAATTCTACTGAGACAATAAGATTTTACCATCCTTTCGGGAAACATGTTTAGATTGGGAAATTAAGTTTATGATAAAAAAAAATACAGCCTACATAAAAGATTCCTTTAAAATGTTTTGCCCCCAGTTTTCATATATGTGCATCTATTACAAGCAAGTCTTCAACAATGGCAAGACCTAGACCAGGTACAAGCTATTACAAAAGAACTATGAAGCCTGATATTATAATAGCCATAAATTGTGAGCTCTCTCCCATAGCTTTTATATGGCCCATTAGTGAAGTAGAAGGGATTTAATGGATAATGGATATCAAGACTTTCTTGCTAGTTCAGATTTTTAATAGGTGCTGAAGTGTGATGAACCTATCAATTTAAAATGGGATGGGATGGGATGGGATGGAATGGGATGGGATGGGATGGGATGGGATGGGATGGGATGGAATAAAATAGAATAGAATAGAATAGAATAGAATAGAATAGAATAGAATAGAATAGAATAGAATAGAATAGAATAGAATATCTTTATTGTCATTGTGTAACTCACAGCGAAATTAAGTACTGTCCACAGTGCACACTACACAAACATAAAAAACCACAAATAAGATCATACATTATATATACGGTACACATCCTTCATATTCTATTCACCATTGTGCTGCCCCTAATATTGCACTTCAATGTTGCACTATACAGTGGTATTTAACATGGTTACACTCTGGGATTAATGACAGAAAGAGTTGGCAGAAGCCCCATCACAATGTTCTAAGATGTTTGCCACTTGAGACAAGATGGTGCGTATTTGTTGAGTCAGATGCCATAAATAGAATATGATCCACCTACTTCTCATAGATCTTCAGAATGCTTTGCTTCCATCCAAAGTTTTCTATTTTATGCACTTCAACGATGTTAAGAACTCTTGAGGACATTTCATTTATACAGAATTAAGACCCGTAGCCAAGTACTGTGGCCTTGCTGTAGCACTTGAATATTTCTATTTTTTATGCCTTTTTGGTGCTATCAGACGTTTGTTGAAGTTGTCAAGTGTTGACAAGTTATAGTTACATGTCAAGTAACAAGTTCTTTAATTATATGTCCGTTTAAGAATGATTCTCAGAATAGCATACAAAGGATCAGGAAAAACAACAGCGACCCTTTTTCACAATGTTGCATTACAATGACAGCTGAACTGGTAATAATTTGAAACAGAAGGTTTATAATCAAATGGGAAAATAAAAAAAAAAGATGTGACTCTATAAATTCTCAGTCTTCTCATAACATTTATGTGGATATCACTTAACTTCTGTACCTGTCAGGGTAGACCAGAAGGGTTATTTGCTAATTAAAGACTGTGAAAGAATTCAGAATTAAGGATTTTTTAAAAAAAAAAATGGAAAAGAATTAATTTAAAGCTTATTTCAGAACAACCATATTCTATCTAGACTACCGTATATTCCGGCGTATAAGGCGACCCGGCGTATAAGACGACCCCCGTCTTCGGCGCCGAGTCGCATGCCTAAAATGTCATCTTATATGCCGGAAACTACCATTATTTCCAGCATATAAGACGACTCGGCGTATAAGATGACCCCCATCTTCGGCGCCAATTTTAAAGCTTGCGAAAGTCGTCTTATACACCGGAAAGTACGGTATATTTCTTTTGAAGGGTGTGGGTTTTTAAAAAAGGGTAAAAATACATATATACGACAGAAACAAGTCAGACACTTGTCTTATGTAAGAGGTTGATTTTTGAGGGTGAAAAAAAAACTGAAATATCTTCACCAATCACCTGTTTTTGCTCCCCTACACTGCTATATAAATATAATAATTCAATAGACTGCACAGGTTTGCTAAAGGTGCCTGCATTCCTGTTTAATACCAGCAAAAAGGGAATTAAATGTGGAATAATAGTTGACATTGAGGAAAATCATATCTCAGACACATTCTAAGCATTCTTTCATTCATTATGTCATTCGCACGGTCCCATGGCAAAAACAAACCTTAGCCTAGAAATACATTATCTGGCTGAAGGCAGTTTTGCAAAGAAAGAATATTATTTTTTATTAAGTCTTGTTCCTGGAGGCATGATTCATAAATGGATTCCTTTTTTTTTCCTTTTCTTCCCTCACTCTTTTGTTACTTATGGGATTGGCTTGTTGAGGTGACATCCACTCAAAGCAATCTTCTGATTTCTCTTCCCACCGGGAAGAGCCATTTCAACCCAGTCACCTTAGATGTGTCAAGTTAAATACTTCTGAGCTGTATAGCTGAGTTCCATGTCAACTCTCTCCTTGAAAAATGGGCCCAGGGGAAAGTAAACCTATCACCAGCTTTCTTGTTCTTCTGTAAAAACAATCATGACTGTATAATAGGGGTGACATTGGCCAACCGGCTCTTTTTTTTTTCCTCACCTAGACGCCAGGTATAGCTAGAGAGTCTGTTTCCTCTTCTGAGTTCTGTGAAGTTTATATTTTTAAAAAATAAAAAATAAAACCCGAGCTTTAAAATTAGATATATCATGTTTCAATTATAAAGAGGCAGGTAGGAGAATGGTGGATGTCTTCAAATTGTGAGACTATTGGTATGCATCCCATGGGCTGCAAAAATCATAAAGATGTTCTAGACCAGGGATGTCAAACTCGCAACATCACGTGACGTGTCGCGATGTATAGCAACTTTTTCTCCATTGCGGGCAATGGGATGGGCACGGTTTCGGCATGGTGCATCCAGCCCGCGGGCCAGCAGCAGCAGCAACAACAACAACAATAACAATAATAAAGTTGGAAGGAACCCTACACCATTTCAGACAAATGGCTGTCCAATCTCTTCTTAAAGACTTCCAGTGTTGGAGCATTCACAGCTTCTGGAGGCAGGTTGTTCTACTGGTTAATTGTTCTAACTGTCAGGATGTTTCTCCTTAGTTCTAGGTTGCTTCTCTCTTTGGTTAGTTTCCATCTGTTGCTTCTTGTCCTGCACTCAGGAACTTTGAAGAATAGCTTGACTCCCTCTTCTCTCTTAAGAAAAGTGGTTAAAATTGATCTCTGGCTTTTAAAAAAATGTTGATTTTAATTGCACTTTTTCCTTTTGATTTTGCAATTGGAACTTGCAATTGCTTCAACTAATCCTGAGTATGTTCCTTTCCTAATTCTTCTGCAAAAGAAGTACATGAGATCCAATATAAATTCTGGATTCAACCCTGTTATCACTCCCTGAATGGGCAAAACAGTGCTTGCCATTTCTTCTCATTCAATAACTCCAAAGGGACATAGGAAAGTGGGGATTTTTTTGTTTTCCTTTTGGTCCTCATCAAGTTAAATCACTGGATCTTCTTCAATGATGGGCAATGGTTCTCCTAATCTCTTCTTTAGCCTTTTTTTTAGATGCCCAGGGTTGAATCTGCCCCTCCCCCAGCAGAGATAATTTCCCTATGGTCTTCAAACCTTGATGCCTGTCCTAGTCTCAGCCCTTGGATAGACATCTAAGTCAAACAAACAATGGAAGTGATGAGAATGAAGAAATCTTTTCTCCTGTGTTAATTGACGGTGTGTGTCTGGCAACGGAGCTTGGGCTTTGCAAGCTAAAGAAAATATTTGTCAGCCCCAGAATAGCTCACAAGACAAACTATTGAATCTGTTAAGCCCTTCATGTTACTGTCAAATATGTCTTTGGATTCCCTTCAATTTTTTTTTCCTGAAATGTTTTCTCACTGGCATTTATCTAGCATTAGTCTTCATTATATCTCCAAGTGCTGACACCAAATCAAAGCTGTTGACATCAGTGCATCCCTTAAAAGGATATATGATTCCATAAAGCTTGTTCCATTGTTCCTCAAGGTGAACAAAGATTTCATAGAAACAGATATCCTAATAACTATGGGCTCAATTTGAGATAAAGTCGTCTCCCTCCTTTTATCACAACAATGTCATTCAAGTATAATAGCAATAATCCATGTAAAATATACTGCAGGTACAATGCTGGTGCAATGTATTATTCCGTCAGAATGTCTATGTATGAAACAGTTTCCATGGGTGAAGTGACATTTAGCAAATATTACAAAGTGGGGGAAAAATAATTGTAACATTTTGTTGGGAAAAACCTAAGTCCCAGATTCCTTTTGGATGAATACTGCAAAGCATAGAATAAGACGAAGAAATAGTCCACAAAAGATGTTGGAGACATGAAACAATATATTCAAATTGGACTACGGCCAAGCAAAACAATCCTTGCGATTAAGGGAGAGGCCATCAAGAGGCAAGCAGACTTAGAGATAGCTCTGCTGTTTCTGGCTCCAGACTCTATTAGATATGTTGTTCTCCTGCCAGTTATCTTAGCCACTATCCCTTTGGGGAAGTATAATGTTCTGCCTTTTTTAAAAAAATATTCCCCAAAATATTTCATTCTCTGGAAGGGATGCTGACTTGCTACAGCTTTCTGAATGCAGGCTGAGGAGAAAGAGTGACCAGTTTGAAGTTGGAGACTTTTATTTTTTTTTTCCAGGAGAGGAATAAGATCTTAGAACTTGTTTTCAAGTGGCTCACCTGTTGGTGCAATTTGATTAGGGACTTGCTTCCATCTTTTAAGTGAGCGTGCTGATTGTCTTTACCCTTTGTAGCTGCTGGTGTGTTCCTGGACTCTGCCCCCTGCTAGATGCTGGTCTTTCATTATCTGAATTATATCTCCCCTACTTAGGCTTATTATCTTTTGAAGTTGCTAGAGCTATCTAACTGCCTGCTGACTCCTTGTCTCTCCAAGCTGCTGCAGGTGCCAGATTACCTGTGGCTCTCCAGGCTGAAAGTCTATGTGGGTAGCTTTGTCACTCCAGGAATACTTGGGAGAGTCAGATGAGACCACAACAGATTTAAATCTTCTTTTCCTCTGAGATGTCTATTATTCCACCTCTGAGTAGTAACTTTTTATATCATCTGCATTAACAGAGGGATAGAATCAAGATCATGTGAAGTGTTAATACCACTTTACAAGGCCTTGGTAAAGCCACACTTGGAGTATGGCATCCAGTTTTGGTCACCATGATGTAAAAAAGATGTGGAGACTCTAGAAAGAGGGCAGACAAGAATAACAAAGATGATCAGGGGGACTGGAGGCTAAAACATATAAGGAACAGGTAGGTCTAGTTTAATGAAGAGAAGGACAAGGAAGGACATGATAGCAGTGTTTCAATATCTCAGGGGCCGCCACAAAGAAGAGGGAGTCAAGCTATTCTCCAAAGTGCCTGAAGGCAGGACAAGAAGCAGCGGATGGAAACTAGCCAAAGAGAGAAGCAACCTAGAACTAAGGAGGAATTTCCTGACAGAACAATTAATCAGTGGAACAACCTGCCTCCAGATGTGGTGAATGCTCCAACACTGGAAGTTTTTAAGACAGCCATTTTCAGACAGCCATTTGTCTGAAATGGTATAGGGTTTCCTGCCTGAGCAGGGGGTTGGACTATAAGACTTCCAAGGTCCCTTCCAACTATTATTATTGTTGTTGTTGTTATCTTTTATTCATTAAACATGAACCTCAGTCATCTGAACATTCAAATTGGCTGGCACTGATGGTTGACAGGGCTTGCTGCTATTATTATTGTTGTTGGTGGTGGTGGTGGTGGTGTTGGTGTTATATTTGTGAATTCCTGGTTTCAAAGCAATGTCAGTTCATATTTATACTAAGCATCCTTTATTATCCAACCATAAAAAAATAATTTTGGTATTGTGACCTAATAAAAATGTGGTACCTTCTCTTTGAAATTCCCGCACGTGCATGCAGAAAATGGCCTGTTTCTTTTTCACCTTCAAGTTGCTATGAAGTTATGATTTCCCCCCTCGAATCTATGTAATGAGAAAGCCCTCCCAGAATAAAAAAAAAAAAAAAAGGAAGCTACACAGAGTATTAGACTTTCGGTACCATTGTAAACATTTTCTACTTTGCATTCAATGTTTTTAAAAAATCATTTTTTCTATATAACTCACTTCAATCAAATAACTCTTACTTTGGGATGTATAGGCTCTTTTACCAAAGGTTCAAAACCTTGATTTTTAAGGTTGTAGTTTTCTTAGATCTGACAAATGAAAAGGAATAAGCTCTCAAGAAAATGAAAGAACTTTAGAGGGTGGCTTTATTCGGCAATCTGTTTGTATTTAATGCTGTCAAAGATGTCTCTGTGTATACAGAAAACTATCATTTTGTTTGAGTTGTAACAAAAATTTATTTCAGCGTGTTTGTGTGTGTGTGTGTGTGTGTGTGTGTGTGTGTGTACATATATATACACACAGTGGTGGGATTCAGCCAGTTTGCACCACTTTGGCAGAACCGGTAGCTAATTTTTTGTTGCCTGGGCCCAGAATGGACTTCCGGAAGTGGCATCCATACAGAGAACCGGTTGTTCATATATTTGAATCCCACCACTGTATCTGTCTGTCTGTATGTCTCTCTGTCTGTCTGTCTATTATCTATCTATCTATCTGTCTGTCTCTCTGTCTCTCTGTCTATTCAGTGGTGGGATTCAGCCAGTCTGCAGAACCCGTAGCTATTTTTTTGTTGCCCAGGCCCAGAATGGACTTCCGGAAGTGGCATCCATACAGAGAACCGGTTGCTCACATATTTGAATCCCACCACTGTATACACATGCCTATCTATCTATCTATCTATCTATCTATCTATCTATCTATCTATCTATCTATCTATCTATCCACTTGTCACTTTGATATCTATGAATTACTTAGCTTAGTGCAGAAGGAGCTCCAGTATAAATTCAGTCTTACTTTCTGCCAATAAAAAGCAGCATTTTCCATTTTTAGTAAAGACTTTAAAGCCTATTAATGCATCCAGGTTTTTTTTTTTTTTTTTTAAGATCCACTGACATTTGGGAAAAAAAAATAAAGATTTGGACAAACACTTTATTTAGGGCCAAATGGGGCAATTTGTCACTCTTTGTGTGTTTTTTATTATCTTGAATATTTTACTAAAAAGTCAAATTTGTTTTCTAAGGGAATCTGCGGCTTGGACTTTTATCACCCCACTCGCAAATCATAAAATCTTCTCCTAACATCACAGCAGGCCACAAGGCAAATGATGACAGTTCCAGGAAAAATATATATATACACATACACACACACTTTCTTTGCAAATCTGCCTACAGAAACAGATGTCCTCTCAAAGATTTTTTGCTGTCATCATCTGTCCTTACTATTTAAAAGTGGCCACACAGAAATGAAATACATCAGCAAAAAAAATTATGGTCTCTGAGACATTATTGTAAGGCAACCTATAAGTTAGAGGAAAAGTCCTTTTAAGTCTCTCATTGCATAATTTATTCTTTATTCCTTCTCTCTCTTTCTCTCAACCCCACATGCAAACAAAACTTTTGGTGAGTACAATTTCCTTTTTTTTTTCTTTTTTTGGGGGCAAAAATATGGAAACATTTGTCATTGCCTTATGGTCCAGGTTCTACCTGTTCACCAGGTATTGACTTTATGGGCACATAATCACTGGAATCGGCAGATGTGGATGTTTGATGGTCTTTCGGATATCATTGCTGGATGAATAGAATGGAATGGAATAGAGCAGAGCAGAGTAGAGTAGAGTAGAGTAGAGTAGAGTAGAGTAGAGTAGAGTAGAGTAGGGTAGAATAGAATAGAATAGAATAGAATAGAATAGAATAGAATAGAATAGAATAGGGTGGAATAGAATAGAATAGAATAGAATAGAATAGAATAGAATAGAATAGAATAGAATAGAATAGAATAGAATAGAATAGAAGCTGGAAGGGACGTTGGAGGTCTTCTAGTCCAGTCCCCTGCTCAAGCAGGAGAACCTATACTGCCTCAGATAGGAGAATGTCTTAAAAATCTCCAGTGATGGAGCATACATGATTTCTGGAGGCAAGCTGTTCCACTGGTTAATTGTCCTCACTGTTAGGAAGTTTCTCCTTAATTTCAGGTTGCTTCTCTCCTTGATCAGTTTCCAACCATCATTTCTTGTCCTGCCCTCTGGTGCTTTGGAGAATAATTTGACCCCCTCCTCTTTGTGGCAGCCTCTCAGATACTGGAATACTGCTATCATGTTGCCCCTTGTCCTTCTTTTCACTAGACTAGACATGCCCAATTCCTGCAAGGAAGAGAAAGAGGAGATAAAAATTAACAGCAATCATTGGTATTAGGAGAAGGATAACGGTAAACAATAAAGTAATGGAAAGTAATTGTATATTCCTGTATATTTTCCCTCTTCTTTTTAATCCTGATTCCTAATGTACAATTGTTTTGAATTTTCCTCATTACCCAACTGAGCATATACACATATTACATTTTAGACTTCTTGACAGATAGCCAAACCCAAGTCCTGCAGCTGTTCTTCATATGTTTTAGTCTCCAGGCCTTGTAAGGTCTTCCAAGTACAGCTGCCTTTTGCAATTGACTGTTGGGGATTTTGTCAATGCCAATGGTGCTCCAGTAGTTTTGGGATTGCACCCAAGGCATCTATTACTATGGGTACTTCCTTTACTTTCTTTGCCACAGTCATTCTATTTCTACTTGCAGGCCTTCCTATTTTGTTATCTTCTCCAACTCTCTCTCTTCTATTCTGCTATCTCCAGGTTCTGCCATGTACACTATTCAGACTTTTTTTTTAATCTTATCAACAATTGTTAAGTCTGGGTTGTTATGTGGCAGATGCCTGTCTGTCTGAATTCTGAAGTCTCAGAGTACTTTAGCTTTTTCATTTTCTATGACTTTCTATGACTTCTTTTTATGATTATCATAATACCTTACCAGCTGTAAAACTATCTTTCATGAGACTTCCAATACGAAGTGGCAATCGTCAAGTTGGTCTTGAAAGACTAATGAATGCTAGGAATTGATAAAAAAAAACTCTTTTTGTCTTGGACTTTGAAAAGCATGGTACTCAAACTATTCCCATGAGATATTATTACATTGATTCTGCTGTGTCGGAACACTCAAAGATTCTTTTAATGTTAGTATCCTAGTTGCATGCAAAAAAGGGGGAGGGGTTTTCCAGGTCTACATATGAATTAGTATCTTGCATGTTATTTATCTGCCTAATCTATAATAAACAGCTTTATAAAACATCAGAGATTTAACCAAAAACAATCATCTTGTTCCTTTTTTTTCCCCAAGTGATCTGCATTTTCCCGCTATTAAATTATGGAAGAAAGTTATTGATAGTTTAATACTGGAAATATTGAAAAAAAAACCCTTTTTATTTATATATGCAATAATTCTAGAATTGATTGTGAGAAGCTGGCGATGAAAACGAGCATCCCTAATTACCAGGAGGGATAACGCAATCTTATCAGGCAGTCACAATCCTGCTAAGAGCATTAATTCTCGGTTCCCCAGCGCAAAACTGCATTCAGCTGCATGGTCAACATCATTTTTTTATACCCTTCTATCAGATAAAAGGTAGCCCTGCCAGGGATAGAAAACAGTAATGCAACACCCTTTGGGGAAAGAAAATTAATTCAAGCCCGTCTCGAATATAATTTGTTCTTTCCTTGACTTTAATGCCGTTAGCTAATTTATGGTGAAAAGAAACTGTACAACATTCACCATCTTAATGTCATTGCAAAGTTTCAAATAAAGTTAGAATGAAGGAGTGACTCTCAGCAGGCAGTAAGAGACCAATGAGCAGATTATTTAAACCAGGAATGGAACTAAACGAGCAGGCAAGGCCAAAATCAATAGTGGTCTAAGAGGAATGGTTATGATTGTGCATAGGACTCTGAGAATCTAAATTCAAATTAGTTAGATTAGGAAATTGCTACCAGGCTCCCTATATCTTTGTAAAGGAAGCCTTTTTCAGAACATCTCAATAATAAATTAGAGCTGGATGGACTCCAGCATTACTGTCTCCATAAAGGACCCAACTATTTTATATTGCTTCTATTTAAATTAGTGTCCTCTTCATTCCTCTTTTGTTTACTTTGGAAATTACACTTTAAACAATAGCCTATTAGATATGTCTGCGAAGAATTACGTCTTGCAATCTTTGACTGGTTATGCACAAGGAGGTGTTCACCATTGGTCCACTTGGGTGTGTGTTACATTCCCTGTTCGTAGAATTCGCTAGAATTGGGTATGTCTAGTTTAACAAAGAGAAGGACGAGGGGGGACATTATAGCAGTGTTCCAATATCTCAGGGGCTGCCCCAAAGAAGAGGGAGTCAAGCTATTCTCCAAAGCAACTGAAGGCAGGACAAGAAGCAACGGATGGAAACTGACCAAGGAGAGAAGCAACCTAGAACTAAGGAGAAACTTCCTGACAGTGAGAACAATTAATCAGTGGAACAACCTGCCTCCAGAAGCAGTAAATGCTCCAACACTGGAAGTTTTTAAGAAGAGACTGGACAGCCATTTGTCCGAAATTGTGTAGGGTTTCCTGCCTGAGCAGGGGGTTGGACTAGATGACCTCCAAGGTCCCTTCCAACTTTACTACTATTACTAGAAGAGAGCTTGGGTGATGATCAAAATAAGGAATGTAGATGCTAATGAAGAGAACAGAGAAATAAGTAGGTCATACTCAGCTTTTCATTGCAGACTTAAATAAATCCAAGAATCATACAAAAAAAGATGGCATTAGGACTTTCCTTTGAAATTCCTTAGACAATCTACTAAAGAAGGGAAAAAAAAGAATTATTGCATCACTTTTGGATTTTACTTTAGGTCAAGCCTAAAGTAAACCATGTTCATAGCTTGGTATAAATTTAGAATCTCATCTTATTCAAACTTCTTTTAAAAACAAACCTTTACTCTATTTTTTTTTTTTTTTTTGAATTTTTTTAAAGCAACTCTTAATTGAAGCATTTCATTAGATGTTGTATTTGGCAGAGCACATTTAAATCATGGTAACATGAATACTTTTTCTATATTATTCTTTCTTTCTACTGTACTGTAGTAAGTCCAGATTAAGTTCTTATCTTGTGAGGGAGAGATTCCAAGCAGGGAAAATGAGCTTTATCTGGACCAGAAGAGTGTTAGATGCATTACAGGCTCTGCCAAATTTTCTTGAAAAGAAGGAGCAAAGCACATTTCTGTAAGCCTTTTGAAATTTTTCTCAAGGGGCATCCTAAATTGGCCAAATTCTAACACGTTCAGACCAGAGCAGACTACTTTCCAAATATGGGTATTTACAGTATCCCATCTTTCCTCAAACAAATTATCCCTCAAAATCTGATGAAAGGAAATAGGACAGACCATCACATTTATAATATCTAGAGATTTGCAAACTAAGTAACAAGAGTGACAAGAAAAGAACTGGGCCTTCTCTGAGCACCATCACAAACCATAGGATCCAGATTTGATTTCACTGGGTAACGGAGTTAGATTATCATCTATCAAGGGGCAATTGTCAATTTATAATGTTATTATCCTGTAAGGAACAACAGAATAGCAGTTTTGGAAGGGACCTTGGAGGTCATCTAGTCCAACCCTCTGTACAAGCAGGAGAGCTCTATACCATTTCACACAAATGGCTGCCCAGTCTCCACTTCTGAAGACAAGCCATTCCACTGGTTAATTATTCTCACTATTAGGAAATTTCTCCTTGGTTCTAGGTTGCTTGAATCTTTTCCATCCATTGTTTCTTGTCTTGCCTTTTGGTGCTTTGGAGGATAGGTTGAACCCCTCTTCTTTGTGACACCCCATCAAACAAAGATGATTAGGGGACTGGAGGCTAAAACATATAAAGAGTGGTTGCTAATGGTATAGAGTTTCCTGCTTGAGCAGGGGGTTGGACTAGATGACCTCCAAGGTCCCTTCCAACTCTATTATTATTATTATTATTATTATTGTTGTTGTTGTCCTCATCATCATTGTCATAGTAGTAGTAGTAGTAGTAGTAGTAGTTGTTGTTTATTATTATTATTATTATTATTATTATTATTATTATATTGTTATCATATCACCCCTAGTTCTTCTTTTCGCAAGACTAGACTGTCTTGGCCTCCAGCCCTGTAATCATATTTGTTGCTCTTTTCTGCATTTTTACAGAGTCTCTGCATCTTTTTTATCATAGCATTAAACGTTTAAAAATGGGAGGCAATTTTCAATTTTGGTACTTTATTTTTCTAAGTTGTTCAATGAGCCTGCACCCAACTTTTGGAGAAACTGGTTACATTCCTCCAGTTAATATGGATCTAAATTACGTGGAGTATTATTTTGACTTGAAGTAGATCTGTACAATACCCCATTAATTCACATCAATAGCCAAACTGCTTGTGCCAGCAAAATGTGTGTTTCTGCTCATTATTTTATTGTGTCATCTGAGAAATGTTAATAAAGATCACATGAAGGCCACTGAAATCCATTTCATTGTTTGACCTCTTGTATCCTTTGAGCTACGAAGATATTTATTCATCTTTCCACCATCTTGCTGAAGGAATAATGTATATGCATGATACCCAAACTGAGGAAAATATAAAGAATGTTTTCTTCAAATAGTTTCCTATTGAAATAAAGTGTATAATAGCCAGGAGGTCAAGACCAGACCTGCTCTATTCCTTTAGTTTCATTTTTTTTTATAAATAGCACAGATATATTGAGATTGGAGGTCTATTGCTAAGTTTTGCCATAGTAATAATAATAATAATAATAATGATGATGATGATGATGATGATGATGGAAGGGACCTTGGAGGTCAACTAGTCCAATCCCCTGCTCAGGCAGGAAACCCTATACCATTTCAGACAAATGGCTGTCCAGTCTCTTCTTAAAAACTTCCAGTGTTGGAGCATTCACCGCTTCTGGAGGCAGGTTGTTCCACTGGCTAATTGTTCTCACTGCCAGGAAATTTCTCCTCAGTTCTAGGTTGCTTCTCTCCTTGATTAGTTTCCAACCATTGCTGCTTGTCATGCCTTCAGGCACTTTGGACAATAGCTTGGCTCCCTCTTCTTTGGGGCAGCCCCTGAGATATTGGAAGACTGCTATCATGTCCCCCCCCATCCTTCTCTTCATTAAACTAGATATACCCAATTCCAGCAACCATTCCTTATATATATTTAGCCTCCAGTCCCCTAATCATCTTTGTTGCTCTTTTCTGTACTCTTTCTAGAGTCTCAACATCTTTTTTTACATTGTGGTGACCAAAACTGGATGTAGTAATAAAAATGGGATGTATGTTTTATAGAAAACATACATCCCATTTTATTTGTGTAAAAATAACATTGAAACAGATGGTTTTTTTTTATTCTTTTGAAATGGGAATAGCCAAATTCTTGTTGACCCTGTTAAGAGTTAATAAAGTTTCAGAGGTTAATAAGCTAAGTAAACCGGGTGATAAGCAAGCAGCATGGGGTTTCCCCTTCAATTAATTATTTTAATTACTTATATTTGCTATCTTTTCTTCAGCTCACCCCAAGCCTAGTGGATTCTGGGCAAGGTAGAACAAAGGGGAAAAAGTGTTAAAAGCATATATAATTCATATAAATCAACTATTAGAATAACAAATGGTCGTTCATTTACCCTTAGGGCCCAGTGTATAATGGAATTAGAAAGTGTCCGTTAAAATGCTCAGACTTGAAACAAAAAAGCAAGCAAAATGGTTATTTTAAGGAGCAGTTCAGTTAAAATTAATGTCAAGAAATCTGTCATGCATTCTAACTTAATCTGTGCAATACTATATTTTTTGACTTTGGCAATTCCAGTATGTTAGTATTGTTACTTTCTCACTTGGGTCTCATCACTTTATGTAGTTTACTTGGGCACCATCTCTTGTTGCTAAGACTTGTTGATATTTGTCTTCCTTTTTTTGAGATGCATCAGCTGAAATCTCTTAGAAGAAGTCCTTCTGCTTCTATGACCTGATTTGAGTGGGACTTGGGTGCTTCATGTTTCATAAGTATCCTTTTAAACTTTTGTAGAAACCCATTGCATAAAATATATGATACAGGTAGAAACTAAAGAATTACAAATAAAATGTATATTGATTTAATGATAATAATAAGTAGTTCAGATATATGCCAGCGCTTGGCAGAACAGCAATGAAGGTCTTGGAAAAGACATGTAGACGCCATGATATGTCTTTACTTATAAAAATCAGAATCAGATAGTGGTTATCCTTATAATACACACACAGAGAGATCCATATACATGCTGTGGTGCACAGTGGTTAGAATGCAGTATTGCAGGATAACTCAGTGCTCACTGCCAGGAGTTTGATCCTGACCTGCTGAAGGTTGACTCAGCCTTCCATCCTTCTGAGGTTAGTAAAATAAGGAGCCAGATTGTTAGGGGCAATTTGCTGACTCTGTAAACCACTTAGAGAAGGCTGTAAACCTTTTCAATTCCCTACAAAATCTCATCATAACTCTTCTCCAGAGCACTGTGCAAAATCAAAATTCTTGCACTTGACTACCCAGCACAATGATTTGGTCTCTTATTCTCTATTCAACATCCCCAACCCACTTCCTGCCATCCTCATGAAGTGGCTGGCCTCAGTGTATTTTCTCCATTTGATCAGTGTTGTGGAACTGAATCTCTAATCTTTGATTTTTGTTGCTTTCCAGATTAATTGGTAGATGTGTAGTAAGAAATCTTGTTTACTCCCAATGGTTTTCGTCCTCCTAAAACACCTATGTTGTGTTATAGCCAGAGGACACCAGGTTAAAAAAAAGGGGGAGGTATTTTCATGCAGACAAAAGTATATGAAAAGTTTAGAGGTTGGCTGCAAGTTTTAAACCAACATTTCTGCATAGCTGGTGGCAATAAAGTTAAAATGTTTCCATAGTGTGGTTTGTACTCAGTGACATAGTTAAAGAGTATTCAACATATCCGCTATATCAATTACTATCCAAACAGCAAATTGCATCTTCTACAGATAATATAACACCCTTGGTAAAGTGTATTGATTGACCTGACCTCTTTATAAGGAAAGCAAACACAATTTGCAATGGCATTTGATTCATATTCCAGCTACTCAGAGATTAGTCATCCAAAATATCTCTCTCGCAAAACAGAGATTCATTTTCTGATGAATGTGTTTTGGAGGGCATGGGACTGCTGATCCAGGTTTTCTTGGTGAACACTCTTGCAAATGTGAAGGTTTTCTAAGACAACTTCTGGCATCTCTGACCTCCGCGGAAAGACACCCTTGAGAAATCTACAGTGCTTGCTGTAGTGATTAAGCCAGGAGGAAATCACCTTGAGATCTAATTAAGATCATAAATTAGATCATGGAAACGCATGTTTGGAAGCAGCTAGCATGCTTTTGTGGGTTGTTTTTAGCTTTTGAATCTCCAGTTTGGGGTCTAGAGAAATTTAGGTTAGTTGATGTAAATATATAAGCAAATAGGAAGATGAAGCATAATCATAATGAACAGCCTATGTGGGTAGAGGGGACCACACCCTGTATAAAATTGAGGTAAGAAAAGGAGCAAAACATCTCAAGACAATGAGGACTACTGTGCAAACATAAATCAATTGTTCAACTCCAAGCCAAGCTCCATGGTAAGTATGCTAAGAAATAAGCCATGAGTTTAAACTCCAAAGCTATAAAAAAACTGTTTATATCTTTTTATTGGCTGTTGGTTCCTGATTGCTTAGCTGATACTTTATTCTCATATACAATAAGGATTCTAATCTAGATGAATCACATGTCTTAGTCTTCTGCCTAGTCCAGGGGTCTGCAACCTTGACAGCTTTAAGACTTGTGGACTTCAGCATAGCTATGCTGGCTGAAGAATTCTGGGAGCTGAAGTCCACAGTCTTAAAGCTGTCAAGGTTGCAGACCCCTGGACTAGTCAAACCCAGGAGTGGAACTAAGCTGTGATATCCTGCTGAATCCAACATAGGAAGCCTGACATCTTTTGGAATCTAGTGGAAGTGATCTACATCTAAAAGGAGCACATCACTAATAAGCTCAAATTGGACTTAAAATAACAGTCCACAAAAAATTATGGGTTACATAAATCATTTGGTTCAGCACTGAGTCCACATCTAAATTCCCTGTGATATAAGCCACTTTAAACCAGCCTACTGACTAGGAATCTCAGGCAACATTGTGATGCAGCCTACATATGAGTTAACCACCTTCTTACAAGGCCTCATTAAGTTAGGCAAGAGAAGAGGTCTTCAAAATTGGCCCTTTTATGACTTGTGGACTTCAACTCCCAGAATTCCTCAGCCAGCGTGAAGTCCACAAGTCATAAAAAGGTCAAGTTTGAAGACCTCTGGGCAAGAGTAGCATGTAGGTTAACTTGGGATGCATTATAAGCCTCCTATTGGACATGTAAGCAGCCTTGCATGGATAATGATAAAGGAGTTTAGCTTAACTTCTAGTGGACACATCCATACAATTTTCTTGGAATCAGTACTGAAGTGTCTTTTATATCTGTCATTACCCCACTGACAAAATTGTCCACTCTCAATGGCTTTAGGATACAACTTGATGTACCTAGAATAGTCTCTTGCTTATTAAATGGACAAAAGCTAGCCTAAACAATTATTGCAAAGCCTGTGTAATACATATACAATATAAAGTACCATACAGATACATACTGTACAATAAGCTGATTTTTTTAACCTGAAATGTAGATGATCTGTCTTTCTTTAGTAATAAACTTTCCAAGTAAAACTTCTTCTTTCTTTTTTTAAAAAAGAATTTCCTCTATTTCTAAATGGCTAGGGAACATAGTTTATTTTATATAAAGCTTCCTCAGAAATAATTTGTACAGATAGAAATGCAGGTGGTGAAATTTTACCAGTTCCCATCAGGTCAGACATCGACACAATAATAACAATAACTAATTAGTCATTGGTTCAATTGCCCAAGTATCTAATTGCACAGCTCCTCCTAAAAACCCTTTATTTTTAGTTTATAAATGCCTGTCTTCAATTTCGTTGATAAAAATACTTACGCCACATCTTCTTGAATTCTTAGCACTTTTTTCCTCAGTTCCAAGTCAGGATCAGTTTTTTTGTGGTGTGCCCATGAAAAACTCCCTTATTGTGATGTGCACAAGTAGATTTGTTGTGAAAACTAGATGAGGACAGTGTAAACACAAGCAGATTCTGCAATTAAAGCAGGACAATGCTACAAAAACAAGTAATGGTGAAAAGTCCCCCAACATAATTGAGAGCAGGAAGGTAGCTTAGAATAAGGGTCCACAACCTTGGCAACTTTAAGACTTGTGGACTTCAACTCCTTGAATTCCCCAGCCAGCCATGCTGGCTGGTGAATTCTGGGAGTTGAATCCACAAGTCTTAAAGTTGCCACAGTCTGGCTTAGAAGACTTGGGATGCATGCTGTTCTGTCTTCCATGAGAACACAAGAAACATCTGGGGACCTTCACTACTGCTACTGCATCTAGTGCAATCTTCCTGATATGACTGCCTAATTCTAGGGCTGCAAATGAAGTGCCTATTCAGAGACCCAGCTGGAGCCATTACACTAATAATGAAGCTAATTACCAGACACTAATCAACTGATGGTTTAAAACAATGCCGTAATGACAGTCCCACAGATCACAACTGGGTGGAAAACCCCATAATTGTTGTACTTCTTTCACAGTATACAACACAACATGTTGAGCATAACGTTTCATAGAACAATGACAAGAACATGTTTTAAGATACCAGAGTATTCTCTCTCTTGTGATTTGATTTGTCTCTGCCATTGTTTTGGAAGATACTTCCATCCTCCATAGTGAATCACCAGTCAATTAGACATTAAATCCTGGGACAGCTTTCTATTTGTCATCAATTGTTCTGCTTCTCAACGTTATTGATGATACTCATCTTGCAATATCTGCATCTGTCCTAACTGCTATAGAGACAAGCTATTTATCTCTATGACTGGCATTTAAAAATGTTACGGACAAGTCATCCCCAATAAATTACATAGATTTGAAACTTGTAAGGCCAAGTCCTTGATAACAGCCAGGTTTTCATATGGATTCTTAAGGCTTTTCTTATTGTTTTCTGTTATTAGCATGCGATCCAAGATATTTTAGGAGTCAGGAATGAATGTTTTACCATTTACTGGGATGCTATTGTTAATGGACAGATCTTCTAGGAAATCTAAAAAAAAAATGTTGTTACTGCCTTTCTTCCAATTCTATACAACTTAATACGAATACCTGAATATATAGATATCAGGGTATATGAAGGCTGAAACATTGAAGATCAGAATGTCTACACTGATGTTCAAATACATCCAGTTACAAGATTAAATCTCAAAATGGAAGTTGAACAAGTAAAAGAGACAATGATAGTATGGGCAAAAAATTTTGGACATAATATAGACTTAGAGAAGTGACATAGTTTCTGGGAAAGAAACTATAAATTGACAATGTCAACTTCATATAAAGAAAACTAATGTTCTATAGATGGCACTTGCCACCAACAAGATTAACAAAAATGTTTAAAAATATGTCAGAGAAATGTTGGAAATGTAAACACAAACCAGGTACTTATTATCATATGTGGTGGACATGTGTTGAAGCAAGGAGATTTTTCTATCCACACTTGGATAGAAAAAATGTTAGAGAAACACATAGACTATAAACACTAAATTCTTTTTTTACTAGGTATAATGCCAGAAAAACCTGATAAGCAAAATACATATTTGATTCTACATGTGATAACAGCGGCAAGACTTATATTTGCACAATATTGGAAGAACGAAGAAATACCACCAGAGGAAAAAATAATCAAAAAATATTAGACTATTCAGAAATGGGCAGACTTACTTTAAGGTTGAAAGAAAAAGAAGAAACAAAATATTTTCAAACTTGGAAACTATTTTATCAATGGTTAGAGAAAACCTTTGATGAGAAATTAATTAAGAAAATTTATAATTTTTTATTAACTTTGAAAATGGAAACGAACAAGTTAAAGAAACAATGGTAAGATGGGCAAAAAAATTTGGATACAATATAGAATTAGAAAAATGGCAAAATTTGTCGGAAAGAAATTATAAACTGACAATGTCAACTTCCTACAAAGAAAATATATATATATATATTTGTAGAATTGCTGGAGTTATTGCAAGAAGCTGCAGTTTTTAAAAATATTTTGCAATTATTGTTATTATTATTATTTTGGATCATCACACAGTCAGCCAGATGTTCAGACTGGATTTGGCATTTTGTCTACCTATCGAGTCCTTACCCAGGACCTGGGATAGGCAGATGTGGATGTTTGATGGTATTACAGATATCGTCGCAGGATGGAAGCAGTTCCTAGTAAGGCCGCCTTTTGCAATTGACTAATACCGAATTTGTCAATGCCAATGGTGTTCAAGTGGTGCTCCAGTTGTTTTGGGATTGCACCCAAGGAGCCTATGACTATTGGTACTACCCTTGCTTGCTTTTGCCACAGTCTTTCTATTTCTATTTGTAGGTCTTTGTATTTTGTTATCTTCTCCAGTTCTTTCTCATCTATTCTGTTGTTTCCAGGCACGTCCACTATCCAGACTTTTTTGTCTTTCTTATGGACAATTGTTAAGTCCTGGGTGTTATGTTGCAAGTGGTTGTCTGTTATTATTGTTGTTGTTGTTGTTGCTGTTATTATTATTAGTATTAGTATTAGTATTATCATTATCATTATCACTATCATTATCATCATTATGTTACCTAGTTTGGGCAATGAAACATCTGCAAAAAAACAACCACGCTCAGAGACGTCTCATGCCATAAAACAAGCACCTATATCCCCTTGTTCTTTTACATATTGTGAATGACAAACTTAGTTGGAGATTTTACTTTCAAGAGCAACTAACAGAGCTTAAATCCCACACAATGAGTGCCTCTGATTATTATGTCCGTAAGACTTCTTTGGACATTCTGGTTATTTCTTCTGGCTTGATATTTCAATCCCCACATCTTGGCTGGTTAGGCCAGTCACTAGATAAGAATCTCACACTTTCATCTTAAGGCTTGAGGTCGACATTGCATGCAATTGTTGCAGTGCTGATTTTCACATTGAGAAAAGTTGCAAAGACACTGCTAATTTATCACAATTTTATTAATTCATTAATAACATGTGGCCATGAAGATCAGTAGGTACAGACAAAGAGGAGGAGAGATTTATTTAAAAAAAAATATCAGATATATTCATTTTCACTTCTTTCTGCAATGATTGAACTTTCTTAGGTTACTAATTAAAGATAAAAGATGTTAGCCTTGTCTGGAAAGTATTTATTATGAAGTATAAAACTGTAAAGCCCAGTGACAAATGGATCACGTTTATTCAAGGCTATATCAAATCGGCTTGTAAAGTTGTCAGAAAAAATGTTTATTAGTGCAGTGCTAAGCCTTCAGTCTATAAAGCTTTTGCTAGGAAGAAATTATACTGTAACAATACAGCCAATCATGTATGACTTACATGCTATGGAAATATACTGTACATATAGGACTGACACTAAAGAAGAATTACCAAACCACTTTTTTAAAGTTTCATGTAAAAAGCCATAACCAAATTGATTTGCCAGTATATTCTTACTGTAGATACATGATTTGTAACTTGATATATAATAATCTATTGCAGAAACAGAATATATGTGATACAGAACCTCTGATTTGCTAAAATCAAACTTTTCCTCATTGGCTGAGGAAATATTTGGTATTGTACAGGTTGACCAACACATCTGTCTGTCTGTCTGTCTGTCTGTCTGTCTGTCTGTCTGTCTGTCTGTCTGTCTATCTATCTATCTATCTATCATCTATCTGTCTGTCTATCTATCTACTATCTATCTATCATCTATCTATCTATCTATCTATATCATCTATCTATCATCTATCATACATCTATCTGTCTATCGTACATCTATCTATCTATCTATCTATCATCTATCTATCTGTCTGTCTGTCTGTCTGTCTGTCTGTCTGCCTGCCTGCCTGCCTGCCTATCTATCTATCTATCTATCTATCTATCTATCTATCTATCTATCTATCTATCTATCTATCATCTATCTGTCTGTCTATCTATCTACTATCTATCTATCTATCATCTATCTATCTATCAATCTATATCATCTATCTATCATCTATCATACATCTATCTGTCTATCATACATCTATCTATCTATCTATCTATCTATCTATCTATCTATCTATCTATCTATCTATCTATCTACCCATCTATCTGTCTGTCTGTCTGTCTGTCTGCCTGCCTGCCTGCCTATCTATCTATCTATCTATCTATCTATCTATCTATCTATCTATCTATCTATCTATCTATCTATCTATCTATCTATCTATCTATCTAGTTAGCTAGCTAGCTAGCATCTAGCTATCTACCTAGCTATAGTATCTAGCTACCTAGCTAGATTTGAAGAAGTTGGGAATCATGTTAGAAAAGTTTCACTTAATCTGGATGTAAAGCCAATTTGGGCTGAGAGATTCCAAAGTACTGCAGAAAAAGGACCATAGAGTACTGTGCCAAAAATATTTTTGGCTTTGGTTTCTCAGTCTCATCCAACCTGATAAGGAAATGTTGCTGAATTCTTCTGAGTGTAAAGCCTGAGCAGCTGGGTCTCTTTGTGAGTGTGGGTGTATCAAATCAGAGTCAGTTTTGGCTTCCCTTGCTTTTCGCAAAGCTTTGGAATTTGAAAAAAAAAAAAATGCCGCAAAATTCTTTGTGGCCGTTTGTGATAATCTATTTTCTGGAATCTTGGATCACTCTGAAAACAGAACTGCCAGTCTGATTCCAAAAATTCCCACCTCTCTTCAGCAAAACATTTTAAAGGACGGACCAAAATATATGCTTTATTTATATTCATTTGTTCATTTGACATGCTTTCTCTCCCTTTCCATCCGGCACTCAGAAATTCCTAGATTGCATATCAGAAAAATCCCAAGGAACATTTGGAACAAGTAACAAAGTGAATTAGACATGTCTGAGTCTGTTAAATCTCCTCCAGATTGCTAAATTACAAAACTGAGTAGAATTGGTATCCCTAAGGTATATAACTTCATTTGAAAAGGAAAACTGGGGGGAAAAATATGTGCGGAGTCCACACAATTGTGTATATGACATCTTAAGTGAATCAAATTCATGTTGAGCCCTTCCATGTAACTGGCTGCTCCATGCAAAGCTGTTATTAAGGCTCTGGGGGCTGAAATTCTGGGTTGGTTTATGAGATCAAATCATATTATCTGCCACTGTATTCTTTGCTGTTGTGTACGCAGCCAGCATGAGTTTAGATTACCTTTTTTTTTTCTCTCAAAAGAATGACAAAAGATCAAACTTCTCCTTCAAATAGAGCTCATCATGCTGTCACAATCCGAAGAAACACAATTTCTTAAAAGCTGACAGTGAGAGAGAGAAAGAAGAATGTTAACAACTAGAATCCCTTTGGAATAAGAAAGATGTTTCTCCTTTCTTTTTTTCTATCATTTCACCTGGTCTTATTATATTACAAGGAACACCAAAACAAAAGCTCCTTGGAATACCGATCAGACTTCCCACAACCATTGGCAGCAAGTGCATGTTTCTTTTCCTGCATTAAAATTGCTAGGTGTTTTGTTTTGTTTTTTTCCTTTTGAACACCTGGATATCTTAGCGGCAGCTGATCCAGGTCAATTGTCTAAATGTCTCCAGAGGTCTCCATCAAAAGCTTACCCCCCAAAAAAACAACAAATATGAATCAGATTCCAGAAATTTTCTTTTTCGTTTGCACAAACCCCAAACTGCCAGGTTGGCTACGAAGACATAAAATTGGTGGAAATAAAGGGGATGTGGTGGGGCAGTGGCTCAATGATGCTGGACCTGCTCTCCAGAAATGGTCTCCTCTCTAGCAGTGTGTGCCTAGCTTTGTAAGATGGGATGAGCTCCTGTCCCATGTTCCCTACCTTCTACCCACCCAGCAGTTTGAAAGCAGCCAATACTGCAAGTAGATAAATAGATACAACTTCAGTGGGGAAAACCTAGCTGTGTTCATGTGTGTGCAGAGAGCGGAAGCTGGCGCTGAACTTGGCCAGATGTGAGGCAATGCAACATGAGGTGAAGCGAGACTAGCAGAGGAGCTTGGAAGACCCAGAAATCTAAATGCCACTAGTAGTAACTATGAGAGGGATCTCGGAGTCCTGGTGGACAATTGCTTAAATATGAGCCAGCAGTGTGCTGCAGCTGCCAAAAAAAGCCAACGCAGTGCTGGGCTGCATTAACAGAGGGATAGAATCAAGATCATGTGAAGTATTAATACCAGTTTACAATGCCTTGGTAAGGCCATACTTGGAATACTGCATCCAATTTTGGTCACCCATGATGTAAAAAAGATGTTGAGACTCTAGAAAGAGTATAGAGAAGAGCAACAAAGATGATCAGGCAACTGGAGGCTAAAACATATAAAGAACGGTTGCTGGAATTGGATAGGTCTAGTCTAGTGAAGAGAAGGACGAGGGGTGACATGATAGCAGTCTTTCAGTATCTCAGGGGTTGCCACAAAGAAGAGGGGAGTCAACCTATTCTCCAAAGCACCTGAAGGTAGGACAAAAAGCAACAGATAGAAACTAATCAAGGAGAGAACCAACCTAGAACTAAGGATAAATTTCCTAACAGTTGCCTTCGGAGGTTTTGGGTGCTCCATCACTGGAGGGTTTTAAGAGATTGGACAGCCACTTGCCTGAAATGGTATAAGGTTTCCTGCCTGAGCAGGGGGTTAGACTAGATGACCTCCAAGATCCCTTCCAACTCTGTTATTTTGTGTGTATGGTCAGCTGATGTAAGCTAGTTCACCCCCCTATGGTGCACCAAGAGTAGACGTGTAAGCTGAACAGAAATGAGATAGCAATTTAGGCTGCCTGGACTACATTGTGTCTGGCATTTGTAGATTTCCCTGACATTGTATGTCATACAATGAATGAATGAATGAATGAACGAACGAATGAATGAAGGGTTATGTTGCAAGTAAAGCCAGAGTAAGAAATGGAGGGGACATGATTAAAAATCTGCAGAAAAAGCTCCACCTTCAATTGCATTTTAACTGAATATAAATAAAACTTAAATGTTATTTTCATTTATGTTTGTTAACCACAGTTTACAAATCACAAGGCTGTATCATCACAATCATATTAGGGCAATCATCTCTTTGGATCACTTGACCAAAATAGGTGATATTCTGACTATCAATCTTATCTCTAGGACTGTCTTTGCTCCAGGACTGATCAGTTCTTCCTGAAAGTCATAGTATTTTTAGAAACTACGTTCAAGTCATTAATTCACAGGTCTCTGTTTACTGTTCTTTTTCAGATACAGTTATACTTTATAATTGAGAAGTCTTTTTTTTAAAGCAACTATTTTTTTGTTATCACTGAAATATCCTTGTCCTTCACAATCTTGTTAAAGTTTGTCATTGCTTTACTCCCCACAATTAATTTCCCCTTTATTTCTCCCATGGCGGCCCACTGGTCAAATAGGTAACAGATCCTTGCATTAAACTAAATACCAAACAATCACATTGGTGTTCTGGGTGTCAGGTAATTTGATCGACATTCTCCGAGGAGACTGAATACCAATTTGAACGGACAATTCACTGTAAACCTTGATCAAGTGTTTTTTGGCTCCTTTATGTGAATATATCAGAAAAGCTAATCCGGATATGGCATAAATGGGAATAGATAGATATAGATAGATAGATAGATAGATAGATAGATAGATAGATAGATAGATAGATAGATAGATAGATAGATAGAAAAAATTGATAGATCAATAGTAGGATAAATACACTTATTAAAGATTCTAAGTTCTAATTATGATGGTGATAGGTTTCTAAAATCCATAAAAATTAAGTTAAGATAAGATAAGATGAGATGAGACAAGATGAGACGAGACAAGACAGAAGAGAAGAGAAGAGAAGAGAAGAGAAGAGAAGAGAAGAGAAGAAAAGAGAAGAGAAGAGAAGAGAAGAGAAGAGAAGAGAAGGCATTGTGAGATAAGGTACGGTGAGGTAAGATAAGATAAGATAAGATAAGATAAGATAAGATAAGATAAGGTGAGGTGAGGTGAGGTGAGGTGAGGTGAGGTGAGGTGAGGTGAGACAAAACGAGACGAGATGAGACGAGATGAGACAAGATAAAATTTATTGTCATTTTTACTGTGGGCACAATGACACACATTAAAAATGAAATTTAGTTGCTTGCTCTAAAAATGTACACATACCTAACACACATTTAAACATACTATGGGAAGAATCCAGAGAAAGAAATATTTGGGAAATATTAAAGAGGCAGAATATATTTCCCCAAAGGAATAATGAAGAAGTTCTTTAAAAAGACAGAAACCAGCCCCCAGAAATCAGCCCCAGCCCCTAAGCCAGCAGTGTCAAACTTCCGGTCTATGGGATGGATGCATCATAGTGAAACTGCACCCACCCCATTGCCAGCAATGGCAAAAAAGTCACAATACGTCCCAACACATCACATGATGTTGCGAGTTTGACACCCCTGGCCTAGGCAGAGGCCAGCTTTTAGAAATGCAAATTCAATTATCCATTCAGGAAGGTTGGAGCCAGGAAGCTAGAAATTAGGAAGACAAAGACCCCTGAAATCTATATACCCCCACCCCAATTCTAAGGACAGGAGACATAATAAGATTATCCCACCAATACCAAAAGGGCACACTCAGACTCAGGTCAAAGTACATGACACAGGAAATACAAAGCCTCAAACAGGAACAGGAAACAACCTCAAGTGCCCCAGAAGGTATAAAAGCCCACCACTCTGCTCCATGTGGTCAGTTTTTTTCAGAGCCATCTTTCTGTCTGGCTCTCCTCTTCAATAAACTACAACCTTCTTTCTAAAGCAGTTTCCGTTTTGATTACTCCCAGCTTGGACAATAGTATAGTTACTCAACAATACTATATACAACGTAGGATCAGACCTACACCCTTACATATAAGTAACATATAAATATTAATCACTGACCACATTGAATACATAACGGCAAGCACTGAGTAAGATTTATCCAAAGACGTTCCCCTGATTGGTGAATGGATTGCAAGAACGATTCTGTTCTACTGAAAACCAATGAGAATTCAAATTGCATAATTTTTGATACTCCCCCATTTTGTATACTTTTTTTTATTACAATCTAGCTGTAGATTTATACAGAAAACAACCTTTCATTCAGCATAATATTTTTCATGAACCCCAGTCTGTTCATTAGAACTTTTATTTGCTTTGCCATACTCTATGTTAGCTGTTTCACTGGGACAGATGTTTTATTTGCTTTATAAAAGACGGTGAAGAGAGAAATTTGCCTATCATATGGCTGCATAACATCAATATGGCTCTGCCCTCTTGTGTTGTGGGATGGAAGTCAAGCACACATATACAGTACAATATCATCATAAAGTTGGAAGGGACCTTGGAGGTCATCTAGTCCAACCCCCTGCCCAAGCAGGAAAGCCTATATCATTTCAGGCAAATGACTGTCCAGTCTCTTCTTAAAAACTTCCAGTGTTGGAGGCAGGTTGTTCCACTGGTTAATTATTCTAACTGTCAGGAAGTTTCTCCTTAGTTCTAGGTTGCTTCTCTCCTTGATTAGTTTCCATCTGGTGCTTCTTGTCCTGCCTTCAGGCACTTTGGAAAATAGCTTGACTCCCTCTTCTTTGTGGCAGCCCCTGAGATATTGGAACACTGCTATCATGTCCTCCCTCGTCCTTCTCTTCATTCAACTAGACATATCCAATTCCAGTAAACATATAAACATATCAGTCAGCAGCAGAATAATTCCAGTGAATTCTCTCCTCAAAGTCAAGCTAGAGAGGTCAACATAACATGTCCAGAACATTTACATACCTTTTAGCATATGGTAGGAGTGCAACAGAAATATTCACGGTTATTGTCTTACTTGCCCTTCAGTTAGGTGGTCATAGCTTAAACAGTTTTCAAGCTGCTCAACATCCATGATTGTCTAGTAAGACAGAAAGGCCACCTCTGTCATCAAAGCAATTAGTTTCATGTACATGATCAACTTCCATCCCTCATCATTTCTGTATTATGTTGAGACATCCTACTAACTTGTCTTCATTTCACAGTTATGAACAATGAGGAGGGTTTTTTTTTTTGCATCACTACTATGAGAGCAGATTGAACCATTGTCCTTAATTACAAAGACAAATTCCCCTGAGAGTTCTTCAAAGATTTTTTAAAAAATACTTAATTGTTATTTTAACCTCTAAACAGCTTCTCTCCCTCTCCAACTCCCTCTGTCTCTTAACATACAATTTCCTATTGAGTTTGTCACCAAGACAACATCTTAACTAAGGATTTTATGGCTCATATGTTTAACCATGAATAGCAAGTCTTGTAGCAAAAGTGTATTGCTTGACAATTATGTTTTTTCCAGGCTTGGTCCAAGATGTGAAATGACTCTCATCTTACAAAAGTTTCCAGATGTTAAGTTTTATCCTCCCTTACCTACTGTTTTTGAGATGAAAACATTGTTTATAAGAATTTCACATTTTTTCCTTAATTTGAAAGACTTAGTATGTTTTGGGAAAGATTGAAAATGTTTCTTTTGACATTCAACCTTCTTAAAAGATGAAAATTTGTCTTATAATCTTAACACCTCAGTGGATTTGCCTATCACTTCATAACAGGATCCCAAACTTACACATTCTTAAATGATGAATATGACATTTTGTCATCAAACCAAAATTGTATCTGGCAATGCTTTTACATCACACTGTTCTATCATTCAGTTGTGACCAATTTATTTATATCTGTGCCCTTCTTTCAATCTCTGTTCATCCCACCTTGGATCAGTGGAGAGTAAAAAGGTGGGGGGGGGAGGAAAAAGTAAGTACTGCATTTTGTGATAAAACAGGCAGCAACAGAAAACAGAAACAGCAAATCTTTACTTAGTTTTGTAGCTCTCAGTTACACTTGTACATAATTTTGCCCAAACCAACAGTCAACAGTGCAGGGTTTTATAGCTTCTTGCATCATAGAGTCAAATCTTCGATGTAGATCAGTTCAGGAAACAGACACCAAAGAATGCTGGAACTCTATTTATATAGGCCCTAAAAGCAGAATCTTGAAAGCTTGGCTGCATTTTCTCTTCTTTCCTTCTTATAAGTGTCAGTCTGAGTTTTGTTCCAATTTCCCAGGCTGAAAACATGTCTTGGCAACTATCACCATACAATTTCTCAAAGGCTACTTTGGTGGGTCTCCAACAGCATGTGTCTTTAGCATGATGGATGGTCTGTCTCTACCTGCAAGGGCTGGAGTTAGTTCCTATGATTGGACACCTGTACTCAGTGGGGGTAGGACTAGAAGACTAGTCCTTCCAATCAGTGGTGAGATTCAGATATGTGAACAACTGGTTCTCTGTGTGGATGCCGCTTCTGGAAGTCCATTCTGGGCCTGGGCAACAAAAAATTAGCTACTGGTTCTGCCGAAGTCGTGCAAACTGGCTGAATCTTACCATTGCTTCCATTCTTATGATTCTTATTTGCTTCAGATGTTTTACTTCTTTGCCTCCTCCTCCTCCTCCTCTTCCTCCTCCTCCTCTAATTAGGATATCATTGCAGTGTATCAGTGGTGGGATTCAAATATGTAAACAACTGCTTCTATGTGTGGATGCCACTTCCGGAAGTCCATTCTGGGCCTGGGCAACAAAAAATTAGCTACAGGTTCTGCCGAAGTGGTACGAACCGGCTGAATCCCATCACTGCAGTGTATACTAAAAGGGGTACAATACAATGCTGTAGGCTACACAACAAGCACATATATTTTACCCTGCATACTTAAAGAATAATTATCCACATCATTGGTAAACATACTATGTTGCATTGTATTCATGTGCTCTATAATGACTGATGCCTGTTCAGCAATATTATAGAAAGAATTTGTAAGGTACTTAATAGAAACACTTTTAAAAGAAAAAAAATATCCAGTGGTTTTACCAATAAATTCTGTATTATAGTAGAAATTCTACAAACCTAAACTTTTAAAAGAATTTCCAAGGATATTTTGGGTTTTAAATAACAAAAAGATTGCAGAAAGCATTGTGCTAAATTAGTAGTCTGTCAACCCAAGCCTTTATTGTCAACAGTCATTATAGTGCTATTTCTAATTTCTGTTGTATGGCACAGAGATACAAAAATTTAAAACAAGACTTATTTATTTTATTCATGTGTTCTAGAGAAGAAAAAGATTTCTACTGCATAGCAATAACATAAAAATTTGCTGTTTTGCTACTGAAAAAAAAAAGATTAAACCTTTGGTGTAATCATAACTTCTCCAACTTGGGAGAATCCAGATGTGTGAATTTCAATGCTCACAATTCCTTATTCTTCATAGTCATTACTGAGAATTCTGAGAGTTGAAATTCACAAAACTAGAGAGCATCAGAAACCTAGTATCCAGGTACATTATTTTATAATACAGGAAGACTCTTTTGTTCATCTTCTTTCTCACATCATCTTCTTTTCTCTAGGATCTGAATTCCCCAGTAACTAGGACAGAGATAATCACCATGGCTAGTATTGTCAAGTCTTCATGAACTAACTTCCAATGAAAGCGCTACAAAGAATACTTAGTAGAAATGTTTTTTTTTTTTCCATGTCAGAAAGGGCAAACTCTTACGATGAACCTCCAGGATCCATTCAACTGCATTACTCTTCTGGAATTAGAGAATCCTCAATCCAAATTGTCAGTATAAGTAAAGGAAGGAAGAGTCAGCAAGTAAATTAATTCATCTTTCCTTTATTCTTCATATTATTGTAACATCCTAAACCAGTGGTTCTCAACCTGTGGGTCGGGACCCCATTTTGGGGTCGAACGACCATTTCATGGGGGTCGCCAAACAATGCAGTCTGCCATTTTTTCCCCCTTTTCCTTAGCTGTGCTTCTCCCTTTTATTCTATTGGCTTTTGAAAGCCAATAGAATAGACTCTCTTGAATAGAGTCTAATTCTATTGGCTTCCAAAAGCCAATAGGAATTGTCCAGGCTGTCTCTGCCCTGCTGAGCCCACCAAAAGTCCCATTCTGCAAACAGTGCTGCACCAGTTGAGTAGTCCTTGACTTACGACCGGTTGAGTAGTCCTTGACTTATGACCGGTTGGGGGTTGAGGCATTAAATGGTTGAGAACCACTGTCCTAAACTTTTACAGTTAGACTTTGCAAGTTCATTTTCAGACTAGGATGCAATTTGATAATTCGAGCCTAATAAATATTTTCAATGTTTTCCTCTAATTATAGTTTACTTTATGCAAATTGAGAACATAGTAGCATGCCACATTCAAGATGTAAAAAAGAGTTTTGGATCCAACATGTTCCTGAAGAAACTAGTTAATTCTAAGAACTGTTAGGGAAAAAAAAGTAGAGATATTAATTCAATGGCTGTTGTTCTTTATTGTCAATATTTCTGCTCATATTGTTTAGAGACTTATTTTCCTACATAATTAGAAGAACAAGAGAAGGATAAGAAAGGGGTTACAAGTTCTTTTTAAGCTGGTTTAGATCACATTTTCTTTACCTCTCCTATAATTTTCAGCACAAGGAATTCTTCTTTTCCTAAAGCTCCTTATTTATTAGACTGTATTACTAACTAAAGCTGTATCCAAAAATCTCAGGTCAAACTGACATGACAGAATTTTAGTCAAGACTATTCAAGACTACAGGAAGAGGACTGTCTTTTTGTGATGATTTCCCTGAAGCTTGCTCCTGAGGAAGACTTCAAATCCCCACTTTACCTTTTATCTCCTTCATCTACAGATTTAACTCTGCATAATATTAGGAAACAAATCAGGGTTTTCATAAATTTAATTGAAGAGAACTGAGATTAGAAAGCTGGGCTGACAATTGGTGATCAAGACCCACAGCTGCCACGGGACAGGGTGAGCACCCGTCACATGTTCCATCACCTGCTTACCCAGCAGGTCAACTGCGAATAGATAAATGGGTACCACTTTGCTGAGCAACTTCATAGGGAAATGAAAGGAGCCCTCAACTGGGCATCCCCTAGGCAACGATAATGTCCCTGCAAATCCTTTCACCAACACAGAAGTATTAGTAAATTAGTTTGATTAGTAATTCAATACTGGTAGTTAAAGCTGAAGTTTACTTCCAGGCAATTCATGGACATATCCATATTACTCATAAATTACTCATCCGCAATATATTTCATTGTAACCTCTGTCTACCCATGTGCACTAATATTCTCTTTGAACATACAAATTTTATTTCTAACTTATTTACTCCTGCATTTACCAATTATCCACTGTGCACCAGTGGATGTCTACAGCTGTTCTATCCACCTCCGACCTTGTTTTTACACACATCCATTCCTTTTTTGCCCTTCGCCAACCTTTTTTTAATGCTTCTTTTCATTGCAAGTGACATTGGTTTTGGCTCTCCTCTAAATACCCTGCCTTGAAGTCTGTTTGATTCTGGAGATTTGCTGCTTTAGAGTCTTCCCAATTAACTTAATCCCTCTGCCATACAGACCCTGCAGTCACCCAGGATAAAAATATATTTACTGTCAATGCCAAGAGTAATCTGTTAGTGTGTTCCCTTGTAAATATACTTAGAAACATTTCACAGATAGACTGGCTGTTCCTTTATGTTTGCATTTCATAATTCATTCCAAGTTGTTATATTTTTTTTAAACTTTTTTTTCTTTGACTGCTTTATCCTTTGGCTGGTCCTGATAATGACAATGGTGGCTTATTCATCATATTACTGCCATTTTTAATGTTTTCTGCCCTATACCTTAATAGTCTTTCCCTCTGGCCTCTACAGAAAACTTAGCTTTTCTCCTATCACATATTTTTTTAAAAAACAAACAAACACGTTGTCCAATATTGTTTATTGCTGGCTAAGAAAATAAAGCAGGAAGATGAAGGCATCATCTTCTGATTTGCAATGCTACCATGTTTTGGCTTTGGGCAAGGGCTTTAAATCTGTATGCTAGAATATCCTGCTGCATTGTTCTTTATAGACATTTAGAAATGGTCCCGAACTGCTTTTCTGAATGAAAAGTATAATTATTTTTGCATGATTCTTTATATAATCCAGTTTTTTCCCAACCTGGTGACATCTAATCATGGAAAACTGAAATTTAGGAAGCATAACTGCCAGATATTTAGGAAGGGAAGGATATTCCCATGAAAATCATATTCAAAAATGTATCAAAAAATAATCCTAGATTGAATGCACCAATGGATCCAGATAATGATTTGAAACCTTAAGCAACAGAATTTGCCCAAAGTCATACAAAACTCCTTTAATATCAACATATCAGATGATTCAGACTACTTCCTGAAAGAAATGGTTTCGACCATCCATCTTTAGCTTTCTTTATTGCCTTTTTTTCTTCAAAAATAAAACTGAGAATTTTAAAAAAAATGTTTTTGAAAACTGAATAGAGTGATTAGTCTAAAAGCAGTGAAAATACATCTGTGTATTCAGATACAATTATAATCAGCAGCTCTATTAGAACATAGAATAATAGGATTTGAAAGGACCTTGGTGGTGTTCTAGTTCAACTCCCTGCTCAAAACCATTCCAGACAAATGGCTGTCCTCAGCTACAAATATTTTTCTTTATAAATGACTGTCCAGTCTCTTCCCAAAAACCTCCAGTGATGGAGCATCCACAACTTCCAGAGGTAACTCATTCCACTGACTAATTGTTCTCACAGTGAGTATTTTCACAATCTGAATGTTTTCACAATCTGAATGTTCTTATATTGAGAGTATCAAGGTGAGTGTCCCTCAGTAGCTCACACTGAGTAACCTGAATATATGCTGGAATTGGGTATGTCTAGTTTAATGAAGAGAAGAACTAAGGAAGACATGATAGCAGCCTTCCAATATTTCAGGGGTTGCCACAAAGAAGAGGGAGTCAAGCTATGCTCCAAAGCCCCTTAAGGCAGGACAAGAAGCAACAGATGGAAACTAATCAAGGAGAGAAGCAACTTAGAACTAAGGAGAAATTTCCTGACAATGAGAACAATTAATCAGTGGAAGGACTTGTCTCCAGAAGCAGTGAATGCTCCAACAATGGAAGTTTTTAAGAAGAAATTGTACAACCATTTGTTGTTGGTCTCTTATTTGACTTTTTTTTTTTTTCAGTGGAAAAGGACATTATTCCCTGGAGAAATATCCCTTTTTTCTCCAGATGGCTCAGACCCTGATTGTGTTCAGGAAGCTATTAAAGACCTGGCTATTCTCCCGGGCTTTGGGACAGGTGGTGATTGAATCATATATATATATATATATATATATATATATATATATATATATATATATATATATATATAGAGAGAGAGAGAGAGAGAGAGAGAGAGAGAGAGAGAGAGAAAAGAAAAAGAAAGAAGATTTCTTATATATTGAAAAGAAAAAGAAAGAAGATTTCTTTCTTCCATATTTCGGCCAACACGGTGTATCAAAAAACACTCAAGGTAAATATATACTTATCTCAGTCTCTAAACCAAATGAATGAATGAATTTCTGTTTTGTCAGTGTGATCCCAAAACATCAGCAATATACCTGATTTGTACCTGAATAATATCAACATATCCTCCATACATACAAAAGCTACTACTTGTCCCTGCCCGGGGAGCCAGTGAAACTATTTCATTTGCTGAAAATCTAAAAGATTTATGATGCCCCTTTGACTAAAGTAGAGCAGCTTTTATTAGAGAAAAGTAAAACAAGTTTAAAAGAACTCTTTCAGGATATGAGTACAGTCTCTAATGTGTGGGGGCAGCCTGTTACAAATAGAATAAAAATATAAAAAGAGGGTTGGATCCAAACTTGATAATGCAACACGTTCAGTGTTCTAAGGAAACTATGTTGATGAAAATTAAGAGTTTTGGATTCTCTTGCTTCTAATCTGCTACACTAGCTGAATAAAGCTTTTTTAAAGTTTACTGAAAGGAAAGACATCAAACTGAATTCTAAAACACTTAAAGTCTTTTGGGATACCAAAGTATGGAATACTTTCCCAATAAAAACTGAATCAGTCCTGGATTCTGGAGAATGGTCTCCATAACCACTTCTGCTATGGAGTCCTCACATAGATTTGAATGCCTTACATCTTTCCTTAATGCATTTATTACCTGAACAACTGGACTGAAATGGTGTTCTTTCCACAAATGCATGGGTAAGCTAACAAATGCAGTTAACCCTCTAAATGGGAAATAAAGTAAAACTAGAGAATAGATTGAATGCTCATAAACCAGCCAATAAGTTTCGTGATTTGAAATGGTTCAAATTCTGGAGAAGAAATTACTTAGGCTATATATGGTATTTGTTTACCTATGTTCCCTTAGTTTAGTGGGAGCAAAATAACCCCACATGGATCAGAAATATCTCAGAATAGTCAGTTAGGAGTTTACAATCTATTAAAATGGATCATAATAGAACAGTTGAATCTATTACCCTGCCCTTACAGTTTGGAGATTCCACTATAACTGTATATAAATTAATTGACATACTCCGCCATACTTATTAATTTGCCCAATTAATTTCTGAGTAGAACTGCTTCTTCTTTTTACAATATATACACTGGTTCTGATTAAAATTTAGGGAACAGAAAGAAAAGTGGACATCTAGTTTTCATACAAAAAGAGGAAAGAAGGTGTCTCTTTTCTTAAAAGAAATAAGATTTCAAATGCTTCACATGCTTGAAGACATAGAAGTATGGAATGCAGTATCTCCATGCAAAATGAACAAATTCTGAGGGAAAGATGCTATAGTGAAAAATAAGCTACTCTCCATTTTTATCAAACAAAGGTAGGCAATGACTGCTGGCTTTAAAAAAATAAATAAATGGCCATGTCTTCATCCACACTTGTCCTCAAAAAGGCCTTGCGCACCTTCTCAACCATAAGAGCCTGAGGTGTCACCTGTTAGAAGCAGTACACTCTTGTGTTACAAGTTGCAAGCACAGCTAGATCATTTCACCTCCGCTCCTTTCTGTTTCAATTCATTTTCTTTCCCCAGTTTCTTTTCCATTGCTTTGATTCCAAGTCTATCTCTCATCTTCAAAATAAGACAATTCAAAATGGAGGAAACTTTCATCCTCTTTCCATTCTTTGGGGAGTTGTCAGAGGTCAATGGTTTAATAGGAATGCATCCTTTGTTTGAAGGACTAATCCGTCCCTATTCTCTTTTAATACTTTGAGGAAAGTTCTTGCAAAATTTTCCATCAGCAACTGATCTGGAGATGGAATTGAGCAGGCTAATGTTATGGTTCCGACAGATGAAACTCTTTGAAGAACTTTAAGGCATTGTTTACCTTAAAGAATCTTTATTTGAGAAGCATAGCATTGGCACTAACATAATCAAAGCCAAAAACTGAATTCCCCTCCCCTGAGCACATAGTATCAAATCACAATTCCCTCCTCCAATTAACAGTCATAAATCACATTCTCCAATTAGTTTGAAATGCAGGCTTTCCCTCCAGTTCTCCAGCCCACCAATTCTTACCATCTCTTATTTCAATAACCTTGGTTCACACACTAGGTTCAGTATCGTTATGTCTAACTAAACTCTCATGCACATTTCTCCCCCAGCATCATCTAACTCTAACTCTAACACAAAGAAGAGGGAGTCAAGCTATTCTCCAAAGCACCTGAAGGCAGGACAAGAAGCAACGGATGGAAACTAATCAAGGAGAGAAGCAACCTAGAATATGAGGAGAAACTTCCTGACAGATAGAACAATTAACCAATGGAATCACCTGCCTCCAGAAGCGGTGAATGCTCCAACACTGGAAGTTTTTAAGAAGAGACTGGACAGTCATTTGTCCGAAATGGTGTAGGGTTTCCTCCCTGATCAGGGGGTTGGACTCGATGACCTCCATGGTCCCTTCCATTTTTTAAAATTATTATTGTTATTGTTATTACTCTAAGAGTAAAACATAAGAAGAAAATGGTTGCATCTCCGTTGTCAAAGCAAAAACATCCGATGTTAGCAGCGTTGACAGCTACAGATCATTCTGACCACAATCCACCATCTTTACCCCCTTGTGCTCTCTAAAGAAATCATTTCCAAAATTGTTGCTTTGAATAACAATTAATATTTTTTTTTTTAAAAAAAACTACCTCCTAGTATAGTGATGCATCGTCTTTTTGAAGAGGGAGAAATGAGTCTTGAATGGCCATTCAGGCTATTAATCAAGGAGTTTCTGTGCATCTGTAACTAAGTATTAATTGAATTTGTATTCACCTGCAATTGTGCCAATACCATTTCCCTAGGATACCATCTGATGCTTCTATTGATTTAGGCAATGTGCTTCAGCAGTTCTACAAATCCAGGATATAACCTTGAAGCAAAGACCATTACGGAATGTGCAGAGTTAGTGCCCTTTGCTAGATAAGGGTCAGGTTTTGCACTTCCACTTAATTTAAACAGCAGAAGATGGAAGAAACCAGGGAACAGCAAAGCTGTTAGAAAAGACCTTTCCTACGCCAGACCCCCTTCGATCCCTCTGATTCCAGGTGTGTTTAAGATTTCTTCTTTCTGCTCAACAATTTAGAAACCAGACAGTTTATTCGGTGTTATGTGTCACTATGGAGAGCCTCAGAATGGCAAGAGTGTTACATGTCTGAAGAAGAATATTAACTTCATAGAAGGGTGAATGAAGCCGATATAAAGGTACAGTTCTGTGTATGATCAGCATCTTCATGAATTCTTTTGATGAGTTCCAACAATACCGTAAGTCAGGGCTTTTCAACCAGTGGTACGGGTACCACCTATGGTACATTGGCACCTGGCAGGTGGTATGCAACCATCCTAGAAAAGTGGTAGTGGGGGAGGGGAATGAGCTGAACCAGTGGCAGCACCGCACAAGCCTGAGCGAGAGACGTCTGGAGCTGCAGGGCTGTCAGGGCTCAGTGGAAGCGCCAGGATCAGAGCTTCTTTGGGACTGTCAGGGCTCAGTGGAAGCGCCAGGATCAGTGCCAGGCTCCAGCTGGAGCTCAGCGCTGATCCTAGAGTTTCTGCTGAGCCCAGAAGAAGTGCCAATCAGCTAGAAGCATGAAGCCAAAGACACCATCCTGAAGATGATGAATGGGACTTCGTCGAAACGTTGCCAAGACATTTCCAATTTTACGCGGGAGAAAATCCAAATAACTAAAGGCCTACATATATATATATATATATATATATATATATATATATATATATATATATATATATATATATATATATGAGAATGAATGAATGAAATGTCCTTTTTATTCTGTTTTTCAGCCCTCCTCAATGGCAATACTTCTCTTCCACCTAGCAATGACAGGATTTCTGACTTCTTTCTGAGGACAAGTTGGAACTTGTCCCAGCATTCTTCTTTTTTCAATTTAGCTTGTATTGATTTTTCTTGCCCCTTTTTGCTTTTATAGTTATATTTTTAGCTTAGCATCGCAAAGATTATGGCCACTAAAAACTTCAGCTGTTTTGAAAGCCTTCTTATCTTGAGCAAATGGAAAACCTCTTAACCTGTGGCAGATGTGCTCAATGGCCCTTCTTGTGTGTCCTTCAGCATACAAACTTTGTATTCTTAGCTTGGAATACAGAAATAACTAGCTTTCAGTAAAGGTACCCTCTTACTATTAAATTGAGAGCACATTTAATCAACTTTTTTTTCTGAAATTATATTTTGCTATGTTTTGGGTCCAATGATGCAAAATAAAAATAAAATTAACTGTTTCTCACCTATTTATTTTGGCACTGTAATATTTGGATAAAGACATTGAAGTGATAGAATTGGGTTATTTTCCAAAGTTGGCTTCCCTTAAGCTCTTTTCTCATAGCTACACAACCAGAGCAACTAAGATGGAGGCTAAAACATACAAAGAATGGCTGTGGGACTTGGGTTTGACTAATCTAAAGAAAAGAAGAAATAGGGGAGACATGATAGCAGTTTTTCAGTATTTGAAGGGCTGCCACATGGCAGAAGGGGTCAGGTTGTTCACCAGAGCACAAGAGAGAAGGACAAGAAATAATGGTTGGAAACTGATCAAGGAGAGAAACAACCTGGATTTAAGGAGAAACTTCCTAACTGGGAGGACAATCAACCAGTGGAACAACTTACCCCCAGAAATCATGGGCGCTCCATCACTGGAGACTTTTAAGAAAAAACTAAACAATCACCTGTCTGAGATGGTTTAGGTTCTCCTGCTTAAGTGGGGGGCTGGACTAGAAGACCTCCAAGGTCCCTTCCAGTTCTATTCTATTCTATTCTATTCTATTCTATTCTATTCTATTCTATTCTATTGGTTATATAACACAATGGATTCATTTTGTCCTAGGCCATAATTTTATGAGTTCCAATGTACAGCAACTAATATATTAGTAATACTAATCACTTTGATAGTTGTTGGCTAGTCTGGTTTTATGCCACTAGATCACGGGTCTCAAACTCGCCACGTCACGTGACCTGTCGCGACATATCGCAACTCTTTTTGCATTGCCGGCAATGGGGTGGGTGCTACTTCAGTATGATGAAACTGGCCCATGGGCCGGCAGTTTGACACCCCTGTAATAGATGATACTAATAAATTTCAGAAGCAAGGCAGGAGATTTGTGAGGTGCAAACAAGCAGATTCACACAAGAAAAGTTCAATTAGCTGCTTTATTGCTCAAGCCTATATACAAGAATCTTCTCAGACTGATGGTTTGCACCTGGGAAATACTAAATAACCACTTTGAGGGGAGGAAGGATGTCAGACTTCACACTCTTGTGACTACATAAGGATTCTAGACTAATTCCCTATTTGATTCCTCCCCCTGGCCTGACCAGTCTCTCTCCAACAAGGTATTTGTTAGACAATAGAAGCCATAAATGCTTCTTTTTGAATATGTTAAAGATTGCATTATTAAATGCTGTACTTGATTAGTGTTATATCAAGCACTTTTCAGGAACATGATAAAGAGGATAGTGTTATAGAACCACTGTAAAGTCAGAGAATCTGTTGTCCTGCTTAGGATAGCAAACAAGCAAACATCTACTGAAGGTAGTTCCTATCAACAATCTGCATCCCAGTCAATGGTGGGATTCAGCCGGTTCGCACCACTTTGGTAGAACCGGTAGCTAATTTTTTGTTGTCCAGGCCCAGAATGGACTTCCAGAAGCAGCATCCACAAAGAGAACCAGTTGTTCGCATATTTGAATTCCACCATGGATCCCAGTCATACAAGATGTAAAATCCTCAACATGTCAGGATAACCAAACCTATTATAAATCGCTGCAAGCAATCCAGGGAAGCACTAGCATTTTATTTGACCTTGTCCATTACTATACCCCCTGGGTTTTTGGCAGTTAGTTCAGAGAGTATCTCCCTCCCTTCCCCACATCCCCTTCCCCATGTATCAGCTGTTTGAAACATCTGCCCAAATGCTCATTAAAAGAATTTTAAAAATCTTTCCCAACAACACTTGGCATCATTGATTTAATGCAATAGATCATATAGATCTTCCATTAATACAGTGATGCTTATGATGATAAGTGTTCCTCAGATATTCTCCTCTTCCTTCTCCATCATGGGCAGGAAAGTTGCCAATAGTCTGTCCTAAAGGTGTGTCAAGTTTCCAACTGACAAACCCAATGGAGTAAGTCCCGCTGAGATGATCCAATCTCTAATGCCAAACTTTATTGAGTACATCATTTCAGCACAGATGAAAGTAAAACCAGCTCTAGCATTTTCCTACCTAAGACACTATATTAAACTATAGGAATCTCCCTTCCACTATTTGTGTAGGTCACATTATCCAATTAGGTGTTAAAACATTGTTATGAGAAAATGTCTTTAGCTGTTAACAAATAAGTGTCAGGTGTTCTTAGTTCTCCTGGGCTGGCCTCTTGATATCTGGAATCTGCATTCCATTCTCCCTTTCCCTCCCCCCATGTTTGTTGGCAAGCTGAGAAGCAATAATGGCGGAAACTGCATAGGCACGATTCGAGATTGACAAGGTGCTTTTCCAAAAGGCAACTGGACTTTCTTGGTTTTTGCCTTGAAAATGTTTCACTTCTTGTCCAAGAAGTTTCTTCAGTTCAGGTTTTTAAGGAAAAAAAACAGCAAAAAGAAGAAGTCCAGTTGCTTTCGGGAAAAGCACCCTTGGGACAATCATGACCTTGATGGTTGAGAATCTCCATAGATATTTGCCAATAGTCTCCATTTTAAAAAGGCATTCTTTTTTTACTCAACTTTCAGTCTTTTGCCTGATGTTCTGGATGATGCTCCATCCTTTTTTGGGAATGCCTGCAGTCATTACTTTCCTCATGATTCCTCAAACCGTGTAGTATCAGCCACAGGATAAACATGAATTTGGTTATAAGTCTGATGTCAACGCTGCTAACATCAGATGTTCTTGCTTTGACAACATATGGAGATGCAGCCATTTTCCTTCTTATATTTTACTCTTAGAATTAGAGTTAGAATTAGATGATGCTGGGGAGAGGAATGTGCATGGGAGTTTAGTTAGACATAACAATATTGTAACTAGTGTGAGAACCAAGTTTTTTTGAAATAAGAGATGATAAGAAATGGCAGATTGGAGAACTGGAGGGAAAGCCTGCATTTCAAACTAATTGGAGAATGCGATTTTTGACTATTAATTAGAGGAGGGAATTGTGCTTTGATACTATGTGCTCAGGGGAGGGGAATTCAGATTTTGGCTTTGCCTATGTACATGCCGATGCTATGCTACTCAAAATAAAGATTCTTTAAGGTAAACAATGCCTCAAAATTCTTTGAAGAGTTTCATCTGTCAGAACCATGACATTAAGCCAAAATCTTTATAGGTAGAGTGACTGCTGTACTTGTTTTCACTCTTAGCAAACCATGCATAGTGCAATTGTGTCTTGGAGCAATTCGTTTTACTTTTAAGAAATAGCTTTGAAGAATTCATCATGCATTAACTATTCTATCTTGCCTAGAATATGCCACTTCAAGTCTCTGTTTTGGAACTGCTCTGTGGTTAATATGACTTCAAGCAAATTCCTTCTGTGGAATCTTTCTCTCCCCATATTAGACTGATTCTATAGCTTCTCAGTTGCAAATGTAGCCATTGTATTCACATCTTCTTTTTTCCAATGTAATCTTCAACATCTCCAAAACAAATTCTTGGGCTTCATAGAATTTTCATTTATTCTTGCTAAAACCTGCCTGCCATCTGTACAATAAAATCTCAAGTTGTTTTCATATTCTCACAGTGAAGCAAAACCTTAAGAAAAATTAGCTACCATTGCCCATTCTGGTAGGCTTGGACCTCTAATTAATTCTGACTAACCCTTATGTCAACCAGGTGGTAACTCCATGATCATTCTTTACTCCATCAAATCTTAATCCATACATTATTTACAGTTCACCTAACATTCGTTTCTATGGATCCACCTGTATGTCTAGCTATTTCTACGTACAGTAGATAAGCTACTTATGGGCATAATCCAATTTTATTTTCATTTTATTTTCAAAGATCAACAATGCCATCTACAGTGGAAACTGTGCAACAGCCAAATTAACTCTCAATGTGTATCCTGTTTTTTTTATTGATATGAAAACAACTTACACCAACCCTCCATGTCCTGGAAAGGCAAAATTTAAAGAGCAGTTTATAAGAAATTCATACAGAATATGAATTTCTGTATGAAATTCAGCCAGCACTTTGCTGCATTTTGTCATATTATTAAATACATACTGCATTTTGACATATTATTCAATATATCAAGATCATTACTCTTATGCATTTCAGGATGACTAGGGGGTAAGGACCAGAAACTACCTAAAGTGTTTTTTTCTTCAACAGATTCAACAGATTAACAGAGTTGGAAGGAACTTTGGAGGTCTTCTAGTCCACCCACCCTGCTCAGGCAGGAAACCCTATGCCATTTCAGACAAATGATTGTCCAATCTCTTCTTAAAAAACTCCAGTGTTGGAGCACTCATAACTTCAGGAGGCAAGTGGTTCTATTGATTAATTGTTCTAACTGTCAGGACATTTCTCCTTAGTTCTAGGTTGCATTCCTCCTTGATAAGTTTCCATCCACTGCTTCATGTCCTCCCTTCTGATGTTTTGGAAAATAAGTTGACCCTTTGTTTTCTGTGGCAGCCTATTTCCTGGTCATATCTATATACATTTAATTTTCTTGGCAATGGTATAGAAGTTTTGCCCATTACCTTCTTTGGGGTATTTTTTTTGTGTTCCCAATATAGTCTAGAGCAGGGGTCCTTCAAACTTGGCCCTTTAGTGACTTGTGGACTTCAACTCCCAGAATTCCTCAGCCAGGCACGCTGGCTGAGGTATTCTGGGTGTTGAAGTCCACAAGTCACTAATGGGCCAAGTTTGAAGACCCCTGGTCTAGAGCCTTGATGATTTCTGCTGACCTGTTTAAGTCCTAACCATGTACAACCTTGCTTAGCTTCTGAGATCAGTTGAGAGTGAGTACATGTTGTCATCTGGGCAAATGTCAGAAGACACCTACCATTTTATTACTTTAATAGCTTTCAAAGAGTTACAGTGTGAAACAAATGATAGGGATCAGAAAACCCTATATAAGTTCACTTGTTAATGCTACCTAATGAAATGGTGCAAATATGTAAAATGCCATTTCTTTATTATTATTATTGATTTTTTTAACTCAGTTCAAAAGTACTTATTCAACAAATGTGTTGTCTGAATTTATCATTCATTAATACAAATTAAATTCCTAATCCCTTGTTCATTTCTCCAGCTATTGATAGAATAAGTCCCAAGTTTGAAAATATTCTGTCTCTTCTTTTTCTTTCAACATCAAAGTAAGTCTGTCCATTTCCGCACCATCTAATATATATATTTTTAATTATTTCTTCCTCTGGTGGTGTTTCTTCATTTTTCCAATATTGTGCAAATATGATTCTTGCCGCTGTTGTCACATGTAAAAATAGTATATAAATTAAGTATATACTTTATTTGTCAAGCTTTTAAATTATACCTAATTTAAAAAGTTCAGGTTTAAAATCTACACATTTTCCCAACATCCTTTCTAGCCAAGTATGTATGTTCACCATACATGATAATAAGTACCTGATTTGTGATTACATTTCCAACATCTATCTGACATATTTTTAAACATTTTTGCTCATCTTGCTGGTGGCAAGTGCCATCTATAAAACATTTTATGTAAGTTTTCTTTATAAGAAGTTGACATTGTCAATTTATAATTTCTTTCCCACGAGCTTTGCCATGTCTCTAAATCTATATTGTATCCAAAATTCTTTGCCCATATTATCGTTGTTTCTTTTACTTGTTCATCTTCCATTTTCAAATTCGATAAAAAGTTCTACATTTTCTTAATTAGTTTTTCATCAGAGGTTAATAATATCTGATCAAACAAGATTTTCTCTCTGTAAAATCCATACAATTTAACGTCTTTATCATATCTCACTTGCATTTGTAAATATGACCACCATGATAGATCAATACCCTAATTTTCCATCCTTGTAAAATGCCATTTCCGATGACTGCTAAATAAGGATCTCCAGGGTTCCATTATTTTATACTCAGGATCATTTAAATTGAAGAACAATTTTGAGACAAATGGCTACTGAATTACTAGCAACATTCATATTGGGTTCATATCATTAGAATACCACATTGCTGAATGCTTCTGGCTCCTCAGCACAACATCAATATTATCAGCTTATGTTTTGTTATTAAACACATACAGCAATTTTTATTGCTGTCTTGTATCCGGTTCATTGCAGCACACATGCTATCAATGTGAAAGAACTGTGATTATATAGTAAAAATGTAGGGAGGGTTGAGAAATTGACCCAACCAAATTTTACACCAACATTACCATTTTAGAACAAAGTCATAGGAATTGGTTGATACGTTTCAGCATTGACGATAGATAGATAGATAGATAGATAGACCCAGTAGATGATAGATAGATAGATAGATAGATAGATAAATGATAGATGATAGATAGATAGATAGATAGATAGATAGATAGATAGATAGATAGATGATAGATGATAGATAGATAGATAGATAGATAGATAGATAGATAGATAGACAGACAGACAGACAGACAGACAGACCCAGTAGATGATAGATAGATAGATAGATAGATAGATAGATAGATAGATAGATAGATAGATAGATAGATAGATAGATAGATAGATAGATAGATAGATAGATAGATGGGTCTGTTGGAGACTTAAACACTGGAGAAACACATGGGAAAATCCATTTTTCCTACTGAGGGGAGGAAATGCTGGAGAAAATAGCTTTTAAATAAATGAAGATTAGCGGGACGATGCAGAAACAGTGGCTAAACATTCGGGACAACTTTTTTTGTTGTCAGATTTCCAATTGCTGTAGTCAGGTCACTGGGTTGAGAAACTAATTTTTTCCATCACGAGCAGCCAAGGCTTCATAGACTACACAATCAGAGATTTCAGCCATTTCTTTGAGATTTCAGGATTCAGCAAAGCAGTGAATGAATGCCAGTGGATTACTGGAGGGCATTTATTATAAGCTGTGAAATGTCCAATCTGGTTGTGAAGAGTGCTGTTCCATCGCAATTGCTACCACTAAATCAATTTCTAGCTTGCTTCTGGCTGTGGTTTCTTTGGCATTTTTTTTTAAATAGTTACTGTCTCAACTGCTTTACAAACGCTAGTATTTAAATATATTGATGCGATCCCATGAGTATTAATTTTTCTGACTTTCCACACACCCCCCTTTCTTAACCTTGTGATATTCGCACAATTTCATCCTTAACCGTTCAGGCACACTTAAGCAACTCTCCTGATTGTCTGGCTGAAATTCCTTGTGAATTTCTCTAAGATGCTCTGATCTGTAACTATGTCTATTTTCTCCAACCTGGTTGTATGAAATCATCCCAAGCAAGGGATGAGATTGCTAGTAACATATGATAGGAATCACAGTTCAATATGAATGGTCCTGCAAGGCCAGTCAATCTATGTTTATTTCCAGAACAGTAAGTCAGCTTTTAAATTCTGATTAGGGCATTGAAATCCTGAGATCACTTAAGAATAATTTCGTATAACCATTGTTTTCTCTGCCAGATCCTTACGTTTTCATTGCGCAAAATTCTCTGCCTAGCTCACCATTTCAATACCCTTCGTTCGTGACTTCTGCAAGGACTGCTGAAGGATTTAAATGTGTCCCGGGTTTTTACATAAAATATTATATAACTCGGCTGAAGAGTAGAATCATTACAGGCTTTAAGAAAAGAAAAAAAAATGTGGGTTCTGATTTATTAGTTATTTATTAAAATTTAGCATGATTCCACATTGACTAACTTAAGACTAGAAACTGTACTAGAGAAGGAGATGAAAATGATAAGATAGCTATGTGCATTTTTTTTTCCAGATCTCCAAAAGAAGCTACTAAAGAGAAAAGGTTTTGAGCAAATATGACTTGGTGTCTGTCTGCCTCCCCCCCCCCTCTCTCTCTCTCTCTCTCTGTGTGTGTGTTAAAACAGAAACCCAAACTACACCTTCAGGTATTCAGCATAGTTGCAAAGTTCTCTATTTCTACCTGCCTGTCAATTAAGCTTTTACGTTTCTGCCACAAACACAGACAGACACACCCACTCGTGTCCACAAACAGAAGTTTTGGGAAAACTATTCTGTAAACTTTGGTTTTGGGGGTCTTTTATTTTTCACATGTATATGTAAATGATGCTAACCTTTCCATAATTCTGTTTCCTTCGGAGACCAAAGATGTAGGTAAGAGTATGGGGCTTCATCTGGCCTTAGGCGTGGAACCCATAAGTTATTTTTTTTTTAGTTTGCCAAAGCTAACACCTACCTTTGTGCCCCAGGATTTCAGCTGATTGATTGCTGGGCATTAAAGGGGCTTTTTTCGTCTTATTTTTTCTAATATATGATCGCTCAGGACATAGTGATATTTTACCTCTCTCTGATGCATCAAGTATTGTTAAATGCCGGAGGCAGTCTAGGAGCAAAACCATTTCGATTTCTGGAGAACGGCAAATTCTTTTCCTCTCCTGAAGGAATTAGGAATGAAAAGAAAAAAAAATTCAAAATTATGGCTGCTATTTAACACACAAGATGTAACACACGTCAGGCTGTGACCTTGAGAAAACAGTTCATATACAGGAGGATAAAACGGCTGTTTATCCTTCCTTTTGCTTCCCATTTGAACTAAATATATCTTTAGATAATAGTTCATCCTCTGACTATCTTTGATAAAGTATTGAACCACTGAGTTTCCCCTGACTTAATCTGCTCTGCCTGCCATGCATCATGGAAGGAAAAGGGGAACAAAAATATTTTGCCCTAAAGGTTTTATTGGTCACTTGTGAAGATTGTCTACAAAGAAACCAAAAGAGAGTGCAGAAAACCTTCTTCCTGGAAACTCAGAGCATCCTCTTCTGAAGGAAAGTTAGGAAATTGATTAAAGTAGGCAAAAACTTGTTGAAGGAAAAAATCTTCAGGTCCAATCCAAGCCGGGAATAAACAAAATGGAGACTGCTTAGGAATAGAACAGAAACAGAAACAAGAATAGGATAGGATAGGATAGGATAGGATAGGATAGGATAGGATAGGATAGGATAGGACAGGACAGGACAGGACAGATTAGAACAGAACAGAACAGAACAGAATAGAATAGAGCTGGAAGGGGCCTTGGAGGTCTTCTAGTCCAGCCTCCTGTTCAAGCAGGAGGACCTACACCATCTCAGACAGGTGATTGTCCAGTCTCTTTTTAAAAACTTTCAGCGATGGAGCACCCACAATTTCTGTGGGTAAACTGTTCCACTGGTTGATTGTCCTCACTGTCAGGACATTTCTCCTTAATTCCAGGTTGCTTCTCTCTTTGATCAGCTTCCAACCATTGTTTCTCGTCCTTCCCTCTGGTGCTCTGGTGAACAACCTGACCCCCTCTTCTTTGTGGCAGCCCTTCAGATACTGGAATAAGCTTCTGTTTATTGAAGAATAGAATCAACAACCTGTGGTTCTGGGAAAGCTGACAAAATGGAGTTGGGATAGGTGGGCTTTTCTACCATCTTTGGGCTTTGTATTTGAGGTTCTTCCTGTTCCTGTGCAATGTGCTCTGAGGTTCTTCAGGTTTCCTGTGGCTTTGTACTTTGACCTGAGCTTGATTGTGCCCTTTTGGTATTCTAATGGTGGTGGGTTAATCCTATTATGTCCTAAAGGTCATGTCCTCCTTCTCTGGGGCTGTGGCTGAAGGCATTTTGCTTATGAATAGGTGGCCCAGTCCTTCTGAATAGGATTATCAAATCTGCGTTTCTACAGAGCGGGCCTGGGGGAGACTGGACTGTAACCCTGACTGCTCTTTAGAAGGCCAGATCCTGAAGTTGAAACTCAAATACTTTGGCCACCTAATGAGAAGGAAGGACTCACTGGAGAAGGGCCTAATGCTGGGAAAGATTGAGGGCAATAGAAGAAGAGGACAACAGAGAATGAGATGGCTGGAGGAGTTACTGAAGCAATAGGTGTGAATTTAAATGGACTCCAGAAGATGGTAGAGGACAGGAAGACCTGGAGGAACATTGTCCATGGGGTCACGATGGGTCGGACACGACTTCGCAATTAACAACAACAACAAAGATTTTTCTATTATTCCTTTGGGGAAACATACTATTCTGCCTTTTTAATATCCTCCCCAAATATTTCCTTCTCTGTGGGGTAGGGGGAATGCTGGCTTCCTACAAAATTTCACCCAGGAGTTCTTCTTCTCTGCGTTAATTATTTAGACTAATTTTCAAAGCCTCATTCAGATTTTTTCTACTGTATCTTTCTTCTAAAGGACTGGGGAACATTCTGGATCATTCTGAAGCTAACATGTGCATGCGCGCGTGCACACACATACACACACACACACACTATTGGAATATGGTATCTGGGGCTTCTATATTAATGCTCCAGATTTAATTGTGCCATGGAATATTCCTGAATTGCTTTGCAATGGAAAGTAGCTTTAAACGGCTTTACATAAATGAAAGTAATCAATATTGTCAGTCTCATCTTCTCAACTGTATTTATTGATGGTCATACTCAACATTAGAAACCTGCAGTATTTTGTGATATAAGTTAAGTCCAGTGGTGGGATTCAGCCAGTTTGCACCAGTTTGGTAGAACTGGTAGCTAATGTTTTGTTGCCCAGACCCAGAACGGACTTCCAGAAATGGCATCCACACTGGGAACCGATTGTTCACATATTTGAATCCCACCACTGGTTAAGTCCCATTGTTACATCTCTAATGAGCATGCGTATAATGGTTTATTCTCTCCAAACTGTCCCAGAGGAAGAGCTACTTAGAGCAAGAATAGGGAATATATCATAATGTAGAATGAATCTGGATTACGTTGTACAATCAGATTCTTGAGCTAGAAGCTTCTAGTTCCTTGCAACTCAGGGAACCCAATGGAATCAACTGCCCCTTTGTCTTGAAATTGTTTCTCCCCCCTCAAGAAAAGGGGGTGATGAGCTACTGAACCTACAGCCACATGCTTGGGAAAAGAGAGGCTTGTCATCAGCCATTCGGTCATGTCTGAACCTCGGCCAGTCTATGGATCAGCACTTTCCATGCTCCTCTGTATAGTAGTAGTAGTAGTATTAATAATAATAATAATAATAATAATAATAATAATAATAATAATAATAATGGTGGAAGGGACCTTGGAGGTCATCTAGTCCAACCCCCTGCTCAGGCAGGAAACCCTATACCATTTCGGACAAATGGCTGTCCAGTCTCTTCTTAAAAACTTCCAATGTTGGAGTATTCACTGCTTCTGAAGACAGGTTGTTCCACTGGTTAATTGTTCTCACTGTCAGGAAGTTTCTCCTTAGTTCTAGGTTGCTTCTCTCCTTGATTAGTTTCCATCCGTTGCTTCTTGTCCTGCCTTCAGGCACTTTGGAGAATAGCTTGAGTCCCTCTTCTTTGTGGCAGCCCCTGAGATATTGGAATACTGCTATCATGTCCCCCCTTGTCCTTCTCTTCGTTAAACTAGACATTCCCAATTCCAGCAACCGTTCCTTGTATGTTTTAGCCTCCAGTACCTTAATCATCTTTGTTGCTCTTCTCTGTACTCTTTCTGGAGTCTCAACATCTTTTTTACATCGTGGTGACCAAAACTGGATTCCAAGTGCAGGGCCTCCTTCAGATCTGCCATAGTCATCCCAGGGTCATCCTTTATAGTTCAGCCATTGTGTGTTAGGGAGGCCCTTTCTCCTTTTTCCACTGATCACTCCCAGCATGGTTGACTTTTTTGAATGAGTCAGCTCTCGTCACATGACCAAAACATGACAGCCTCTCTTTGGCGAGCTTGGCTTCAAGTGATATTTTTGGTGAGGTTCATTCTAGGACCAGAAAGACTACCCAAAGTTAAATACTTATAAGAAAGACTGATCCTCTACTATCAATCTTATCGATCGACGCAGCATCAAAAATTTATTGGAATTGTCTGTCTCCTTCTTGGCAGATCTCTGGAAGTTGAAGAACTTACTCAAACCACACAAGACTGTGGATTCTGGATCTTGATCATTGGATAGATCAAATGGTACTCTGACAGAATTACTTTCACACTGGGCAGAGCATGGGGTGGAAGCCCTTATATGGAGGGATGTAATGCTGGAACCAGAAAATACTTATGGGATTACTATAGAATCAGAAAGGTCAAAGTTGAATTCTTCCCAACATTCCTGGGCTCACAAGAAGAATACTCAAGAGGAACCACTGTTATTGATCTTGATGGCAATATTCCAGCAGCCACCACCACCCCAGCAGCATATGACCCATTTATGGATAGATCATCAGCACACAACTGGATCCCACACAGATACCACTCAAGATACTTCACACCCAAACCACAACTCTCTGATGTCCTAGGCACAGCAGCAATCAAGGAATCAGCATTCTTCCAGCCAAACAATAAATATAATCAATTTTGGCTCAATACCAAAGATGCTAATGTACTCCACTGGGGTCTTGGTTTCAGCATGTATGTTCCTGAAAGTCTCACAGCCACCCAACCAGTTACTTACTCATGGCTAGTAAAAATCACATACTATGTTCAATTCAGAGAATTTATTTTTTCCATGTGTATGTACTTAACAATTGTTTGGAAATAAAGTTGGCATTTTATCAGACATCCCTTCTCCTTTTCTCATTATTTTGTATGAAGTGATTCTTCTAAACAATGCCTCAAGACAATACTCCTCACTATACCACTCTTTCACAGGTTTGTTTGAAGTGATATATATACTCTTAGACACAAATTCAACAGTACCACCCTTGGTCTCAACTCTGTTCTTGACAATCCTCTTTCTATGGCTCTCAAGGGGTAAAGCACCTATCAACACTGGGACTGAAAAATACCCATCTGAATATTGTCCAAGGATCCAAATTCTCTTTTCTGCTGAAAGAGGTTGATTAATTAGTGCTGGATTATCTCAAGCAGATTCCGAACTTCATAGTGCGTGAATATAAGACCACCAGTAAGATAATAAACTTTATTGTGAAACTGAAAAATATCCCCAAAGAAAGCCAAAGTAAAACTATTTTTATACTGTGGCCAAGAAAATTACACAGATGGGTCCGTGCAGTAACTAGAAGTAGAGTTTAGCTGAGGGAGTCTTTGCCATTTGTTTTTTTTATATTTGTATGAAAAGTCTTGAAGAAAGGCTTTGCTTCAAGGAAGTCTTTGAAAAAGACTGTTTTGAAGCGGTTTTGCAAAAAGAAAGGTCACAGCACTTACGTTCTGCAACAGAGCCACTGTGGAGCAACAAAGATGACACTTTGATGGCTTTCAGTGCTGTTTTGCAAGGGGAGAAGGCATACATGTTCATACAAAATGTCTGTGCAAGCAAAAGAGAAGGGGCTCAACCTAATGCTTCAGAACAAGAGACAGCAGACACTCAATTGCATCTTAGTGTAATTTCCTGTTGTATGATTATTAAATAGGGATGAAATGGATTGTGGCACCTTAAAAACCAACTAGAGAATCCTTGTCCTGTTGTTTCAGATACATTTCCTTACAGAGAAACCGAATGACCAAGGGTAAACAAAAAAAGCAGTGGAAATGACTTCCAACTTCTGCTGGCTTACCCATTGAGTATCTTTCTGAGAACCTGGTAGGATCCATTGCAAATCTCCCTTCCCTTCCCTTCCCTTCCCTTCCCTTTCCTGCTCTGCTCTGCCCTGCCCTGCCCTGCCCTGCCCTGAAGGAAGATAAGTGGGTGGCAGTAGGCAAGTGAGCAAAGGATTGCAAGATTGGCTGGGAAACTGTCATGGAAGGTCAAAAATGTCAATCACATGACTGAAATAGTACCCTAGGAATACAGCAACCCACCAGTAACATCAGATTAGTTACAGCTTTCCCAAGTTTTATTTCCTTGGGAGTCATGGGTCATGGATTTTGGACACATTCTGTAAGTTAGCCCATTTGTAATACCTTTGTTCAAAACGATTGCCCTATGATACACCAATAGTCATTACATTGAAAATTTTGGTAGTATATAAATTGATTTATCACAGCACTTGTCTACAAAAGAGCAGCAGTATTTTGCAGTGGTTAAAGCACCAAACTAGAAACTGAGAAATTATGAGTTCTAATCCTGTCTTAGGCACCATGCAAGTTGGGTGATGTAGGCAGGTCATTTCTGAAAATCTTGCCAAGAAAACTGCAGGGACTTTTACAGGTAGTTGTCAGGAATCAGAGATAAGATAAAGGGACACATTCAAACATGTTTACAAAATTGCGTGACCCATAAATTTGTTCCACCAAAATGTCAATCTTTTTATGGGTGCTTCATGGCTTGCAATGGTGCCATTAATGATGTTACTCAGGAGCAGAGGCAAGCATTGTTAAGGCTTTGTGTTTGTTCGTTTGTTTTCAATGGGCCATAGGGAAAAATCATATTACACCTTAGAATTGTAAAACACTGAGAAGAAAAGATCCCACTAGAAGTTGTCCGCTTTGCTAACATTTTGTTTGTGTGTGTGTGAATTTGGTAAGTAGGATGCTTGCAATATGCAAAAGGGTCATTGAGAATGAATATTGCCAACTTTTATTTTAAGATGTCACTTTGGAGGTGCTGTTTATCTTTATTTCAATCATTTACTAGTGAAATGAAACTCTCTTTGGGTGGCAGACACAAAACTTACGAAATTGTATCATAAGGCTGATGAAGGCATAAAATGTCTCTTACACTGTGAATTTTACCTTTTTGACAGACTGTTTCATCACATTTAAAAAGTGAAGGCATGGAAAATAAAGTACATTTGTAAGAATATTTCATTTCAGGGTATTTTTAAGATTCTTCCAACAGATTATTCGGAATGGATCTGAGAGAAGCATTACTCCAGTCCACAGAGAGAGGATTAACTTTGGAAAGGCTTGTTTAAAATTCTTCCTAGCAAATATATCAAGCAGAGTCCTATGCGGTCTACACTATTCCTGACATCTAATTTTATCTTTATTATTATTATGGTATAATAGCTGGGCTTCTTAATCAGTAGTTCTTACTCTCAAATCAATGGAACAGCTAACTTAAAGTTTTTGGTTGAATTAACCTTATGTAAATACCTAACTCTTGTATGTTGCAAAAATTTCAATTTGAATCAATCAGAAGAGAGCCAGAAGGGACCTTGAAAGGTCTTCTAGTCGAACCCACTGCTCAAGCAGGAGACCCTATCCCATTTCAGACAAGTGGCTGTCCAGTTTTTTTCTTAAAAACCTCCAGTATTGGGGCACCCACAACTTCTGAAGGCAAGCTGTTCCACTGGTTAATTGTTTTCATTGGTAGGAAGTTTTTCCTGAATTCCAGGAGAAAATTCTCCTTGATCAGTTTCCTGCACATTTGTTTCACTGCATATCTAAATTAGATTGTTTATTGGGTCATCAACTTCTTTCATCAGTCTATAATAATAAGCAATTTAACCACATTCTGAATTTTGGGGGAATGTTATGGTTGGTTTGTATCCTTCATAGCTTCACTATTTCATCTGCTCATGATATAGGTAGCAATTTATAGATAATCTTTGATTTACATGGATTGTGACTACATCAATGAGCCGAGGTGGCACAGTGGTTAGAATGCAGTACTGCAGGCTACTTCTGCTGACTGCCAGCAGTTCGACAGTTCGATTCTCAGTGGCCCAAGGTTGACTCAGCCTTCCATCCTTCCGAGGTCAGTAAAATGATGACCCAGATTGTTGGGGGCAACAGGCTGACTCTGTATTCCATTTAGAGAGGACTGTAAAGTTCTGTGAAGTGGTATATAAGTCTAAGTGCTATTGCTATCACTTAATGGCTACAATTCTGTCCCTGTTGTGGTTGTTAACTGAGAATTGTGGGTTGTTACGTGACTACTGACCCTAATCCAAGCCATTTGGGTCTTTGTCTCTCCTAGTGGTTAGAATGCAGTGAATAATTTGTAAATATTAACTGGGCAGCCGTATCAGTCGGTAATGAGGAAACTATTGCTTGATTGTTCTCATTGTCAGAAAAATTCTCCTTATTTCCAGGTTGAATCTTTCCTTGATCAGTTTCCATCCATTATTCCTTGACTGGCCTTCAGGTGCTTTGGAAAATAGGTTGACCCCCTCCTCTCTGTGACAGCCCCTCAAATATTGGAAGACTGCTATCATGTTTCCCCTGGTCCTTGTCTTCACTAGACTAGCCACGTCCAGTTCCTGTAACCGTTCTTCATATGTTTTAGCCTCCAGTCCCCCTAATCCCCCTTGTTGCTCTTCTCTGCACTCTCTCCAGAGTCTCAACATCTTTTTTACAGTGTGGAGACCAACACTGATTGCAGTATTCTAGGTGTGATCTTACTAAGGCTTTATAGAGTGGCATTAGTACCTCACGTGATCTTGATTGAATCCCTCTGTTAATGCAACTTAGGATTGCATTGGCTTTTTTGGGCTGCCTCCACACACTGCTGGCTCATATTTAATTGAATTATCGTCTAAGACTCCAAGATCCCTCTCCCAGTTGCTGCTATTCTGCCTGGTTTCACCCAATCTATATATGTACTTTTGGTTTTTATGGCCTAAGTGTAAGACTTTACTTTTCTCTATGCTGAATTTCATTTTGTTAGATAGGGCCCAGTAAGACTGGAAGCTCCTTACCGAACAGAGAAATTCCTTCCTTCTTTTGTTTTTAGTTCTAGGTATTCTAGCACGCAAGCAAATAGCTACTGGGAAAGAGAAGAAACATTGCCAGCCTTGGGAGGGTAAATGTTGGGAAACACTAGATGTGTTTAGTCTACTGGAAAAAGAACCAGTAAAGGACAAGCAAGGAAGTGCATAGAGAGGTCACTTGGAAAACAACAAGATCAAACCTTCACCCTGGTTAATTAATGGTATAGACAAAGCAATTCCAGTTCAGGAGATCAAGGGTAGTACAGGTGCCATAATCAGCTTTTATTTTTATGATCACCGTACAGTAGTGTTACTAATAGCTAGAGAACATCCTAAGGACATATGCCAAGTAGTAAACAAGAAAGTATTTATGGTTAGTGTGTAATATGCTGAGACAGGCTAGAAGTAAAAATGCCTGCTAAATAGGACAAGAAAGAAAGAAAGAAAGAAAGAAAGAAAGAAAGAAAGAAAGGAAGGAAGGAAGGAAGGAAGGAAGGAAGGAAGGAAGGAAGGAAGGAAGGAAGGAAGGAAAGAGAGAGAGAGAGAAAGGAAGGAAGGAAGGAAGGAAGGAGAGAGAGAGAGAAAGAGAGAGAGAGAGAGAGGGAGGAAGGAAGGAAGGAAGGAAGGAAGGAAGGAGAGAGAGAAAGGAAGGTAGGAAGGAGAGAGAGAGAATGAGAGAGAGAAAGAGAGAGAGATAAAGAAAGGAAGGAAGGAAGGAAGGAAGGAAGGAAGGAAGGAAGGAGAGAGAGAAAGGAAGGAAGGGAAAGAAAGAAAGAAAGAAAGAAAGAAAGAAAGGAAGGAAGGAAGGAAGGAAGGAAGGAAGAAAGAAAGAAAGAAAGAAAGAAAGAAAGAAAGAAAGAAAGAAAGAAAGAAAGAAAGAAAGAAAGAAACCTTCTGTTGAATGTCCAGTTTCAATTATGGAGAATTTTACTACAGTGAACCTTATCTTAGTGTCTGGATCAGATAAAGCAGGGTGTATATAAAATTTATTTGATTATCTGAGAACACTTTTAATATGAGACTTTATTAATCTGTTGAGTGAGACTTGCCCAAAGACATACCTAGTATATAAAAAAAAGATAGAATCTTAAACTGGAATTCCATCAAGGAAACACAGGAAACTGACTCATTGCTACAACTGGCCCTTGGTTGATAATATGGACTAGAAGCTGCAGAAATGTTCCCAGCTTCCTTGTAATAAAGTTGAAATTTAAGCAGAACTCTTCTGCATACATACAGCTGCTCTGCCACTCGATTCCTTAATTTCGCCCCTGGTGATAGTCTAACGCTGCAGGTGATTTACATAATCACAGCCTCGTTGTATCCATTCCTCAAGATGTACCTAATATTACTCACAAATATGCATTAGTACCCCAAAAACGTAGTTGACACCGGCTGATTCATGCATTCTTTGCTACTTCTTAACTTAATTTATTATGTAGTTATCATACGGCACACTCACATCCCATTTGGATAAAAATAACCCACCCGAGAATAAAAATATAAATTATGAAATGAACTGAAAAGGAAATGGGGGAAAAAAGAAATAAGACATACAGAAATGCCAATGGGTTAGCATGAGGCAATTTGATTCTTTACTAGGAGAAATTTGTCAGCAAAGTGATGCTAATTTTGAGCTTTTACTGCATGGCAGAGAAATCAATGGTGTTTCAAATTCTTCTTTCCCCCCCTCCTGTTTATTTCAAAACATTGGTCCACATTTAATAAGAAGGTCAGGTATTGGGGGAAAGTAATAGTTCTTCCTGCTGCCACAGTTAATGAGGCTCAAGGAACGAAGGCAACCAGTCTCTGCAGATCTTCTTCCATGGCTGGTGGACCATGATCACCATTTGGAGACTTCTTGATCATTTGGGAGACTGCAACAACAATGGAACAGCCTGAATCCAGTGGTGGGATTCAGCTGGTTCACACCAGTTCGGCAGAACTGGTAGCTAATTTTTTGTTGCCCAGGCTCAGAATGGACTTCCAGAAGCAGCATCCACACAGAGAACCAGTTGTTCACATATTTGAATCCCACCATGGCCTGAATCCACTTCTTTTTAGAGTGTCGGTAATCCTCGACTTACACCAGTTCATTTAGAATAGAATAGAATAGAATAGAATAGAATAGAATAGAATAGAATAGAATAGAATAGAATAGAATAGAATAGAATAGAATAGAATGGGATGGGATGGGATGGGATGGGATGGGATGGGATGGGATGGGATGGGACGGGACGGGAAGGGACGGGATGGGATGGGATGTGATGGGATGGGACTGAATGGAATGGAACGGAACGGAACAGAACAGAACAGAACAGAATAGAATAGAATAGAATAGAATAGAAGCTGGAAGGGATCTTGGAGGTCTTCTAGTCCAGCCCCCTGCTCACACAAGAGGACCTATACCATCTCAGACAAGTGACTGTCAAGCCTTTTCTTAAAAGTCTCCAGCGATGGAACACCCGTGATTTCTTTTCTTTTTTTTAACAATATTTTACTGAGTTTATATACATAAGGAAAAAATAGGAACAATACGGGTATGGTAAGGAAAGGGGATGGGGGGAAGGGAATACGGGATTTAGGATAAAATAAGTATAGGTACAATCTCATATTTTAACAAACAAGCTACTCTCCGGATCATACTAATGAGTAAATACCATACTCAGCCATTTTTAAAATAAGCTTAACTATAGCCATATTACAAACAATTAATAAACAAATAAGTTCATCTATTAAATAAACACAAATAATAAAATCTCAAAAAATCCTGACTATCAACATTAACAGATAAAAATCACCAAATCCCTAAAAAAATAACAATGTCATCAACCTATTAATTAGAACTCGGTTAAAAATCAATCATCCATTCTGAAATATTAAGTCCTTTTCAGGTTCTAATGATTTCTGGAGGCAAGCTGTTCCACTGGTTGTTCGTCCTCGTTGTCAGGAAGTTTCTCCTTAATTCCAGGTTGCTTCTCTCTTTGATCAGTTTCCAACCATTGTTTCTCGTCCTTCCCTCTGGTGCTTTGGTGAACAACGTGGCCCCCTCTGTCTTGTGGCAGCCCCTCAGATACTGGAACACTGCTATTTATTTTATTTATTTATTTATGAGACTTATATACCGCTTTAAGTGCAAGCACTCTCTAAGCGGTGTACACCAGTAAGCAATGTATATATATATTTACATTGCCCCAAACAATCTGGGTCCTCATTTTACCTACCCCGGAAGGATGGAAGGCTGAGTCAACCTTGAGCCAGTGAGATTTGAACCGCTGACCTGCTGAACACAGTCAGCTAAAGTGGCCTGCAGTACTGCACTCTAACTGCTGCGCCACCTCGGCTCATGTATGCTACCATGTCTCACCTATTTAGTGATGGTTCAAAGTTACAACGGCACTGAAAACTATGACTTATGGCCGTTTTTCACACAACCATTGCAACGTCTCCATGCTCACGTGATCCAAATTCGGACAACTGCTTCACATTTATGACGGTTGCAATGTCATGTCATCACGGCTTGCGACCTTCTGACAAGCAAAGTCAATGAGGAAGCAAGACTCTCTTAACAACCATGTTACTAACTTAACAAAACTGCAGTGATCCGCTTAACGGCTATGCCAAGAAAGGTCGTAAAACGGGGCAAAAGTCACTTAACAACTGTCTCACTTAGCGGCAGAAAGGTTGGGTTTGATTCTGATTGCAAGTTGAGGTGTCTTGTGTCCTTTGGGTGCCTACGTGTGCTGTGAAAAGCCATGAGGAGAGGACTTGGGAAACAATGGGAGAAAATCAGCCATTCAAGCTAATAGTTTTATCAGAAAGTACACATCTGAACAAAGACAGCCATTTGGGACGAAGGGGGCAGAAATCCCATTAATCAACATTTGAATTTAGTTATTTATTTGCCAGATCTCTCTGGACAAACAGATCCTACAGCTACCAGATGCAACATTTCTGTTTTGATAAGCTGAGCTAACAAAGACTCCCGCTTTTCAATTCTCTACAGATCCAACTTGGGAATTTTGCCCCTAACTTTCTTAAAATTAGTTCTGTAAGGTTAGAAAAGTCACATATCCAAATAAAGGCTATAAGGGCACATTCACTAAGGCTATCATCGAAACAGACACAGGGAAATTCTTTTCATCTAAATCAGTGGTTCTCAACCTGTGGGTCGGGACCCCATTTGGGGTTGAACGACCATTTCACAGGGGTCGCCAAACAATGCAGTCCGCCATTTTTTCCCCCTTTTCCTTAGCTGTGCTACTCCCTCTTATTCTATTGGCTTTTGAAAGCCAATAGAAGAGACTCTCTTGAATAGAGTCTAATTCTATTGGCTTTCCAAAGCCAATAGGAATGGTCCAGGCTGTCTCTGCCTTGCTGAGCCCGCCAAAAGTCCCATTCTGCAAACGGTGCTGCACCAGTTGAGTAGTCCTCGACTTACGACCGGTTGAGTAGTCCTTGACTTATGACCGGTTGGGGGTCACGGCATTAAAAAGGTTGAGAACCACTGATCTAAATGAAGCTGCAAGCATTTTTTTCCATCCTAGTCAGTTTTCTGCTTGCGTCATACTTTTTCCTAGCGTTGAATTCATTGGTGGCTCCCTTGGAGGGTAGGTCCTAAATGCAAAACAAACCAGGAATTCTACTTTGAACCAGAATGTAGACCCACCTTTCCCACCCCCCAAAGACATCCTATGAAGTCTAAGTACAGGTAGTCCTTGACTAAAAAAACTTCATTCAACTAGTAGACTGGCTTGGTCACTCAACAGCGAGACACTGGTGAAGTGGGCACAGCATGCCTGTATTTTCTGTGTCACATGAGAAAAGCACATCTTCCTTCCCCTGTCCTCATCACTTTCTACAAAGGGACAATTGAGAGCATCCTGTCATACAGCATCACAGTCTGGTTTGGAAGCATCCCTGCTTCAGACAGGAAGGCGGTGTAGAGAGTGGTGAGGATGGCCAAAAAGATCATTGTCAGTTCCTTCCCTTCCATCCAGGTCATAGTACAGAAGCGTTTCTTGAGCAGGGACTGCAAGATTGCCTGGAACACTACACAACCTGTTTTCTTTGTTACTTTCTGGGAGGGGGCTCCATGGTATCCATAGCAGAATATTATCAAATTTGCAGACGACACCAAGCTGGCAGGAATAGCCAACACTCTAGAAGACAGGTTTAGGATACAGGAGGATCTGGACAGACTTGAACACTGGGCGCTATCTAACAAAATGAAATTCAGTGGTGAAAAAAGTAAGGCTCTACATTTAGGCAAGAAAAACCAAATGTACAGGTATAGTATAGGGGGGTACCTTGCTCAATAGTAGTAACTGTGAGAGGGACCTCGGAGTACTAGTGGACAATCACTTAAATATGAGCCAGCCGTGTGCTGCAGCTGCCAAAAAAGCCAACACAGTGCTAGGCTGCATTAACAGAGGGATAGAATCAAGATTACGTGAAATATTAATACCACTTTACAAGGCCTTGGTAAGACCACACTTGGAATACTGCATCCAGTTTTGGTCACCACCATGTAAAAAAGATGTTGAGACTCTAGAAAGAGTACAGAGAAGAGCAACAAAGATGATTAGGGGACTGGAGGCCAAAGCAAATAAGGAAAGGCTGCTGGAATTGGGTATGTCTAGTTTAATGAAGAGAAGGACAAGGGGGGACATGATAGCAGTATTCCAATATCTCAGGGGATGCCACAAAGAAGAGGGAGTCAAGCTATTTTCCAAAGCTCCTGACTTAGACTTCATAGGATGGAAACTAATCAAGGAGAGAAGCAACCTAGAACTAAGGAGAAACTTCCTGACAGTTAGAACAATTAACCAGTGGAACAACCTGCCTCCAGAAGTGATGAATGCTCCAACACTGGAAGTTTTTAAGAAGAGACTGGACAGCCATTTGTCTGAAATGGTATATGGTTTCCTGCCTGAGCAGGGGGTTGGACTAGATGACCTCCAAGATCCCTTCCAACTTTATTATTATTATTATTATTATTATTATTATTATTATTATTATTATTATTATTATTAATTAGTATTAGTATTAATATTATTAGTATTACTATTCAGATTGAGTCACAGCTTTGTTCCATAAAGTATTAACCTTGTGAACTCTCAAGCTTCTTCCTTCCGTTATGTATTCTAGATGGACAGAGATAGGTATAGGTCTATACATATGATGGATATAGTATGTTTAAATGCGTGTTATGTGTTTGTACACTTTGAGAGCAAGCAACTAAATTTCATTTTTAAGGCGTGCCATTGTGCCCACAATAAAAAAATGACAATAAAATCTATCTATCTATCTATCTATCTATCTATCTATCTATCTATCTATCTATCTATCTATCTATCAGCATGTATTTATGATGCGTCGCAGTGTCCCGGGATCATGTGATCACCTTCTGTGAATTCTCCCCCCCAATTTATTTCCCTGTTAGTAGAATACTTTCATACATAAATATATGCATATGTTCACATTCCTTCTCATGGATAACATGCCCTTACATACTCTCCCATTTAGGCGTTCCTAAGTACACATTCTTTTACCTATTACATATCCTTTATTTATGCTCCTAGCACCAATTCCTGCCTCTAAATACTGTTCCTCCAAGAAGTAACAGTGTCCATAAGAAGTTGGGCAGCCTCTACATTAGAATGAATAAGTTTGGATAAATTAGATAAAAAAGCCTTTCCTTTGTATTCATATATATATATATATATATATAGGTATCATTCTGTAGCCTTTGTGCATACACACATGTGTGAAAAGAAGACTTAGTAACAAGCAATGTGCTGCCTCTTTCAAATCAAGTCTTATGGACTGCCTGTCTGGAGTCATGCTATTTTCTTGGCAAGGTATGGAAGGGATTCACAACTGTCTTCTTCTGAAATATTTTCAAATTCTTGTCTAGCCTGATTCCTTGCAATTTCCTAGTATTTTCCTTTCAAAAACAATCAGTTTAATTATTTTTGTTGGGTATTATGGTAGATTTTGATGTTAAAGGAATTAATTTGATGCTGAATCTTATAACAGCTGCAAGATTATTGGTGGGCAATATTGGAAGAAAAATTATTTGCCTACTATGGAAGAATGGATACTTAAGGTGTCTAATTTAGCAGAAATGGCTAAAATCTCCGCCTATTTGAAGGACCATTCACAAGAAAAATATATTTCGGTTTGGAGAAGATGGATTGATTACATTCAAAAGAAATATGAGAGTGTAAAGTATTATCTTGCTTATGAGTAGATTTTAGATTATTATTAATAGTTTAATATGGTTGAATGTATATTATTTTTTGTGTTATGGTTTAATTATATTATTATTTTTGTTTTTAATTAGTTAACATTTGTTCTGAAAAGGAGTTAAAGTATGTTATAGATTGATTGATTGATAGTATAGCCGGGTAATGTTTGTTAGATTATGATTGTTTATTTGTTACCCTATAATCAGCTCTGGGAAGTGGGGGAGGGGGGAAGGGGTGGGAGGGGTTTGGGTTATATTGTATTAAATTTGTAAAACTTTTAATAAAAAAAAAATCCGTTTACCTTTTGAGATCAACCAAGGTTGGTAACTGGCAACCACTTTGCTTGAATACAGAAAGAATTCTCAAATTGTGTGGGGAGTTATGATAGAAAATAACACAGATAGGGAAAAAAAGCACTATTTTTTTTTCCTCTGAGTGATGAATCGCACACATGGGAAGCTATGTGCAACCATGTATGTGCAGAGCAGAACAGAATAACAGTTGGAAGAGACCATGGAGGTCTTTTAAACCAACCCCATCTCGGTATCTCTATCTATAAAAATCTGTAGCTCTCCATACTGTAGCACTGCTTTTCGGTGATAGCCTGGTCCAAGTTTTAACACTCACTACTTAAAATTTCATGCCGTCATAAAAGTTTAACATTGCTCTAGCAGTGGTGATTCATGACCTTTAAGAAATTAACATATCCCTCAATGAGGAAGAAAGGGGGAAATTTTTAAAAAGGCAGGTGAGATTATCTAAATCATTAAGAACTTGAATACCACCTTGATGTGGGACTGAGGCTGATGGCTGACTCATATGTTATTTATCTTTACATCAGTTTTTTTTTTTTCTCCCAAAACACATTGTTCACCAGAAAAAAAGAAAAGCAGCGAAAGCTACAGGTTTGAAACTAATTCTCATTTGAGAATTAATCTCACTAAGTACACTATAACTTACTTCCAAGTAGACGTGGATGGATTAGAGTTAAATGTTACAAGAATGTTAACGAGAACTTTTTCCAGCAGGAGATCTATCAATAGCACAATCTGAAAATCATGGGTCATGTTTCATTAGAAATAAGGAAATTCTTTCTTCAGGGCTTCTGGTAATTTCATAGACATGGTTCATACGGCCTCAGTATGGAAATAGTTTGTCTTCTTCTGGGATTTTTTTTTTTTTCTTTTTCCTCAACATTCCTTTTATTCTTAAATTTTGGCCTTGCTCTGGAGGTTCCCGTCTGAGTATTAACAAGGCCTGTTTCAAGTGCAGGAAATCAGGGACCAAAGCAGTTCAAATAAATACTGGTTTGTTACATGCTAACACTCTCTTACAAGAATCTGAACAACTAATGGCCAAGGCAAAGTGGTCAGGAGCACCTTATAGCTGCCTCTTCTTCCAATCAAACCCAATGAACTATCTCTATATTAACGTCATTTATTGAATTAAGCCAAGACACTCTCAAGTGTTGAAATGCACTTGAGCTGGAGATAAATCTTAAGAAGGAGTGGAAGAACTTAGTTCAGTGACAAGGGGAGAAATGCTCCATAGTATTTTTAGTACTTCAAATAGTTGTTGCATATTAAGTACTTCAAATACTTGTTGCATAAACTAGCAGCCAACAACTTGGGGCTCTCTAAATACAGCTTTTCTCAATGCTGATCGTGCTGGCTGAATGCTGTTCATTGGGTAACATCTGTAAGGCTGATAGCTCTCCACCTCCATTATGGAAGGTCAGCTCCACTTCTGACCACTTCTCCACCAACATTGTTTACTCTAGATGCAAGGCAGAGTAAAGACAGCATCAGATACAAAAGACCTAATGTTGTTTCCCATGGCTGTCAAGTATATTTTAGGACGCTGCTTTCATTTAGTCCTGCCTGATGTTCAGTTGAAATGCTCATATCTTTTAGCATGGTATCCCAGAAATGGCTACTCCATATAAAATATGGTGAAAGATCATGTCAAGCGCAGGAAATCTGGAGTCCAACTGGATGTAGGGTTTATTGTATGCTAATGCTCTCTGAACTACTAACGGTGAAAGCAAATTGGCAGTAGATATGAGTCAATGGAATTCAAGGTGGGCTGGACTTAGATTTCTTGAGGGAACGAACGGAATTGAGGCTGATCAGGCATTGGACCCCTCCCTCAGTCTCTGCCTAGCAATAGCACTTAGACTTATATACCTCTTCACAGTGCTTTATAGCCCTCTCTGAGCAGTTTACAGAGTCAGTATCTTGCCCCCCCCAACAATCTGGGTCCTCATTTTACTGACCTTGGAAGGGTGGAAGACTGAGTCAACCTTGTGCCGGTGAGATTCGAACTGCCCAACTGCAGGCGGTCGGCAGTCGGCAGTCAGCAGAAGTAGCCTGCAGTACTGCACTCTAACCACTGTGCCACCATGGCTCCTACACTGTGCCTAGTCATCTCCTACAATCTTTTTTTTATTGAAAAGTTTTACAAAAAATTACAAAATATACCCCAAACCCCCCCCCTACCCCCCTACCCCACTTCCCAGAGCTGAATACAGGGCAATAAATATAATAATCATAATCTAACTAACATTAACCAACTATATAGAGATTAAAAAAATATAATGCGCTTTAACTCTCTTTTAACATATAGTAAATCTCCTACAATCTTTGTTTGTTTACCTTCCTAGTTCAGCTCTTTAGATTATATTATGTCCTGCTATTTGTAAACCAGAACCTAAATGCTTATAAAATATTTATAAACTATAAAATTATATATGTGTGTGTGTGTGTGTTTAAAAAGTACCTTATTGAAAAATATAAGAGATAGTAGACAACAAATGTTTAACCTTTTCTCCATGCAGTCTTCTTCACATTTACTTCAAAATATGACCTTCTGAACCCAATCAGACTAATCCCTATAGTAAATACATAAATAAACACACACATGATTGGAGTGTTAGCGGAGAAGTCAGCTGAGAATCCAGTCTATTTTTAAAGGGAATTTTAACACTTGCAAAGAGTTTGAGATTTGGAAAAAAAGAGTTTTGAGCAGTCATTTTCAAAAAGTTTGGAATGAATGGCTTTATATGGTACCGTTTTTCACTTTCTAATTAGGTTTCAAATTATTTTTGTGACAGCTTCTTCTATTTTCATGTATCTTGGATGTCCCCCGAAAAATATGATTCTTTCCCTGCTGCAAATAGTTGCACATATTAAAAATGAACCATGTGAAGGAGATTTTAAAATAAAATGACATAAAATAAACATTTTTCCAATTTTCACATGGAATGAAACAAATGGCATTTTTTTAAAAAAAAATATTCAATTCCCACTTTCGAAAATCTTTCATATTCAAAAGCTATGCCTCAAAATTCTTCAATTATCTTCTCCCAACTTTTTCAGGAAGCAGATCACACATTCTCTGGTGACAACCAAGAAGATAACACAGATGAATGACTATATTGTTGCTGAATCTCAAATAGACTTTGTTTTTAATTTTTATTTTTCCTTTTTCACTTTACAAGAAACAAAACACAAAATACATTTTTTTCCTTAACAGTACTGTGTCATATATCTCTTACATTTATTTACAATTATTTACATTACTTCCCATACATTTTTATTCCTCTGTTCTAACCAATTGTAACACTTGTCCCATATCTCGTAAAATTCTGTTGTTTCCTTGTCTTTTATTTCTAGAGTAAGTTTGTACATCTCGGCACATTCTAGTATCTTGTGTATAATCATGTCGTTTGTTGGTATATTTTCACATTTCCAACATTGTGCATATGCAATGCATGCCTCTGTTATTATGTGTACAATGATGTATTGGAGATGTTTTTTTCATCTTTGGATTAATTATACCTAATAAGAATAATTCGGGTTTAAGTTCAATTTGTTCTTTTGTTATCTCCTGTATCAATCTCCTTATCTGCTCCCAATAAATCCTTGCTTTGGGGCATTGCCACCACAGATGATAAAATGTTCCTCCTTGTTTTTGCACTTTGAACAGTCCGGACTCATATTTTTATATATCTTAGCCAATCTTGCCGGTGTTAAATGCCATCTATAGAACATTTTGTACTGGTTTTCTTTATATGCAGTTGACAGTGTTAGTTTGCAATTTTTGTTCCATACTCTTTCTTATTCTATATTCCGGCCTATATTTCATGCCTATGCTATCATTGGACCTTTCACTATTTCTTCTTCCAATTCTACCTCTAGTAAATGTTTGTAGGTTTTTGTTAAAAAAATTTCCTTCCTTGCCTGTCAATATTTTGTCCAATTGCTGTGGTACCCGATTTATTCCATATTCTTCCATATCTTTGCTATATTTTGATTGTATCTGTAAGTATGGCCACCAATCTATAATTATTCCCTGTTCTTTTCATTCCTCCCTTGATCTGAGATCAAATAGACTTCAATAAGTCTTCTTCATCTCCGTCAAGTTTCCTGATGGAATTTCATGGCAGCTGTATACAAATATGATTTTCTTGTTGAGAAAAGTAGTCGAACACCGGGATAGATATAAAAACAACTGTTTAATAAACTAACAACTGTTAGAAAATATGATTTTCTACCATCTTCTTCCAGGATGAGGATGGAGGGATAAATAATGTTGATTTTAATCCAAGGCCAGAGATGTAAAAAAAAAAAAAAGCATTACAAACAAAATCTGTTTTGGAAACGTATTAGCATTGAAAACGCAGACTTTAATCTGTGGATCAGCCTTTGTATCACCTGCAGGGCTATTTCTTTTCCAGTAAGCATGGCTCCAGAAGGAAATGTGGGTAATATCTGGATTTGAATCACATAAAAGGAGAGGAACATAAGCTGGGCTTGATCTATCCGGACATAAAAGTTATATTAGTGGATGATTCGATTTCTCATAAAATAAATAATTCAATGTCATGGGCGAACTGACTAGTTAAAGCCAGAAACACAGGGGCATAGGGACGGGGCATAGGGACTCTGAACTGGAGGCATTCTACAAACTGGGTTTAAAAAAAATATCATTTTTTTCAGGCTAGGAAAATACAGAGTAGTACCATGAAGAAAGTTGCTGGAAATGTAATAAAAAACAGTAGAGGTTCTAGTACAGTGGTTCTCAACCTTGCTAATGCCGCGACCCCATAATATAGTTCCCCATGTTGTGGTGACCCCCAACCATTTATACATCACTGGGTGCCAGGGGCATGGCCAAAGAAAAGGGAGAAAAAATGGCGGACAGCCTTGTTTGGCAACCCCCGTGAAATGGTCGTTCGACCCCAAATGGGGTCCCGACCCACAGGTTGAGAACCACTGTTCTAGAACATAGAACATAGAATAATAGGGTTTAAAGAGACCCTGGAGGTACACAGTAACCAGAATAAACAAGTTGGAAGGAACTTTGGGGGTCTTCTAGTCCAACTCCGTGCTCAAGCAGGAGACTCTATAGTCAAACACCACATCGGATTATCTCTTCTGTTCCATTTCTTAGTGAAGTAATGGACCGTGGCAGAATATCCATCCTCTGCTTTTGCTTGTCCGACATTTCTCTGGCCCTCAAGGTGTCTGTATGTTAAACAGGAGTGGTAGGAAATGAATCCAACAGTGAGTTTAGGGCAGTGGTGGCAAACCTATGGCACGGGTACCAGAAGCGGCACTCAGAGCCTCTCTGTGGGCACACTCACCATCGCCTCAGTCCTAGGCCTTCAGCTGGGTTTTATAAAACCTTTTCGCTTTAGGCCTCCGCCGCCGTGTACAAAAAAAAAAAAAAAAAGGTTCAATCAATCAGTCAATTTCAACTTCTCCCGGAAAAAAAAAGATCTTGCAAAGATGGAATTGATTGATTGAACTTTTTAGTCCCACCCAGTCTGCTGTTACCACTGCAACCATGCCCACTCAATGGGCCACACCCACCCAATGGGCCACACCCACCCAATGGGCCACACCAAGACAATGGGCCACACCCACCCAATGGGCCACACTCAGCCAATGGGCCATACCGACCCGGCACCTGACGATGCATGAGTGGGTTTTGGGTTGCACTTTGGGCACTCAGTCTCTAAAAGGTTCGCCATCACTGGTTTAGGGAATTAACTTAGAAAATTTCAATTTTTCCAAAGCTGCCAAGGATCAGCACACTGGAAAATAAAGAGGTGCCTCTTCAGAGCATGAAAACAAGCAGCTGTACAAATGAAAAAAAGGAATATATCCTGTTCTTTGTAGTATCTGTGCTCTCAGTTAATGTATTTTAATCCCTGCTCTCCAAGCACGTTCAGTTCAAGATTCCTTCGAAGCTAACAAAATACCTTCCTTCTTTGTAGGTCTGAAGATGCATCTGGAGGTGCTTTAAGACAAAACCCAGCGACCTCTCTGAGGCCATATTTCTGCTTGCACCTAAGCAAGGAAAAAGCATGACCTGGCGTCACCTTTCCTTTCTCCTGTTGTTGAAGAAAACAACAGCATCAGAGAAACAGAGTTGTGGCTTATCAGATAAACACAAAGCTTGTAAAAAATTCCGCAGCAGCAGGAGGGTTTATGAATCTTTTGATCTCCTCTCCAAGGGAGAGGCAGAAGATTGCAAGCTCGCTGACAAGAGATGCTTCTAGGTGTGATTTCGATTAACCTAAAATTTATCCTGAATTACTCGCTTTCAAAGCCTTCAAGTGCCATCTCAAAATGGAACTGTAATACATATGTACATTGGCATAGGGCAGTGATGGCGAACCTTTTAGAGACTGAGCGCCCAAACCACAACCCCAAACCCACTTATTTATCGCAAAGTCCCAGGGCTGCATCAGCATTGTGGTGCCCTTGGGTGGGGCAGGGAGGTGCCTCTGAGTGCTGTCTCTGGCATGCAAAAACCGGGGGTGCAAAAACGGGCCACCGTGCTGCAAGGTGCAAAAATGGCTGCTGCCACACCATGGGGTGTAGATACAAGGTGCTGCACCATGCAAGAAAGGGGCAGGGCTAGTAAGTATCACACAGGCACTAGCCCCACCCCATTTGCAGCACATGCATGCTCAGGGCCTGTGCGCGCATGCACACATGTAAAATGCTTCCCCCTCCCTTTTCTTCCAGTCCACCAATCGACAATGGTTGGTGACCTCTGCTCTACCACCTCTACTCAAGCTTGCTAGTCGGCCGCTTCGCCTCCTTTGTGCTGGGTGGGGCTCCTGCTCCAGGCGGTAGTGGTGGCCTGATGGATCTGCGGCTGGCAGCTGTGGCGCATGTGCCAACAGAAAGGGCTCTGAGTGATGCCTCTGGCATGCATGCCATAGGTTCGCCACCACTGGTATAGGGAAATATTTGACAGTATCTGCCTGGTGATGGATATTATGGACCTAAGCTTCAGATAAATGTGAATCAGATATTCTAATGTTGTTTGCTATTTGATATCATCCAGATTGCTTGAAGGGCATTCTAAGAAGATATGAGTTTCCATTATCTTTTGTTTACTAGATGACAATTTGATACTTGCATCCTATTAGTTGAACTGTTACGCATTGATTTGTCTCTCAACCTAATAAATTACATTGCGGCACTCCAAGTCTACTATCCTGCATTTCGACCATTGACTATTCTTTTTCTATGGTACATTGGAAAGTCTGCAAGAAATGTTATTTGCCTACGAGCAAAAACTGGTGGCATCACCAAATACACGAAGTTTGGTACGATTCTAATAATTGCTTGAATTTTATAATTTACAAAAGTTGCTGCATTTCCACGACATTTGTGAAGAATTTCTCTGCTGAGATTAGCATGAGAAAAAGTTTTACTTTCCCTCTAAACAGCAATGTCAGGTCATGAATTATTCAAGGCTATTCAGAGCACAGTCCTAATCACTAGACTATCCTGGTAATTACTATTTCTGGGCTGATTGCTAATTAGGAATCTGGTTTCTTCCCTTCTCCCTCCAACCCCAACTTGGAATAAGGGGAGGAAGAATCAACAACATGGGGATCCAACTTCGCTACAGAGAGTAACATTGTCTTCGCCAAATTGTCTTCCCATGATGAAGCTGGCCCAGCAGCAAATAGTGACATCCAGGCCAGACATGAAGAACTTGGACTTTCAAAGCCAGATGTCATCCTAACTTCAAGGTAAATTATGATGAGAGCAAGAATCCTAGAGGCTAAGAGGAAAAAGAGAGAGAGGGAAGAAAGCAAAGATCTCCCACCCTCTGTTTTGATCCTGGAGAAGCTAACAGGAGCCTAGTGGAAAATACAAGTCAGGGCATCAGGTAGATAAAGCCAAGCATTTTGAAGTTCCATCAACTTCAACTTAACTAAAGTTAAGAATGACCACTCAGTGGCAAGAGCCATAGTAGCACATTAGTTAGAATGCAATATTGCAGGTTAATCTGCCCAATGTCGTGAGTTCGATCCTGACCGGCTCAAGTTGACTCAATCTTCTCTCCTTCTGAAGTTGGTAAAATAAATATCGAGATGGTTGGGGGGCAATATGCAGACTGTGCTAGCAATAGCAATAGCACTTAGACCCCAACAATCTGGGTCCTCATTTTACTGACCTTGGAAGGATGGAATATTATGTCAACCTTGAGTGGTCAGTATTGAATGTCTAGCACTGGGCATAGTTAGCCTGCAATATTGCACTCTAGCCACTGTGCCACCACAGCTCTTAACGACTCTGTAAATCATAATGCTGTGAAGCATTATGGGGCAGTATATAAGTCTAAGTGCTATTATTATTACATAGGATTTAGATATACTCATTTATAGCTGTGTCATCCCTTGGAAAGACATAACTGGAAGAAGTGTGAGGATTACATCTAATTAATTACAATATGTTCTTATCACATCAGGCCAGAAGACAGTCCATGTCTTCTAAAGCTCCTGGACTGTAACGTGCATTTTGCATTTTTCTGCCTTTAAAAACAAAGACACCCTTTTAAAAAAAAGTAAAAACAAGAGAAGGAAACAGAGTGAGTGCTAACCAAACGAAAAAATCAACATCCCCCTCATTTGACCTGGAGGAATTAATTAGCCATTGATTCAGATTAGCTTCAGACAGATTTTTATTTTTAATTATTTGGAGCAGCATCCTTTGGGGATCTAGTATAAAAACGTAAATGACAGAGGGAAGTGGAAACAAACAAACAAACACCGGACTGTAAAGTCAACGTTCTTAGCCAATGTTGAGCGGCGATTGTTCTTTTTTGCAACTTTGAAAACTTAAATTTCAAAACTTTTTTTTTTAAATGATAATACACAAGATAAGGGGAGACAAGGCGAAGCAAAACAAGAACAAGGAAAGAAGTAAGCCCCAATAGCATCTAATGTTATCTAGGCTCACTAAATGCCAAGTGGCATGAATTTATAGTGCAATTTATCATATGATACAGATAAGAAACCAGAATGGGTAAACTGACAGTTTTAACTGATGACACTAAGTAAAAATACAAGCAGTGTATTTGTTTTTGTTTTCTTTTAAAAAAAAGCATTCTGGAATAAGGATATGCATTTTTTTCTTTCTCCTCCCCCCCTATATATATGTGTGTGTGTGTGTGTGTGTGTGTGTGTGTGTGTGTGTGTGTGTGTGTGTATATATATATATATATATATATATATATATATATATATATATATATATATATATATGGGATTACAGGAACAGACAAGTTAAAACAAATCTGCAGCTGGCACAATGTATATCACCATAAACAAGGAAAGTTTGTTCTTTTAGAAGTTCATTGCTACAAGTCTTATCTATTTGCTTCCAGAGCTGGCTACCTATGTGCAGAAAAGCCACTTTTAAATGCTGTGTCCTACCGTAGTGTATGAAATACACAAATAAGATTTGGTTCCGGATGGCTAAGAGGCTATTAAGCAGACATTCTCCCGTCTCACCCCACAGATGTGGTCAATGTCTCCCCAACGGCATGTTCCCCACGGGTAAGTGATTTGCCCGCCAAGCCAAGAAACTGCAGAGGTTGCAAGAAAACCTCAGCCATAGGCAACATAAATAGGTGAAGGGTTTGATCAACAATAGGGAGATTTTGCTTTGTAGATGGAAGTGAAGGCAGGACACAAATTAGTCATGCTGCATGATGGGCCCCATCAGAGCAAAGGCAGAGGAGAAAAAAACAACAACAGACGATGTCAAAGCTATGTTTCAAAGGAGCTGCACGATTAATGAAGTGGCATCTTGCTTACATCAAAAGTTTGTGCCACAATTAATGCCTTCATTTATAAGATGTCACAGCGTGTTTTGCTACTTAGGGCTAACTAATTAACAGAGGTAAGCTTGTGTCTCATGCACAATCATCACAATGTGCATGTATATATACAGGGTTTTGTAAGAAGGAGACAATGGGGGGGGAGACAACATTCTGCAATTGCCACGGAGTCACAACATACGGTTATGTACAGAATGCAGAACTAAACATTTGGGGGAAAAAGTAATTCCTTCCTTCCTTCCTTCCTTCTTCCTCCCTCCCTCCCTCCCTTCCTTCCTTCCTTCCTTCCTTCCTTCCTTCCTTCCTTCCTTCCTTCCTTCCTTCCTTCCTTCCTTCCTTCTTTCCTCCCTCCCTCCCTCTCTCCCTCCCTTCTTTCCTTCCTTCCTTCCTTCCTTGCTTCCTCCCTCCCTCCCTTCCTTCCTTCCTTCCTTCCATCCATCCATCCACACTCTATCCATCCATCCATCCATCTATCCATTCGTCCAATTTTATTTATATCTTATTAGGGTTATTATGGTCCATCTCTGCTAAAATCTCAGGAGCCAGAGTAATAATAGAATATAATTTCCAATATTAAATGATGGGATATGGTGTTTTGCACAATTGTCTTATGTTCAGCAGGACTGCACAACCTAAGAAAAAAATTTGCCCATTTAAGTTATTTGTTCTGGTGGCAAAACTGAGCTTTATTATGGAGAATAGTTATTCCCTTGGTGTGGCATTAAGTTATTTAGTTCCTAGCAGAGAGACTTCATTTCTTATTTATTTACAATGTTTGTATATTATCCCCATAACAATGTTCCCTGGAAGCCTTACAGAAAACCAACATAAAAACAATTTAAATACAAAATAGAACATAAAACCATAGAATCAAAAGCAACATAAAGCATGACAGCAGCATCCATAGTATGTCCAAATTATGCACACAGTTAAAAGCAAGACCCAGACAATGAATTATTTAGAAGGTCTGAATGCATAGAAAGATTTTCATCTGGAAGAAAAGACCGCACAAGTGGCCTCAATTGGCTTCAAATGAACATTTCTACAAAGACTGTTTCATGCCCCACCCCCAAAAAATACATACTCCCTGAGGTGCTTCTTCAATCAGTAGTCACATGAGGTTTCTGAAAACATTTTCCATATACAGTCATCCCTCTTGTTGTTGTTAGTTGTGAAGTTGTGTCTGATCCATCGTGACGCCATAGACAATGTTCCTCCAGGCCTTCCTGTCCTTTACCATCTTCTGGAGTCCATTGAAGCTCACGCCTCCTGCTTCAGTGACTCCATCCAGCCATCTCATTTATTTATTTATTTATTTATGAGACTTATATACCGCTTTAAGTGCAAGCACTCTCTAAGCGGTGTACACCAGTAAGCAATGTATATATATATATATTTACATTGCCCCCAACAATCTGGGTCCTCATTTTACCTACCTCGGAAGGATGGAAGGCTGAGTCAACCTGGAGCCAGTGAGATTTGAACCGCTGACCTGCTGAACACAGTCAGCTAAAGTGGCCTGCAGTACTGCACTCTAACTGCTGCGCCACCTCGGCTCATTCTCTGTCGTCCCCTTCTTTTAGTGCCCTCTATCTTTCCCAGCATTAGGCTCTTCTCCAGTGAGTCCTTCCTTCTCATTAGGTGGGCAAAGTACTTGAGTTTCAACTTCAGGATCTGGCCTTCTAAATAGCAGTCAGGGTTGATCTCCTCTAGGACTGACCGGTTTGATCGCCTTGCAGTCCAGGGGACTTGCAGGAGTCTTCTCCAGCATCATAGTTCAGTCATTCCTCTAGAAATGTACAAATCATATGAGGGCTTGAAGATCAAAATTTCTACTTGTATTAGACCCAGAGACATATTGGAAGACATTGTATATTGATGATAGGAATAGCAGTTAGCAGTTAGACTTATATGCTACTTAACAGTGCTTTATATCCCTCTCTAAGCGGTTTATAGAGTCAGCATATTGTCCTCAACAATCTGGGTCCTCATTTTACTGACCTCAGCAGGATGGAAAGCTGAGTCAACTTTGAGTCAGTCAGGATCGAACTCCTGGCAGTGGGCAGAGTCTGCCAAGGTGGCGCAGCAGTAAGAGTGCAGTACTGCAGGCCACTTTAGCTGACTGTGTTCAGCAGGTCAGCGGTTCAAATCTCACTGGCTCAAGGTTGACTCAGCCTTCCATCCTTCCGAGGTAGGTAAAATGAGGACCCAGATTGTTGGGGGCAATGTAAATAAATATATATATATACATTGCTTACTGGTGTACACCGCTTAGAGAGTGCTTGCACTTAAAGCGGTATATAAGTCTCATAAATAAATAAATAAACTGTACCACCACAGGTTGTGATGAGGTCAGATTTCTAGGTTCCACTTAGGAACCTAGACTTGGGACCAAGTGCTATGTCAAATCAACTTATGAAAGAGCAGTGTACAATATGTTGCCTATAGACCAACATATGGGTAAAAGATAAGTTAACCACAATATACAGGAATGATCTGAGTTTTCAATAACAGAGCTGGATTGATCATACAATTAGAGAATCACAGGATTAGACAAGATCTTGTGGGTGTTCCAATCACCCACTTGCCTTAGACAGGGTTTCTATCCCAGTCAAGTAGCTATCCAATTTTTTCTTGGATCCACCAATGATGGACACCTCAAGATCCTGGAAGACAAGCTTTTTTTCACTGCTTAAAGCTTTCCCACAATCTTATTCACCTTGTGACAAATCCATACAGTTTTCAGATTATTGGCTCTACTGTATTATTATTTTTTCTCTCAGCATATCTACCTTGATCCCCTTCCAAAGGATACTTTTATATCTATTATATGATTCTGAATGTTCCTCTTACCAAATCTTGAAATTCTTGGGATTTTTAACATCTCACTTGGTGCTATCAAGATTTTTGTTAAAATGCAGTCAAATTTTGCCATTTTCTAGGTTACTGCTATACTGGGCAAACAGTTAAAGGCAATAGAATAATTTCTCTGCTTGAAGACATATAATTCAAAATTTGTACAGGCTCATCTTGAGCTCTGTGTTGACTTTTATTGTCCTAAAGAATTTGCAGGTGGTGATCCACAATGTAGCTCTAGAAACTACAATAATTAATCTGCCTTTTCTTAAGGTTGGTTGATGTTCATTCAGCATCACAACAAATAATGTCCCAATCTCTCTTTCTCTTTCTTTTTCTGACATGATGCTGGAGCAATTCTCTGTAAGAGATAAAGATGAAGGTAAAGAGTTTCCTTGTCCAGTCTAGAGTGTGGTGCTCATTTCCATTTCTTAGTTAAGGGAGCCAGCATAATGGTCATGACTAGGTGCATGGAATGCTGTTACCTTCCCACCAAAGTGGTACCTATTTATCTACTCACGGTTGCATGCTTTCGAACTGCTAGATGGGCAGGAGCTGGGGGCAAGTAATGGGAGCTCACACTGAAGTGGTACCTATTTATCTACTCACATTTGCATGCTTTTGAACTGTTAGATGGGCAGGAGCTGGGGGCAAGTAACAGGAGTTCACACCATCATACAGCATTTGAATCTCGATTCCAGGCCACCAGCTTTCCAGCTGACAAGTTCAGGTCTTTAACCACTGAGCCATCACACCCCTATTCTGTAAGATATCACAAACCACTGTAAACCTGTGAGATTCCCAGCAAGATTTCATTCATGAGAAGCAACGGATGGAAACTAATCAAGGCGAGAAGCAACCTAGAACTAAGGAGAAACTTCCTGACAGTTAGAACAATTAATCAGTGGAACAACCTGTCTCCAGAAGTTGTGAATTGCTCTAACACTGGAAGTTTTTAAGAAGGGATTGGATCACCATTTGTCTGAAATGGTATAGGGTTTCCTGCCTGAGCAGGGGGTTGGACTAGATGACCTCCAAGGTCCCTTCCAGCTTTATTATTTATTATATGTGCTCCTGCTTCTTCTTCTCTGGCCACTTCCACAAATGGTCCCACAGTACACATTTCATTAAATTAAGAATGGAGACATTAACATTTCATTAAAAAAAATCTTTACTATTTTTACAGACACTGGACAGTTCTTCTGCCTTGAAATTCTCACCTGAAACTCTTGTTTTTTTCCCTCCCTTCGTTAATAAACCAGATGCCATCATTCCTATTAGGATTAGAAAAATGTCCCTAAATGTTGTTCAAAGGGAATTGGTGGGCTTCATTTTTGATTTAGTAATTCTGCATGCTTCATATTATTATGCAGATCTTTTCTAGATCTGATATAACTTGAGAACAACAATTGCAATGATGTCAGGGGAAAAACAATGTTGATCTCCAGAATTCTCCTGTTGTTCTTAAATGCTTAAAGTAAAGTAATCTCTCCTTTGAGTCAAGTTTGATTTCTGGCAACTTCAGAGGCATGTCAAGAACATTTGGCACTGTCAATTCTGGTAGTTTATCCAATCGTTCTGGGGATTTGTAGTGCTCTCCAAGCAAGCATCAATCTGGTTTACTCCATTTGGCTGTTTTTAAGGTCAGACACAGTTGGCAAAGTGTTACCTTAGGCTGGACTTAGACCAAAATAATATTTGTTGATATTTTATATATGTTGCACTTTCCTGATCAATGCATTGCATTCCTTTTTCTTTGAGAAAATTATAAGTATATGCATGTTTTTTTGTGTGTGTTGTGCATGCATGTAACATCTATGTATGTGTGCATGTATATATGTGTGGGGGTGTATGTATGTATTGTCACTAGATTCCAGTGATATTGCAATACATTATTCTTATATATTGATGTTCAAAATAAGCTCTTTTTTTGTCATTTATCTGCATCTTTGGTTAGTTAGCAATTTATGCTGTTTAGGAATTATTCTATTTATGTGAACTAGCTTATAATGGAAAATTCACCTCTATATTGGTTTTTTTTCTCCTTACAAATAATATCCTGAACTGACACTTTCTAATTTTTATTTTAAAAATAGGCTTATGGATTTTCTCTAAATCAAAATGATAAGCAATCCATTTTCTATCTGGCATGGGGGGGAAAATTCTTGGCTTATATTACACAGAGAGATTTCATTAAAGGGCAAAATGACACATTGTTTGCATTTGAATTCTAGGTTTGCTTTGCTACATTTCTCTCCATGGAGCTTCATTTCATCTTCTCAGATTCACTTATATTTGTCTTTATTGCATTTAAATGAACTATCAAGCAATACTTTCCTTATTACCGACTGAAACAGCTGTCTAGTTAATATTTACAAATGTTTCAATATTTCAACGTCAGTATAATACCACTTTACAATGCCTTGGTAAGGCCACACTTGAAATACTGCATCCAGTTTTGGTCACCACGATGTAAAAAAGTTGTTGAAACTCTAGAAAGAGTACAGAGAAGAGATACAAAGATGATTAGGGGAATGGAGGCTAAAACATACAAAGAACAGTTGCTGGAATTGGGTATGTCTAGTTTAATGAAGAGAAGGACAAGGGGGGACATGATAGTAATGTTCCAATATCTCAGGGGCTGCCACAAAGAAGAGGGAGTCAAGCTATTCTCCAAAGCGCCTGAAGGCAGGACAAGAAGCAACGGATGGAAACTAATAAAGGAGAGAAGCAACCTAGAACTAAGGAGAAATTTCTTGACAGTTAGAACAATTACCCAGTGGAACAACCTGCCTCCAGAAGCTGTGAATGCTCCAACATTGGAAGTTTTTAAGAAGAAACTGGACAGCCATTTGTCTGAAATGGTATAAGGTTGCACTAGATGACCTCCAAGGTCCCTTCCATCATCATCATCATCATCATCACCACCATCATCACCACCACCATCATTACTACTACTACTACTACTGCTACTACTACTACTACTACTACTATATCATCCACTGTACTGTAAAATAGACAGTGAGATACTTGCTGCATCCTAGCATCTGCTGCTGATTTATTTCCAAAGCTTTTATGAATTGCAACAGAATGAAACAATGGTAAATTTGAGCCAGCCCTAAAGACATTGAAGGAACATCTGTTGCAAATATATCTATCATAGGAAGTGCTGAATGGTGCTTCTTGCAAACTAGTAATAAGAGGATAAAATCGAGCAGGTTATGCTAATTTTGAGCTGGGAAGCCAGTGTGAAGTACAGCATGGCATAAAAATTGTGCTTCTATCACCCTTTTGTGAGAACTGTGCATCCAACTAAATATGGAACTTTCTTCTAAGAACTTTCAGGCAAGAACAATAACCAAGAATGATCACTGTCCTTCCTATAATTACCCCAATTCATCACGAGGAAGGGGAAACGAGCTATCATAAAATGAAGTTCATGTTTAAAGCTACAATATTATTCTCCAGCTGCTCTTTCTTAAGATATGTCATGCATATATATTGCACAATGTATCTATCCAATTATGATCGTCTCAAACAACGAGAGATTGACTTTGTACTTGTATAGTAAAAAAAAAACCAAGGATGATCCTATAATGGCTAATCCTCACCCCAAATTCTACCCCAGTTTGTTTTAATTGATATCTACCCTTTTAAGCAGCTTGCCTTATTCCCATCCAGGCTAAGAGTTGAATGGCAAGTAATGCCTCCTACGTTATAATTTGCCAACGGTTGGCAGTACTGCACACTCTAGCATTCTTGTTTCACTTCAGTTGTCAGGAAGTTGTTGTGAGAAGAGATTTGTATATTATTCATAAGGAAATGGAAGCCTAGGGTGAGTTTTCATCAGTATGCTTTAAGGAATGTACTGTGCTTGAATTTTTGATAGCCTAAGAAGTTCTCCAATTGAAACATACCACCAAATGCAAGTTGTTTATACCAAGGAGTGTGTTGTCATGAGTACTGTGTATTGCTGGGTCAAAAACCAAAAATGCAATGTCCCAGGCAGAGCTGATTTGTGCAAACAAAAACAAAGTGAATGGCCCGTGACAGCAACTGGCAAATTTCTAGGAGAAAGTTTGATGAACTCATTAGCGACAATCAGCAGATCACTCAAACGGAAATTGCTACCAAGCAGTGGCATTTCACAGGAATATGTGGGTTATCTTCTTCAGTGTCAAAAGATTGTGTAAGTTGGGTTCCTTGCACAATGATGGCAGAGATGAAAGCTAGCAATGATTGTCGGGCTGCAATGACAACGAAGGCAAATAATTTGTTCATAGTATCATGACAGCACACAAAACATGGGCTCAAAAGCTTCAACCTTAAACCTCTATATGTCTCTAGACTTCCAACATTCTATTGAACGATGTGACTTCATACACTCGGCTATAAAATCACTCTTTCTCCCTGCTTGGGCCAAATGCAATGTCCTAAGTTCAAAACCACTCTCCGCCATGGAAACTGTCTTTGGATCAGCCCTTCCCCATCAGCCCTATCTAACTTGCAAATATGTTTGTGGGAATTAAATGAAGAGAGATACTCATATCAGGCAATTTTAGGTTTTGGAGAAAGGGGAGGCCCTAAACTAGGGGTAAGCAATCTTGGCTCTTTTAGTAATAGTAATAGTAGTAAAGTTGGAAGGGACCTTGGAGGTCATCTAGTCCAACCCCCTGCTCAGGCAGGAAACCCTACATCATTTCGGACAAGTGGCTGTCCAGTGTCTTCTTAAAAACTTCCAGTGTTGGAGCATTTACTGCTTCTGGAGGCAGGTTGTTCCACTGGTTAATTGTTCTCACTGTCAGGAAGTTTCTCCTTAGTTCTAGGTTGCTTCTCTCCTTGATTAGTTTCCATCCATTGCTTCTTGTCCTGCCTTCAGGTGCTTTGGAAAATAGCTTAATTCCCTCTTCTTTATGGCAGCCCCTGAGATATTGAAATACTGCTATCATGTCCCCCCTGGTCCTTCTCTTCATTAAACTAGACATACCCAATTCTAGCAACCGTTCCTTATATGTTTTAGCATCCAGTCCCCTAATCATCTTTGTTGCTCTTCTCTGTACTCTTTCTAGAGTCTCAACATCTTTTTTACATCGTGGTGACCAAAACTGGATGCAGTATTCCAAGTGTGGCCTTACCAAGGCATTGAAGAGTGGTATTAATACTTCACGTGATCTTGATTCTATCCCTCTGTTAATGCAGCCTAGCACTCTGTTGGCCTTTTTGACTTGTGGACTTCAACTCCCAGAATTCCTGAGTCAGCACGGCCTCCTCTGAAACTAAACCTATCTCTAACAATGAGAGAAGCTATTGTCTGCCTTTTAACCCTTTGATCACCAAGACATTGGAAAGCTTGCAGATTCTGTTAGTCTAATAAAAAACATTGCTTCTGGATTTTTTTTCCCCTCAAGTCCAGCACGGATATTATTACATTTTACAGAATAGTTACTCTTATGCAACATTTGATGGCAAGAATAAAAAAGTCACGATTCACTGGCCCCATGAGGTTCCATAAGGCCTCTTGTATCATTAAAGGCCCCTCTGTATCACAACATTAAAATGTGCCAGTGCAATCTAGTTTAAGCCTTTTTGGGATCCTTGAAGTTGTTTTATTATTACTTTTTTTAAAACCTTCTTGAGATAGTGACTTTTAACATGCATTTATTGTTAGACTCTGCCCTTCATCTCAATTAGCCCCATAATCTGACAGAGGTCCTCCTTAACGAAGTATGAAATGTAACTCTGTGCTCCCCAAAGTTTGTCCTTCCCAATTTTACAGAGAAAAAAAAAAAGATAGAACATTAACAAATAAAGTTGGAAAGCTCTGAAGAAGATGTTAGAAAGCCCACAGAATATTAGGAAACTATTGACTGGGACCATCTGCTGCAAATAAAAGAGCAAAACAATCATTCAGCAGCAAAAAGGGCCAAAATATCATCTTAGTAGTAAAAAAAGAAGGAAAGATGCATGATTGAGAAGGATAGATAAATTGAAGCCACTAAACGTAGTAGCTGTAAGTAGTAGAGTAATCAAGTTTGCAACTTATGACAGTGGTTCTCAACCTGTGCGTCGGGACCCCATTTGGGGTCGAATGACCATTTCACGGGGGTCGCCAAACAACGCAGTCTGCCATTTTCCCCCCCTTTTCCTTAGCTGTGCTACTCCCTTTTATTCTATTGGCTTTTGAAAGCCAATAGAATAGACTCTCTTGAATAGAGTCTAATTCTATTGGCTTTCAAAAGCAATAGGAATTGTCCAGGCTGTCTCTGCCCTGCTGAGCCCGCCAAAAGTCCCATTCTGCAAACGGTGCTGCACCAGTTGAGTAGTCCTCGACTTACGACCGGTTGAGTAGTCCTCGACTTACGACCGGTTGGAGGTCGTGGCATTAAAAAGGTTGAGAACCACTGACTTATGACTTAACACAGGAGTCTTTAAACTTGGCAACGTTAAGACTTGTGGACTTCAAGTCCCAGAATTCCTCAGCCAGCCAGGGCTGGCTGAGGAATTCTGGGACTTGAAGTCCACAAGTCTTAATGTTGCCAAGTTTGAAGACCCCTGATTAAAGAGGTAATCACAGTATCTTACCCAAGGAAAAGTTTATTTAACACTTTCAAAGAAAAACTTTGAATCCCTGTTGAAATTAAAAGATTGCATACAACTATTAAGCTTCACACTTATCCAGCATTGTTCTAAGTCAGTGATGGCAAACCTTTCAGAGACCAAGTGCCCAAACTGCAACCCAAAACCACTGATGTATCGCCAGGTGCCGGGTGGGTGTGGCCCACTGGGTGGCCGTGGTTACAGCGGTCATGGCAGATGGGTGGTAGTGGCCAGTTTGATGTTGCTCCTGGGGAGGGATGCCTGTGGGGGCTGGGCAAGGTTAGGGAGATCCAGGGGATCTTTGGTGGGTCGGGCGGTCTCGTCTGCAGGATGAGGTAAGGCAAGGAGAGTCAGGGCGGGGGTGCCATCGCAGGGCAAGGTGAGGCAGGGGCTGGGGTGGCTGCTGCCTGACACCATTGGCCTCTGCACACAGAGACCAGTGAGCCTATGGGTGCTGGGATGCATCTGGCCATGTGGGATCTCGGCAAGTTAGTGGGCAGCTGGTTGAAGAGGACAGTTGCCATCTCCGGGGCATGGTGCATGTACCCACAGAGGGCTCTGAGTGCCACCTCTGGCACGCATGCCATAGGTTTGCCACCACTGTTCTAAGTGATTATAATATATCAGAATATCTAAATTGCATATAGGCATTCAAGGAGCACAATTAGATGTCTATAAGTACATGAGGGATTACAATCAGATGCATAAAAAGGCATTTAAAAGAGTGCATTCAATGGTCACATTCCCAGATATTATTTAGTACCACATGATCAAAAAAGCTACTGTGTGCCAAAAGGTAGAATAGATAGATAACCTTTACTGACATTTTTTTTTACTGTGAGCACATTGGCACACATTAAAAATGAAATTTTGTTGCTTGCTCTCAAAAGTGCACACATACATAACACACTTTTAAACATGCTATGTACAAGGTATATATAAACCTATACCCTTACATTTAAATAACAGATAAATATTAATCACTGTCCATCTTGAATACATAACGGAAGGAGGAAGCTTGGCAGAGGTCCTCAACTTTTGGGGCACCTGGGACCAGTACCGTGGAGAGGTTTTTCCATGGACTGGATGAGGTGTGGTTTTGTGTGCTGCCTGCATCTCACGGATGGGGCTTTGCTTGTTTGTGTGGACCAGTTGCTGGCATGCCGTGGCCCAGTACTGGTCCACAGACTGGGGGTTGGGGACCTCTGCTGTATGGGACAAAACTGTGACTGAATCTGGATGTTCTGCTTTGGATACCATGGAGCCTCCTCCCCCAGAAGGTAACAAGAAAAACAGGTCATGGAGAGGGTGTGTAATGTCTCAGAAAACCTTGTGAACCCTGCTCAAGCAACGCTTCTATGCTATCTCCTGCCAATGATCTTTTCAGCCATCCTCAACACTCTCTGCACCGCCTTCCTGTCTCAAGCAGTGATGCTTCTAAACCAGTCCTGTTATCATAATTGCCCTTGAATAGTTCCTAAGCCATTCCTCTGTGTTGGTTTCAAACTGGGTCAAATGTCAAGTTATTTGTGCCCGGTAGCTGATATTCTTACAAGAGAATCAGTCTGAAGAAAAGTAACGTTCCAAGGTTCATCTTTCCTCAGTGAGATTCTGGACATAAATAGCTTGACATTTGGGGAAGATTTAAGGGGACAAGGCAGTAATTGTTCTGCTTGATTTAAACAGGAAATGTCCAAATCATTTATCTAGGATTGGTAGTTGGTTTTGGGGGAATCTGGGGTCAAAATTTCCAGAGGGCAACTCACACGGAAGGCTGCTGTAGAAACGAGAATCAGGAGCCAATTCTAATAAGAGAGATGGTTTGAGCTAATGAACAGTAGAGAACCCTTTCCTAAAACAATTTTCTGGCTTTTGTATCTTCTCTAATAAGAAGAGAAACCTTGCTGGGGAAAAAAAAATAAGGGGAGCAAATGGGAGAAAGACTATTAAATAGAAAGTCAAGGAAAAGTCTGAAATATGTCTCTTTACTCTTATAAGAAGCTCATTCCCTATTATTATTATTTTCCATGATAGGAACTTCCTTGTAAAAGTACTGGAGGTGCCACAGCTAATGTAGCCTGAGGTTAGCTATCATTTGTCATCCAGCCTACACACAAAGCGACATTAAATACAGGTTTTGAAGTATTTCTCCAAGAACACTTTTCATTGCTATATTGATTATGGTGATGGTGGTGATGATGGTGGTATTAACATTAACTTTTTTTGGTCCAGAAATAACCAGTAATTTCCAACCTTGGCTGATATAACAGAACCTAAGCAGGTTACCTACCTTATGAAAATTTCAGGTAATCATAAACTGTAGGTTAGATTGGAAAGTTGAAAGGGAGGTCCTGGAAGGAAGCAATGGTCAACAAGCTGTTTCAAGAAAATAATATGTATGTGTCCATGAAGTCATCAGAAGGAACTGATGACAATCATCTCAAATAAGCCAAACCAAGCCCTCTTTCTTTTACTCAAGCCTAGCCTTCTCTTCCTTGCATCAATTGAGAAGACCTCTCCCAACATTTCATTAGTACACAAACAAAACAATAAATATCTTGAATAGAATAGAATAGAATAGAATAGAATAGAATAGAATAGAATAGAATAGAATAGAATAGAATAGAATAGAATACAGCTGGAAGGGACCTTGGAGGTCTTCTAGTACAACTCCCTGTTCAAGCAGGAGAACCTATACCATCTCAGACAGGTGAATGTCTAGTCTCTTCTTAAAAATCTCCAGTAATGGAGCACCCACAATTTCTGAGAGTAAGCTGTTCCACTGGTTGATTGTCCTCACTGTTAGGAAGTTTCTCCTTAATTCCAGGTTGTTTCTCTCTTTGATCAGTTTCCAACCATCATTTCTCGTCCTTCCCTCTGATGCTTTGGTGAACAACCTGGCCCCCTCTGCCTTGTGGCAGCCTCTCAGATACTGGAACACTGCTATCATGTCTCCCCTATTTCTTTTTTTCTGTAGACTAGCCAAACCCAAGTCCCATAGCCGTTCTTCATATGTTTTACTCTCCAGGCTTTTGATCATCTTAGTTGTTCTTCTCTGAATTTTTTCCAAACTCTCAACATCTTTTTTGTGATAAGGTGACCCAAATTGGCTGCAGTATTCCAGGTGTGGTCTTACTAGGACTTTATAAAGTGATAATAATACTTTGTGTGATCTTGATTCTATGCCTCTGTTTATACAACCTAGAATTGTATTAACTTTTTGGTTGTTGCTGTACACTCCTGGCTCATAGTCAAGTGATTGTCCACTAGGACTCCAAGGTTCTTCTCACAATCATTGTTTTTAAGCCAGGTCTCATCCAATCTGTATTTGTGCCTTTGGTTTTTCCTGCCTAAATGTAAGACTTTGCTTTTTTTCACATTGAAACTCATTTTGTTGGGCAGGACCCATTGTTCAAGTTTATCAAGATCTTTTTGGGATCCCGAGTTTGTCTTCTGGGGTGTTGGCTACTCCTGACAGTTTGGCTACTCCTGCCATCTTCTCTTCTTCTATATTGCAGGAGGAAAACACCTGCAAAAACCTGAGAAGTAATCTTTTAAGCAAATTTTCTATCGATAATTGTTTAATATTTGCATGGATAATTGATTGAGAAGATATAAGTTTTTTTAAAAAAACTAATGTTGTTGGACCTCTCTATTCTGGATGGGTATTAAAGCTGAAATAAGCAAAGAGAACTTTGAATTCCTTGTTAGGTCAAATATTCACAAATATTTCTATGTTTGTCAAGAAGACAAGAGGTTAGTCTTCCTCTTCTTCTTGTGCCATATCTGCTTTCAGATGTTGGTGATCATGTTGGTGATCCTGTTTTTATCAGCAGCCGCACAAAAAAGTGCTGTTGAGGTTAGTAGCCATGCTATCTGCTCATGACATAGACAACTTCCAGGCAACTATTTCATAAGAGAGAAACAAAGCAGGAAGAAAAAGCTAAAACTCATTGAGGCTACACAGGTATTTAGTAAAGTAATAAAGTAATAGTAGTAAAGTTGGAAGGGACCTTGGAGGTCATCTAGTCCAACCCCCTGCTCAGGCAGGAAACCCTACACCATTTCGGACAAATGGCTGTCCACTCTTTTCTTAAAAACTTCCAGTGTTGGAGCATTTACTGCTTCTGGAGGCAGGCTGTTCCACTGATTAATTGTTCTCACTGTCAGGAAGGTTCTCCGTATTTCTAGTTCCTTGATTAGTTTCCACCCATTGCTTCTTGTCCTGCCTTCAGGCGCTTTGGAGAATAGCTTGATTCCCTCTTCTTTTTGGCAGCCCCTGAGATATTGGAATACTGCTATCATGTCCCCCCTTGTCCTTCTCTTCGTTAAGCTAGACATACCCAATTCTAGCAACCATTCCTTATATGTTTTAGCCTCCAGTCCCCTAATCATCTTTGTTGCTCTTCTTTGTACTCTTTCTAGAGTCTCAATATCTTTTTTACATCGTGGTGACCAAAACTGGATGCAGTATTCCAAGTGTGGCCTTACCAAGGCATTGTAGAGTGGTATTAATACTTCACGTGATCTTGATTCTATCCCTTTGTTAATGCAGCCTAGCACTGTGTTGGCCTTTTTGGCAGCTGCAGCACACTGCTGGCTCATATTTAGGTGATTGTCTACTAGGACTCCGAGGTCCCTCTCACAGTTACTACTATTGAGCATGGTGCCACCTATGCTGTACTTGTGCATTTGGTTTTTCTTGCCTAAATGTAGAACCTTGTTTTTTTCACCATTGAATTTCATTTTGTTAGTTAGAACACTGGGCACATTTAGCACCACCATTATTCCATACTTCTATCCCAGACAACTGGTAGATTTTAACATTAGCCAACAGCACAAGCTTGTTCATTTTCCTTCATAAGAAAGTTTAATTCATTTCAGCAGAGCTTCCTCCAGATTCTGTAACTATGTTTTGGTGGAATTAAATCCAACTTAATAGAATGGGAACTTAGATTCCAATAATCATAGTGGTAATCAAATATTTTAGCTTTGTTGATGAGATTAGGAAGTCTATAGACTCACAGCTAATGAGATTACTCAGTGTTCTTTAGTGTATTAAAAAAACTCTTTTGAGACAGAGAAAGACAGTGTGATAAGATATTGCTTTTTTTAGTCAATTGCTGTTACCCACTAATTAACAATATTTTATGGTAACAAGTTTGAGGATTAATGAAAATGAAAGCATCATAGTTCAAAATGTCTCCCATTCTAGATTATTATTTTTTTACTAACACAATAGAAAAGTGTTTGGTTTTTGTTTCTGCCTATGGTTGTTGGTGTCAATTCTGACTCTAAAACCTGATCTTGTGTGTATCTTTAGTCAACAAATACTGTACTGAATCTAAAATGAAAAGCAATTCAGCTGTGGGCTATTGCAACAAAGATGTACCTTTGGCTGTTGATATAGCAAAGCTACTGAATTTCTTTCTTCCTGCATTTACTACAACACCAAGGAAAATAATAAATAACTTAAGATGATGACATTGCTTCACCTCTGTTACTGAAGAGTCCTCAACTATTTTATATGCTCTGCGGTTTGCCCTGAACCCATATACAATTATGTATAGTATATAAAAGAACACTACATTTCCAGCTTTCTTTTACAGCTGCAGAACTTTGTTATGAAGAGTTAGAATAAAAGTAAAGAAAAGCCTTTGAAAGTGTTGTTAAATTATTAAATATTATTTTAAAGCAGCAGTATATGATAGTTCAAATCCATAAATTTCTCTTGAATCACTTGCATTTTGTGGACACTGGTGCTATCAATGTACTAATATACTAAGCATTTATGGCTGATTACAGTTGCTTTATCTGCTTTGTCGATATACTCTATTGCATACTTGCAAATAACTATGCTCCATTTTATTTACTCCACCTAATATGTGCAATGTTATTGCTAAATGCTACTTCATCTTAATGTCCTAACTCATTTTTACCCACCAGCTAATAGTGAAAAGATTGACAAAAAAAGGAAGACAAACATAAGGGATAAATTGTAATTGTCTAATTTTCTTTTATAAATACATGATGCATTTAAATAATATTATGTAGTATCATTACAGTGTCAAATATTATTTATATTTTGGCCTCTTAATGCAAGCTGTGTGTGTATGAGAAAGAGAGAGAGGTAGGGGGGGAGGAGAAAGAGAAAGAGGAATATAAGAGGAAGGAGAAAGAAAGAAAGAAAGAAAGAAAGAAAGAAAGAAAGAAAGAAAGAAAGAAAGAAAGAAAGAAAGAATTAGGGACTGGCTTAGAAAAAAAATATGTGTAAATTTTTCTGCTCCCATCCCTTGCACACAAAAAAGAGAAAGGGGACAATTTTTGCTGATTGTACTATGACTGTTCTCCATGTCTTGGTTTTGTTATGATACATGGCATTTCATTCCTAGATCACTCTAAAGCAGCGGTTCTCAATCTATGGGTCGCGACCCCATTTGGGATCGAACGACCATTTTACGGGGGTCGCCAAGCAACGCGATCCGCCATTTTTCCCCCTCAGGGGGCGGCGCCGCGCATGCGCGCTGCGCATGGGGGCGGCACTGCGCATGCACGCTGTGCCTGTGGGCGGCGCCACACATGCGCGCCGCATCCATGTGACGGGGGTCGCCGTCACACAAAGGTTGAGAACCGCTGCTCTAAAGCACTAAGAGATTATAGGTGATCATTATGGTAACATAGATTTTCTCCATCTCAAAAAAAAAAAAAAAATCTGATAAATTGGAAGTCTAACTTCTCTGCTTACATTGACACTGACATTGACATTTTTGTTTGTTTGGTCAATTGTTTACAAAGCTCTCTGAGAAGATCTCTGCAGATGGCTGACCCTGTCTGGACCTAGAGCAGAGGTGTCAAATTGCGGCCTGCGGGCCAGACACATCATCTGGAAGCCATGCCTACCCCATTGCCGCCAGTGATAAACAGCATGGCAACTGCTTTAGAAAGAAAGTTGCAGTTTATTGAAGAGGAGAGCCAGACAGAAAGATGGCTCTGGAAGAAAAGAAGAGATTGAGCACATGTAGGGAGTGGGTTTTTATACCCTCTGGAGCTCTTGAGGTTGTTTCCTGTTCCTGTTTGAGGCTTTGTATTTCCTGTGTCATGTATTTTGACCTGAGTCTAGGTGTGCCCTTCTGGTATTCTGATGGTGGTGGGTTAATTCTATTATGTCCCAGGTTCATACCCTGCTTCCCTGGAGCTGTGGATAATGACTCTTAGATTTTTGGTGTTGATCCTAGGGATCATTCTTCCTAATCCCAGGTTCCTGATTCCAGTCTTTCTGACAAGATTATCACATTTGCATTTCTACAGACTTGGTTTCTGTTTGGGACAGACAGAGTTGGGGGCAGGGTTGGTTTCTGCTTTTAAAATCCTTAGGGGAAATATATTCTGCCTTTTAAATATTTCCAAAAATATTTATTTCTATGGAGGGGCTGACTTCCCACACATGTAAATGCCAGCAAAACTGGAAAGGTACTAAATTTTTCTTGAATGAACTATCTAAGTATCTCTTATTATAACAGAACCTTGGAAAACCCAGTATTGACAGAAAAGCAGAGATCCAGGTGATTTTGTTTGACCTCCATCAATGTTTATTTAGACCTTAGGGAAAATTCAGAATGGTAGATTGGATACATACTGTACATTTATTTTGCAAGATTACGTAAAATAAGTGGTTTCTTGGCTCAGTTTCTGAGGGATAGAAGACTCTGATTCAATCTGCTTGTTCTTATTCTGATTCATTTTACATGAAATTTAATGCTGGTAAAAAAAACTTCAGCAGGTTGAAACACATCTGGTAAATGTGCACTGCCTTATTTTTGCATAAATATTTATTCTGATTTGCAATCACTAATTTGATCCAGAGAGAATTCTACATTCATGGCTTGAACTACATAAACTTGCAATTGACAATTTATTCTTCAACAAGTAGAATTGTGTGTTATAATCTTTAATTTGATCCAGTGGGAATTCTGTGCTGGTGATTTTGTCTCTATTAACTTCCAATTGTCTATGTCCTTCCATGAACAAGGAAGTCAACAATGGGTAAATTTACATTTGACCTAATTCCAGACGCGGATAATATCTAGACTATTTTGTTGAATTTCTATACAAATTAAAGTAATGAGCCTGCCATTTCACCAGCTGGATACATACAGCTATGGGTACAAAATCAAAGTACAGCGCTGGACCCAATTACGCCTTGCCTAAAATTAGGATGCTTAGAAGGAAAAGAGAATTAAACAAAAAAATCCCACCTTTTATGGGATTGAATTTATGAGCAATGCCCCCCTCACCCCTCCCCTTTTTACCCAAAAAATCCAAGTTTCTTTAGTGTGGACAATTCAACAGAATAAAGTCTACTAACATCTATTCTTGTCAAGATTACTAGCCTATTTTTTTTCCAAATCTATTTTACACTGAGATGCATCAGAATAGTAATGGGATGAGTTGGTGTCTTGGGGGATGAAGGGAAGAGGTGTTGCATAGGAAACAGACAAGAGAGGGAGGAACCCCTAGTGGGTTAATGGTCAGAGAAAGAAACTTAGGAAGGCCCCAACTGGATTGCTCAGGCAGTTAAAAGTTGTGGTGAGAAGTTTTCACCTCTAGATTCACAAGATCCCATTAATGTACAGTAGCCTTATAATAAAGCAGAACTGGGTCATCTAACCATGTCTCCTGTCTAGTTTCCTTCGAAGGGCTGACATCATTTTTGCAATATTACAGCATTTGATCCAAATAGAATATACTCTTCAAGTTGCACGCGCAAGCAAGGAATTCATTAAAAGAGTGCTTCCCTGGAAAATGTAGGTTTCAATACCTTTTGTTATGTATGCAGGAAAAGTATGCATAAAATGCAGAGTAGAAACAGAGAATTTATGTTAAAAAAATGCATGAGGATTTGGGAAAGAACCTTAAAATATATCCTTCTCCTCTTCCTCCTTATTTTAAAGACTGAAATTCCACTCTTCTAATGGATTGAGTGGAATGGCTTTCGACCAGTTTTCCAATTCCCAAAGCTAAATAATTTGTCATTGGGAGTGCTGGCCATCTGTTCAGGTAAATGGAAGAAAGAGAGACTATGTCTCCACTACTCCAAATAAATGATCTTGGCCAGTGACAACAGCACTGATCAGGCTTGAATATAAGTCACATTAATTATAAGGGTTCTTACTCAATTTGATGTCTTCAATTCCCAAACATCTCTAGTTTCCACACAATCCCTGCAGGTGTAAGTTAGAATGATGGATGGTACAGAGTACTTTGCTTTGCAGCCATCCGTTGAAAGCAAGGGAAAGAAATCAGATGGTTTCTTAATCATAAAAATCCTAAAAAAGCTAATATAGTTTATAAAGCATATCTTCATCAGTTTGTCTTCTGCTAAACCACTGCTTGCAATCTTATGAGTTTAGTGTACTCGACTTGCAAATATCATAATGACCACCGAGTGGCAGTTAAAAGCTAGAGAAAACTCTAGTCCTTTTTGCTGACATCTGGTGGCTATTACGATTTTTGCAAAAGAACAGTTGGGGACGTTCCTTTTAGGGTAGCCATGACATGCTTTGCAAAAATCAAATCTGCAAACTAACTTATGCTAAGAAAATTTACCCATTCCAGCCTCAAATAATACACATGGAATCAACATGGATGGAAAATCAGTTTTTCTTATCATGAATGTCCTAGTTTCATAAACAAATCCTGAGAAACTTGTAGGTGTTTTTCTTTTTCTTTTTCTTTCTTTCTTTCTTTCTTTCTTTCTTTCTTTCTTTCTTTCTTTCTTTCTTTCTTTCTTCTTCTTCTTCTTCTTCTTCTTCTTCTTCTTCTTCTTCTTCTTCTTCTTCTTCTTCTTCTTCTTCTTCTTCTCCTCCTCCTCCTCCTCCTCCTCCTCCTCCTCCTCCTCCTCCACCACCACCACCTCCTCCTCCTCCTCCTCCTCTTCCTCCTCCTCCTTCTTTTGAAAACTGTTGCCAGAAGGGAAAAATACATCTGGATGGATATCCTCGTCATCGAAAGAAGAAAGTCCTAATTGTTATTAAGGAATTAATTTTATTTAGGTCGTGCTAATTTTCTTTCCCATAATGTTGAAGTCTGGGATGATAAATGAGTTCCAACAATTTGAGAAGGAAACAGCTGTGCCTAGATTGGTTGTTCCCTCACAAATATGTTTTCTATCTTCAAGCACAGAATAATGGATGTCAAGATCTCCACAATATTAAAGCCCTTATGGATAACTTGTTACATTCAATACCCCCTCCCCAATGAAGCATTGTCTGGGAAACAAAACAAAACAAAACAAAAATATGTAGAAGGATAGGTCTTCAAACAGCATCCCCTAAAGAGTGTTTTCCAAGATATTACTTGGTTAAAATTCCTTCCATCCCCAGCCACTGTTATAAAACATCAAATCTAGTAAGTATTATAGTTTGAAGTACCTAGGAACATTTCTTTAGGGAAGGTTGTTAAGAATTAGCTTTCTTAAATCTCAAAAATGTATCTGTGACCTTTATGATATTATGATTTAAACATTTCCTTTAAAAAAAAATAGTTCAGAGATATGAGATAAAGAAAACTGTGTATTCTATTAGAAGGATTGATATGTTAGGGGAGGGGGGAAATCTTGAAATATTCATAGAAAATGTCCAAGAAACATCAGGGTCCAAAAATGAACCCAAGAAGATCAGCATAGAAGATGGATTTATTATAGAATCACAGAATTAAAGATTTGGAATAATCTCGAAAATCAAAGGTCCAGTATCCTGATCAATATGAAATTTGCAACATAGGGTTTTGATAATGGAAATTTGAAAAAGTTCTGTAGGGAAAAATACTACTTTTGCACTTACATAATAGATTAAAAATTTAAAGCTATCTGAATTTCATGAGCTGGATCACGTAAGAGGTCGTAGGAAGCAAGAATGAAAATAAACTTATGGGCACAGTTGAATTATGGCTAAATGTTGCTGTTATTTTGTGGGACAATATAACTGTTGCAGCAAAATAATAATAATAACAGTCTGCAACACAACATCTTCTTTGCACCCTATTTTTCACCATATTTTTTACCGAGGAACTGAAGTCAATTGCTATGACCAATATCTATATATTACCAAGATGGATGGAAAGGAAAATGGAGGGATAGATGAACAGATTGACAGATGGACTAAGTTCAAGTTCATCTTTTTTACATCGTGGTGACCAAAACTGGATGCAGTATTCCAAGTGTGGCCTTACCAAGGCATTGTAAAATGTTATTAACACTTCACGTGATCTTGATTCTTAACTCACTTATCCTGTGAAAATTGAAATGACTTCATAAGGGATATGGTTTTAATTAGCATACTTCTCTTGAGCAATGGTAGATTTCCAAAGAATCCTGTGACAAGAATGGTTGTTTAAATCAGTTTCACAAGACCTTTTCTTCAAACCCAGACAGATTCTAACAAATTATATGCCAAAGTTGATAGGCTCCAGTGGTTACTATCCCTTAAGAGGCAGGTTGTTCTATTTCTTTTCCTTATTATTTTTCACACCTTTGTTCTTTTGAACAAAATCTTTCTTTTGAGAAAGATTATTTTAGGGATGTGTCCAAGTTAAGTTTCTAGTCATAAGACTCTATTCATATAAAGTACTGTACATTTTAAAGTTGTCTAAAAATGGTTGCCGAAGGACAGCCTTCTCTGAACTAAGAGTCCAGGATGTGACAATTCAGATTGGAAAGTTAGCTTAGTGCTTCTGTTTTGTAATTTAGTTGCCATAATCAAATCAGGCTGCTCTTCCTCAGTCTGGGTAGCGCTTGGCATTTGAATCATTAATTTTGTTTTAATTATGACACAAGAGTAAACCATTGTAAATAATATTCAACATGTATAAACTAGATGCTGCCTGCAGATGGCCAAAATATAATGAAAAAATGCTGGCATTTGCCAATGTTTGCAGTATGATGCCAAAATATGGATTACTCATGAATAATCAGTAGAGTGAGGAATGGTTCACTGTCTAGCAATTAGATGAAAACACCAAGAGAGCATCCATTTATGGAATCATAGGCAAAACTAGATCCACTAAAGAAAAGGGTTTAGAAGGTACTATAGGTTTATTAAGGATCTTAACACAGAAATCACTATTCTGATAGCAAAAAAAAAATGGTGACTATATAGGATGATTGGTTACCAGTGAAAACTATTTTAAATCTTTATTATTATTATTATTTCAGTGAGTTAGCTCTAAAGACAATTATGAATTTTGGAATTTAATTATGCTTAGAAATCAGTTATCTCAGGAGTAGATGGAGCACTTAAATGTTACTCGAGTGATCAAATTAATTTTGCTCGTTTGTAACATACACACGTTCACACATACTGTATATTTATGATATTTTTACAATAACACTAAACAGCACAATAAAATGGTTGAAAAGAGGCGAGAACAGCATTTCAGGAAACAAAATAAATTATTATTGTCTTAGTATTCCTCCCACACATAAATATATTCATCTGGCATAAAACAATTATGGTTTCTTTAAATATACTTGAGAAAGTTTTAAGTTTAGCCTGACCAGAAAGATGCTGGAAATCAATTCACATGACTACAATGTATGGAAATAACTTCTTTTTTTCTTCACAACTATTCCAACAAAAATGAAATAAGTCATACACCACTTATGGAATAGTTTAAGGATTTTTTTCTTTAATTTGGGTTGAGGATGATGAGGCTGGTTTTCATATTTTAATTCAGTTTCAGTTCCTAAAACCTCTTGTTGAAAATCTTATTTCCCCAAACTATTTTCAAATCAATTAAAGGCTGGTATGTTTGTTTTTTTCTGTGAAATTATGTCATTTAGCATTGACTGCTTTAGATGAATCCAAGGGTTATAATAATAATAGAGTTGGAAGGGACTTTGGAGGTCATCTAGTCCAACCCCCTGCTCAGGCAGGAAACCCTATACCATTTTGGACAAACGGCTGTCTAGTCTCTTCTTAACAACTTCCAGTGTTAGAGCATTTACTGCTTTTGGAGGCAGGTTGTTCCACTGGTTAATTGTTCTAATTGTCAGGAAGTTTCTCCTTAGTTCTAGGTTGCTTCTCTCCTTGGTTAATTTCCATTTGTTGCTTCTTGTCCTGCCCTCAGGGGCTTTGGAGAATAGCTTGACTCCCTCTTCTTTGAGACAGCCCCTGAGATATTGGAATACTGCTATCATATCCCCTCCTCGTCCTTCTCTATCCAGTTCCAGCAATTCCAGTTCATCTTGAGCTTTTATTTCTATGTTAAGATGATCTAAGCCAGTGGTTCTCAACCTTTTTAATGCCAGGACCCCCAACCGGTCGTAAGTCGAGGACTACTCAACCGGTCGTAAGTCGAGGACTACTCAACCGGTCATAAGTCGAGGACTACTCAACCGGTCGTAAGTCAAGGACTACTCAACCGGTCATAAGTCGAGGACTACTCAACCGGTCGTAAGTCGAGGACTACTCAACTGGTGCAGCACCGTTTGCAGAATGGGACTTTTGGCGGGCTCAGCAGGGCAGAGACAGCCTGGACAATTCCTATTGGCTTTTGAAAGCCAATAGAATTAGACTCTATTCAAGAGAGTCTATTCTATTGGCTTCCAAAAGCCAATAGAATAAAAGGGAGTAGCACAGCTAAGGAAAAGGGGGAAAAAATGGCAGACTGCGTTGTTTGACGACCCCTGTGAAATGGTCGTTCGACCCCAAATGGGGTCCCGACCCACAGGTTGAGAACCATTGATCTAAGCTGTGAGTGAAGAAGTCAAGCACATTTTGAAGATGTTAACTCATTAATTATCTACTCTAAATTGCTAGGATTGTTGGAATGATAGAAACCCTTCAATCTGTATAATTTCCAGTTGATCTTTGGTTTATAAGACATAGCAGCAGATGTAGCATGATAAAGATAGAAATAAAAGGAGAACAAGGGAGAGTGTTTAGCCATTTCACCCTGACTTTAAAATTAGCACTCTGTAAAGGATTGTTGATGGTTTCAAAAGCTGTATGTTTTAATAGTGTCTGGTAGGAATAAAGAGCTTTTAATTTCTCACAGTATCCCACTGGGACCTCAACCCAGATTTTGATTTTCACCTTTCTTAACAACCATACCATATTTCCTAAATGGAAAACAGAGTAACACAATAGAATAATAGAATAACAAAGTTGGAAGGGACCTTAGAGATCATCTAGTCCAACCCCCTGCTCAGGCAGGAAACTCTATACCATTTCAGACAAATGACTGTCCAATCTCCTCTTAAAAACCTCCAGTGATGGAGCACCCACCCATAACTTCATAATAAACAGAGAAATTTGGAAGTCTGAAATCCACTCTGACATATTTTCAAGTAATGAGTATATTACTTATATGTGTTTTCTGAGGTTTTTGCGGGTGTTTGTATGTAGGTCTTTGGTTGTTTGGGTTTTCTCCGGCGTAAAATTGGAAGTGTCTTGGTGACATTTCGACGAAGTCCCATTCTGAAGATGACGAATGGGACTTCGTTGAAACGTCGGCAAGACACTTCCAATTTTACGCCGGAGAAAACCCGAACAACCAAAGACCTATATGTGATGTCACCACCACACACCCACACAAAAAACAAACCCAAAGCCACACCGATGACGAGGCATGACCACAAACCAGAAGCCAGACCACAGCTGCATCATTAGCCACTTTAAACCCCTCCAATCCATACATGAAGCAAACTGACATCCTCCATGAAGAGGAGGCACGACCACGAACGTGAAGCCAAAAAATAGCAAAGCAGCCCAAAATCTTAAACCCCTCTGCAACTCAGACTAACCTGAGCACAACCAAACAGAACACTCCCCCAGCCAATCAGAGCACAGCCATGCCCCTAACCATTCAGAACACACCTCCACCCAATCAGAACACAGCCAAGCTCCCACCCAATCAGTTCATACCCCCACTGGCAGTTAAAAGGAAGAAACAGCTAAGACCACACATTGCTGCTCAAAGCACGAAGCTGAAAACACCAGCCTGAAGATGACGAATATACATACACATATCCATTACTGAAAAGTTAACACAGGTAAATTTGTATATCTTGAATTTTTTTTAAAAAAAATTGTATTAAAACCATTTAGTAGTTATCATTTTTTGAGCCACAATAACCTGATAATTATCCCAGTTCCTAATTTTCATTTTAATAAATTTTATTGCAGGGACAAAGGTACATTTACTGAGATAGGGATGTTTGAGATTTTTTTCTTTTTAAAAAAAAATAAAATGTGAATCCCAAATACCATATGCACACTTATGAAAATGGATAAATTGGTTGGTAAAGGATTTTTAATGAAATGCTATTGTTAGTCCCAACTTTATTCTTTCATTAAGACCACTGATTCTATTTAATAAGAATTAATGCTGGACTGCTGATGCTTATGGAAGTAGAGTTTATGACGTTTTCTATTTAGATTGCCAGTCCAAGGTTTAACACATGACCCTTGAATCAATAGCTTATGTTCTAAATTCATATGAGTTTATTTATTTATTTGTTAAATTTATTTGCCACTTATCTTGCTATGGGGCTATTCTACACAATAACAGAATAACGGACTTGAAAGGGACCTTGGAGATCTTCTAGTCCAACCCCCTGCTCAGGCAGGAAACCCTATACCACTTTAGACAAATGGTTATCCAATCTTTTCTTAAAAACCTCCAGTGTTGGAGTACCCACAGCTTCTAGAGGCAGGTTTTTCCACTGATTAATTGTTCTAATTGTCAGGAAATTTCTCCTTAGTTCTAGGTTGCTTCTCTCCTTGATTAGTTTCCATCCGTTGGTTCTTGTCTTGCCTTCAAGTGCTTGATTCTCCAATGTCACCTTAGGACTATTCTAGTAGGGTGTTTGAACATGATCTCAACATTATAAATAGGACCCTTGGCTGAAAGAAAGTGGAATCTCATACTCTATAAGAGTTTAATGGTTAGAATTCTACCCAACTACCTGTCAATGGAATGGCCTGACTTTCTGGCTTGACTTTCTGGAAAGACAGATCATATGGAAGTGTTTTATATAATATCTTGTCAATAAGTAAAGGTCAAATATCTTGGGATAGAGGAAGTATTATCTTCATTAACTTTTTAAAAGTTATCTTAATCTTATGAGATTCTAATGTTTAATAGTCTTCACGCTAATTCTTAGCTTTAATTGGCAAAGTCTCACAAGGTATAATAACAATACCTTATATTAAAAAAAAATGCAAGCATTAGATATCTAGCTAGTAACCAAAGCATGGACTGCAAAGTGTCCTTAATGTAATTTTCTCTAAATGCAACAACATTAAATACAAAGAGACAGTAGAAATGGTAGACAATATTTGCTTAGTTGGATCTTTTAAATAATAGTAATCTGAATAAAATTGAAATGTTGCAGCACTATTTCAAGAGAAGCTCAGCAGCTCGCTGATTTCCTAAGAGAGCAATTATACGTACCTTCTTCAGACTTTATCCACATTTTTTTAAAAAAAAGATAAACACAATAAACAGATTTCACTAAAAAAAATAACTTCAGGCAATAAATGAAATTATCATACATGCTGGAAATAGAAAACAGCTTTTTTTTTCCCCCAGAATATACATCTGTTACTGGGAGCATGCCTTTGGCTCCAGGTAAATATAATTTTGGCTCCCAGAAAATGTAATTTTATGCTAGGCAAAGATCTTTGGGGATCTAAAGCATACGTTTAAGTTGCAAATATTTGACCCATGGTGGATGTCTTAAAGCTGTTGCCGGAAACTAGATCTTAAAGTACAGGACTTAAAATGTACTCCTGCCAGTTTATTTTAGCCAACAGGAGATGGTGAACCACCAGAAAGTATTTTTGCTTGCATGGTGCGGTGCACTTCCATCGGCCGTCCTGCATGACAAGTATAAAAAGATATCATTGAACTGAAAGACTCTACCCTTGTGTCTCAGGACAGGTGGAAGACCACTGGAGACATACTCCTTCAATTAGGGGGTCAAATTGTTCTTCAAAGCACCAGAGGGCAGGACAAGAAACAATGGTTGGAAACTGATCAAAGTGAGAAGCAACCTGGAATTGAGGAGAAATTTCCTGACAGTGAGGACAATTAACCAGTAGAATAGCTGGCCTCCAGAAATCGTGGGTGCTCCATCACTGAAGGTTTTTAAGAAGAGACTGGGCAGTCACTTGTCTGAGATGGTATAGGTTCTCCTGCTTGAATGGGGGGCTGGACTAGAAGACCTCTAAGGTTCCTTCCATCTTCTGTTCTGTTCTTCTAATAGAGATATTCAAAAAAAGACATATCCTCCCATTAATCAATAGGTATCCTAGTCATTCTGACACTGTTCATCTCTAGTGGCTTCTTAAGGACGAACAGATTGTGATTACAATGCAGATGGCCAGATTCTGTGCAGCACTGGGGATTCATTGGAGACACGTGATTAATCCACCATAGCTATTTTACACAACTAATGCAGGAAACCCTTTTGCATTACTACTTTTTTTGCATTTTAGTATTTAATGACTATGGGACTCACAGTTTAAGGATTGATAGTATAGTATAGTTGGGCCATGCTGCTCATGTGCAACTGACAGATTGATGCCAAATTGTGAATTTAACATAGACTTTATCTGTTATTTATTTATTTTGTATTATTTTATTCTAGAATTTTTAACTGGAAAGAATAGAATTCAGATAGAATAGAATAGAATAGAATAGAATAGAATAGAATAGAATAGAATAGAATAGAATAGAATAGAATAGAATAGAATAGAATAACAGAGTTGGAAGGGACTTTGGAGGTCATCTAGTCCAATCTCCTGCTCAAGCAGGGGAACCTATACCATTTCAGACAAATGGCTGTCCAATCTCTTCTTCAAAACTTCCAGTGTTGGAGCATTCACAGCTTCTGGAGGCAGATGGTTCCACTGGTTAATTGTTCTAACTATCAAGAAATTTCTTCTTAGTTCTAGGTTGCTTCTCTCCTTGATTAGTTTCCATCCGTTGCTTCTTGTCACTGAGGGTTTTTAATTTGTTCCGGTCTCTGGTCTATGACTGTAATAAACTTACTTGACTTGACTTGACTTAAAATACAGACCAAGTGCTGTTCTTCTCTTTGTCATTAGAGCATCATCAACCAAATCAGGTTTGGCATACGTTGGTTGTCTGAGTAACAGCAAGGGAAATGCCCATTTGCCCCACAGGTGAGAACAGATCCCCTTTATAGTGTTCTGTGGTTCAAAGTGAAAGCTCTAGTCTTACTGTGATCTGTTCTTTCTCTGTTTGGATCAATTACTGTACTGGATGTGCTGTTCCTGTCTCCCTTGTCATAGAAAAGATGGACTCAGATCTATATACCCACTTTCTGTTTCTGCTTTCTTTTTCACTTTATTACCTCTCCAGCAATTCTAGTGTTTGAAGTAATGATGGGTCACATTAACTAGAATAAATGGGGTCAACTTGATTCCACACCACCTCCACTTTTCAAAAATAACTGTGATTCATGATGGAAAAGGAAAGCAAGTTTCTTACTGAGTTAGTTTTTTTTTAAAAAAAAAAAAAAAGAAAGAAACATGAAACCTTCTTTGCAACTTTCTGAACAATGCTGTCCTGTGTAAAAGTATGATACATGGGCTTCAGGGATGATTTGTATTAAACTTCTTTTTTTCCCCAACTTTTGATTTTTGTGAGCAATTTCTACTCATGAAGCATTACAAAACCTTGGGTGATCTCAGATGTTAAGCAGGATTGTCAACACTCAGTCTTTGGTTGGGAACATTTTGGAAAATCCCAATATTAGTAGTGGCAAGTATGAGCAAGTAAATATATATACACAAAAAGCTGATAATGGAAAAACTACCGTATAATGTTGCCAACAAAAATAGTATCACTAATATTAAATTAACTAAAGCAGTGGCATATCAAGAAAACCTATATAAAATGTTTTACAGATGGCGTGTGACACCGGTGAGATTAGCAAAAAATGTTTTAAAATACTTCAAATAACTGTTGGAAATGCAAACAAAGAGCAGGTACTTATTATCATATTTGGTGGACATGCCCTAAATCAAAAAGATTTTGGGTTAAAATACATTTATGGTTGGAGAAAATGACTAAAAAAACAAATAGACTTTAAATCAGAATTATTTTTGTTAGGAATAATAGGAGCTAATTATGAGAAAGATTGCAGACATTTAATACTACACTTACTAATGGCAGCAAGAATTGTATTTGCCCCACATTGGAAAAATTAGAACTCACCAGCTGAAGAAGTACTAATTAAGAAAATTCAAGAGTGTGCAGAAATGGATAGATTGACTTTAAAAATAAAAGAGAAAGAAGATTCAGTGTACTTTAAAACATGGAATAATTTCTATCAATGGCTAGAAAGAGGAATTAGAGAAAAAGGAATGTGATATGTAATTTGAATAGATATTAGCAACAAAGCTATTGAGTGAATAATTAACATATTGTTTATGATAATTAACTAGTATCTATTATTGTTGGTTAAAGACATGAACCCAGACACTATGCTGTTTGCTAAATATTGAGAATGTTACTTGGAAAAACCCCAACCCTAACCTTAATCCTAACCCTAACCCAACCTCAACCCCAACCCCAACCCCAACCCCGACCCCACCTTATTCCTAACACTATAAAAACTAATAAAATCTATACAAATATATATATAGTATCACTAAGAACTAAAAGTTGAACTCCAGGATGTCTTTAGATCTACAAGAATTTTACTCTAAATCAAAGTTATCCTGACCTGAAAATCATCAGTTCAACAGGGGCTATTATGATGTGTTTCCTCTTCAAATGAGGTGGCAGAGTTGATCTAGGAAAAAGCTCAGGATATCCATGTCTGATTAGGGTACCTCCATGACATGGGAGATCCTGAAAAGGTGTGTGTGTGTGTGGGGGGGGAAATTGTGAAAAAAAGGCAGTGACAAGCTAGTTGCATATTGCCAAGGAAACTATGTAGCTCAATTTCTGAAAATTTTACATTAAGAGGAGTCAATGATTTTGATGACTGATGAACTGATACAGCAATTTCACAGTCTGTTACTCGAAAGCTCTAAATATGAAGGTTTGAAGTCTAAAAAATATACTATCCTCAGAGGAAATCTCCCATTTCTCTTAGACATTGGAAGCTCAGTAACAAGTATATTATTCCAACTGTTCAATATAAAAGATATAAGGCAGGGGTCTTCAAACTTGGCCCTTTTATGACTTGTGGACTTCAATTCCCAGTATTCCAAGTGTGGTCTCACTAGTGTAGTATAAAGTGATACTAACAGTTGCCAGGAGTCAAGATGATTTGAAAATGAGTGAGTGAGTGAGTGAGTGAATGAGTGAATGAATGAGTATATGTAACTCAGGTCAGCTCAAACTGCTGCATTGAAGGATTGCTTTTGATACAAATAGAAGCTGTGCAAATCCATGACTTAATATTCAGATAATTACAAACTCCCATCAATAATTACATTCTCTTTTAACTGTTAACCAGACAGGTGGATTCTAGCATGGAATGAACTAAAATAAGACTGTCCAAATGACCTCTAATTTTAAAATTATCCTGGATTACCCACATCCCTGCAAATAACCCATAGGGCATTTCCCAATCAGGACAGCCTTCAGATGTGTGACTTTCAAATCTACTAATTCTTAGCAATGAACATCTGGGTGCCAAACTAATTAAGGCTACCACAGTGGCATCAGTGAAACTGCATTTTCTGTTTTTCTTGAACCTTTAATTCTCCATTCCATAACAACACAGTAGTAAAGAACCCTTAACTGTTCAAGAATATGCATGCTGGAAAGTCCTTTATGGAGATTCAGGAGATAAAATCCTGCAAGGGACATGAATTTCAGGGTGAATTCTGGACAAGTAGCAGCAGCCCATTGAAGTTAGGTTGTGGATGACTAATCATGAGCTTTGGGGCACTGCAACAAAATGGCCCTTAAGCTGTAATGCCCAAACCCCACTCTGCCAATGCATTCACATGCACAGCTACGTCAATCTCCATGTTAAGTTATTCTGAGGAAAATGTGTTTAAGATGGTGGCCTGAATCTACTTTAGCACATCATTTATTCAACCTGGTGCCTAAAGTCCAAATTGCATGTAACACCCACTGAGATGCAAAATAAGCCCCCCTCCCCAATCCGCCCCCATCCCCATCAACCTCAGCAGTTAAAAGAAATTAACAGCTCTCTGATTGCTAATTAAAAGCACTTTGCTTTCTCTCTACACATCTCGTGCATCTGCTGCTCAACCTCTTCGGGAGAAGGGAGCACATAAATCCAGCAACAATATTGTGAGCAGCACCTGGCACTCACTGAACCTGCTGCAACGAGGCAATATTTCATCCTGGCGGTGAATGAACATTCCCCAGCGGTGAAGTCAGTCTCCATTTTTCCTCCCCTCCCGTGTTCCCCAAACAGTAGTGTTGTTTCCCTGTTTGACACTTTGACACATCAAAGTGTCCTTCCTTTCACTGGGGTTCCTGCACCTGCCTCCCACTGTAGATAACTCGTTTCCGTTTGGAAAGATTTCCCCCAGCTCCTTCCTTTAAGCAAAATCTTGGAACCACAGCTTAATATGGTTCCCCCAGGTAGTTCCTAAGGGAAAAAAAAAACAAAACCTCAGCTTGCCTCTGTATTTATAAACAAGATTTGCATCCTACTGAAAGCTGAAAATGTTCTCCTAGAGCCAAATAAAATCTCAGAAGTCTAATGGGTCATGTGCAAAGCTCAAAGATAGCAACATGTTATCTTGCGTTCACAAATTATTGATCGTGCATATTTATATGAAGGGAAGAGATCGATGTCAGACTGAACTGCAGGAGCTTAAATCAAAGAAAAAGGGAAAAACTCTGATTAAACTAGTCAAATTTCTCAGACCTGGTCCACATCTACAATAGCGCTGTGATCTTTTCAAGCCATGAGAACTAAAACTGTATTTGCAGTAAAAAAAAATAAAATCTCTTAACTTTGGGACCATAGTTATCACTTTCAACCGAACCTGGACAGAATCACTGGTGCATGGAACAAGCATGTGGTGCCGTTTTTTGTGTACGTACAGTATGGTACCTGCCATTTATCAAGATGTGATCATTTATATTTCACATCTGGTAGACCCCACTGAGAATCCTGCAGAAGGTCAACCTGGTTATATTTTTTTTTCCCAAATTCTATTCTTTTCAAGGAATAGCAAGCTGATATTTCAGGTTCTTTCAAGGGAAAAACATAACCTTCAAACTTTTACTAGCAAACATTTCATGAGCTATTATAATAGCATCCAACATTTGTAAAAGAATGAAGTCATAAATTGTTTAATCAAACATTAATGCATAGCTAAAAAGTGGTTTTTAAATTGTGCTGGTGTTTGTTTTTGTTCTGTAGTTCTTGCTGAGAGACTTTGATGAAGGCCACAGAGCAATTGCTTTACACCATGCTGGGAGAAATCAAATACTATCAGTAAGTTTGTATATAATTAGGGCCCAGCAAATGTAGCAGATCCAGAAGCCCTTCTCAAACACTACATCTCTTTTGCAGCTCTGGGTGATTTTCAAAGGTGGTTGAGTTATAATGTTAACAAATTTCTCCGTAATTCAGTTGGCACTGCAGTTGACTGAAAACATCATTTGAAACCAAAATTAATAATGATTTGTTTTGGGGTTTGAGGACTGTGTCAGACTCCAGTCTGCATCAAAAAGATTAATGTATTATTTCATTTCCAACTTTGTTCAGAATTGCTTCAAGAATTACAAAAGGAATTGGGGAAAACCCACAACTGATTCAGAGAATACCAGTTCCAAAGCAACTTCCCATATCATAGAAGTAAATCCAGGCTGGCCTGAGTAGGTACTGAGATGGGAAAGTTATCTAGAGACATTTTCTGTAGTAAGATAGGGGGGGAAAGGGGGATAAAGCAATGTCAATACAGCTATCAAGAAAACAGTATAAACAAACATGTGCTCCATCAGCAGCTTCAATCTAGTCTTACACTTAACCAAGGGGACAGATCAGATCTGTAGATTAGAAGAGTTACAAGCATATAATTTGGGGGAGAAAGCTGTCATAAAAACTCTGTCCCCAAGTTTCTCTCTCATTTTATGCTTTTGCAGACCTTCATATATTCTTCAGGAATGGCTAGTGAACCCAGATGGACGTGTAAGTAAACATGTCCATCACAATGTGCCTACAATCAAGATGACTTAAAATGTTAAGCAGGTTCAGCCCATAATGGTGAGGGGAACAACTTCTGAATTCCAAAGAAGTGGATTAGGCCTGAAAAATGAAGGAATATCCTGACAGAAGGATTCAGTGAAGAATTGAGTTTAATTTAAGGCTTCTGGCTTCCCTCTGTCCCACCTCCAATGTTCTCTTATAGGCATGTTTATCTATCTAATGCTGATCTCAACACCACAAGAAAGACATCTCAACTTATGCAACTTTTCTTACTTTTTAAATACAAAAAACGTTATTTCTCTAAATGCATTCTTCTCTATATTAATAGCAGTGGTGGGATTCAAATATGTGAACAACTGGTTCTCTGTGGGGATGCCACTTCCGGAAGTCCATTCGGGGCCTGGGCAACAAAAAAATTAGCTACTGGTTCTGCCGAACTGGTGCGAACTGGCTGAATCCCATCATTGATTAATAGCCTAGGTAAGTATGTGTCTTTATGACAATGGCAATGACTTTGTTAAGGTGAAACAAGCATGTGCTCCATCAGCAGCTTCAATCTAGTCTTACTCTGAACCAAGGGAACAGATCAGGTCTGTAGACTAAAAGAGTCACAAGCGTATAATTTTGGGGAGAATGCTGTCATAAAAACTCTGTCCCCGAGTTTCTCTCCCAGTTTATGTTTTTGCAGACCTTCCTGTGTTCTTCAGGGATGGCTTGTGCTCCCAGACAGGCTTATAAGTAAACATGTCCACACAATGTGTCTACAATCAAACATATCCAAAGGCACCGAGTGTGTGAGAATCCCAGAGACAAATTAGTCATGCTTGCTGCCTGAAAGCTGATGCTGACTCTCGGCAAACAACTTTCATGCTTTCCTTTGCCGTGGCATGGAAGCCTGAAATGTAAAATTTCCCCATTCCTTTGTGGAATGCAAGCTACGACCTCTGAGCTGTGCAGAGTGCTTTAAGTCACTGCACATGAAATACAGTATCTCACTGAACAGACCCAGCCAGCTCCTGTTGATGTACAGTCGTATTGCTGGTAGGAAGATTAAAACTGCTAAGCCCAAAGAAACAAGAGCGCCTAAAATTTGTGGTTGTAGATGATCAGGCTTCCGTGCCACCACAAAGTAGTAGGGTAACACAAGCAATAAAAGGGGGGGGAAGGTACAATACCAGAATATATGGCAAATGACTGAAGTCTGTGAGGAGAATGGAATCTGGGTTCTTAAAAGGGGTTTGCAGAGGAATTCACGTATGTGTTTGATGAAGATTGGCTCCTGGATGGGCTTTATAAAATGGAAATTGACACCAGTGGGAAGGCAGTTAAGTTAGTGAAAGAGAAAGTACCAATGGCTTTATTACAGCATCTGAAAGCACACAGAGACAAGGAATTGTACTGTCACTTCAGAAAATCACTGCCTGCTTTCGGGGTAATTAGAAAACCCTCAGGGAAACTTAGGATACCTATAGTACCAAAGCTTTTAAACAACATGCTGAAAAGAAGTTGTTTCCCCCTGCCAACTATGGAAGCGATCTTCTTACATCAGATACATCAAAAGCAAAATGCTTCTTGGTCTGCAATGTCAAAAATTAATTGTGGCTCATGACAACAAGAATCCAGCTATTTGATCAACCTGCCACGACCTTCGAGAGATACAACTGTGTAAGCATCCCTGCCAGATCCAAGGATTTAAAAAATAAGATGATAGAAACATTGAAGAGACTAGAAGTGGGTTATAATCAGAGGTCTCCAAGAGGTCATTTGCACAGTCCTTTGTTAGCAGAATAATATCCTGTTTAATGAATGACTGATCTCACATATTTATGTAAAGAGAAGGGATCAGTGGCAGAATGAACAGTAGGAGCTTAAATGAAAGAAAACTGGGGGAAAACCTGATAAAACTACTCAGTTTTGTTTTTTTTTTTTTTTTAGGGATGGGCCGCACTCTTCCATTCAATCCACAGAAAGCATTTAAATGTTTTTGCTTTGACAACAGATGGAGATGTAGCCATTTTCTTATTTTCGCTTTTAGAGTTAGATGATGCTGGGGAAGGGGGGGGGGATGTGCATGAGAGTTCAGCTAGACATAATAATACTGAACCTAGCATGAGAATCAAGGTCATTGAAATAAGAGATGATAAGAATTGGCGGGCTGGAGAGCTGGAAGGAAAGCCCGTGCTTTAAACTAATTGGAGAATGTGATTTATGAATGTTAATTGGAGGAGGGAATTGTGCTTTGATACTATGTGCTCAAGCGGGGGGGGGGGGGAGGGTTCAGTTTTTGGCTTCAATTATGTTAGTGTCAATGTTACACTTCTCGAATAAAGATTCTTTAAGGTAAACAATTCCTTGAAGTTCTTTGAAGAGTTTCATCTGTCAGAACCATAACAGCGTGAGAACGAGTTCATTAATACAATGCTAATACATTGTATACATTCCATACATAGCCTTACTAAACTACCTCAACCCATGCCTAATTCTGGTTTGGCACATTGATTATTGATAGATAGATAGATAGATAGATAGATAGATAGATAGATAGATAGATAGATAGGTTAATGAGCAGAGAAACTATAACACTACTACCAATTGGTGGGAACCTGTTAAAGCCAGGGTTAGTTGGAGCATTGGAAAAACAGCAACAACACAGTCATGTTTTCTACTGCAAACCATGATTAGCCATTTTCCTAGCCAAACAACTACTCCTTGTGAAAGTACTCCACCTGATAAACCAGGAAACAGTGTGGCACAACGAACAGTTCTAAAACGAGGAAGCCATGGCCCATGTAAGGTGCACAAAAACGTGAAAGAAATTCATTCAGGAAAACAGGAAAGACTGAGGCAACTGAACTAGTTTGGATAAAATATTCCCTTTAATCTTCTGACTGATCCTTTACCGTACAGCATAATATATCTTTCTGTATACTGACCACATGCTATTAATGCAATTATTTACATTGTTCATATTTATAACAATCTAACAGGATCAATGGTCGACCCATTTTATTTTCTACTTTGCTGAAGGTAGACCCTGGATGAGCTAAAAAGACTAATAGGAACAGGAAGAAATATTTCTAATCAAATTTCACACATCCCTTTTTATTGAAGTTTTTAATTACACTAATAAAAACTAATCTTACCCAAACTAAACTCAGGTAACAAAAGAAAAGTAAAAAGAGAAAAAAAGTGTAGGGAAATCAAAAGCAAAAAAGAGAGAAATAGGAACGAATGAAAGAAATCCCCCCAAAAAGAATATATATACAGACGTTACTTCTAAAGTTCATCACAGCTAGTATAAAGAAGTTAGACCTTTATCCACATTCCTGATAAAATTACACAAAGAAATATGCAGTTTTTTAAAAGGCCACGTAATTCCATGTCATAGCCTAAGATCTTCAGAGGAAAAGGGTAGATGCTCTTTTGAGGAAGTCTACTACAACAAAGTCAATCAGATAAAATTGTAAGACTATGTCTGACTGACTTTGTCCCTCCAATGCGTGTGAATTCATTGGAGAAGGCAACGATGCTAGGAATGGTTAGTGGAACAAGAAGAAGGAGCAAGCAAAGAAGACACTGACTTGATAACATCAAATCTGTTGCAAAGTTGAACATCCAATAACTGAAAGAAACTCTGCTTGACAGGGTGACATGGAGAGCACACTTGCCTATAAAATCACTAAGAGTTGGACAGGAGTAAAGGTCCTTTCCCATTGCCCAATTCAACTTTTTAAATAATAGGGGTAATTTAGCCCAAAATAGAACATTCCCTGCTACCCAATTTCATCCACAAACTCATGAAAGACCTTGGAGATGAAACTGAAGCACAGTGAAGCTAACCAACATGGTCTCAGCCAATTAACAATACATACATAGTGAATTGCTATCAATTTTCATCCACAATGGTTTTCTATTAATTATCTTAGAGTAAAGCTGTCCTAATAAGAGGCTGCAAATAAACTTTAATGAAGACTACACTGACTTCTAGATCCTGAGATTTACAATTACTCTTCTAATTCTCACAGGGTCTTGCTGGGACACTATGCATTTCAGCACATCTGTGAACTCTTAATTCTTTGGCACTGATTAAAGCAAGAGAAAATAAAAATAAAAAGTCAGAGGTTGTCTGTGATCAGAAATACTTCAGTCGCACAGAAGTTACTTTAATTACTATTATACATATTCCCGATCAAATTACACACAACAGCATGATGCTATTTATAGGACCACATATCTCCTAATCATGTATTACAATTTTCAGTGGAAGTGTAGTTATGGTACTCCCAGTGGCCCTCCATAAGTTCTTCGGAGAAAGTCAGAAGTCAATCCTTTTTTTCCAAAACAGCTTTCTAACAAGCATGAAGGACATACTCAGGAAGAAAGTTTTCCTGCTGTCAGAGTCCATCCAGTAACATAATTTCTCTCTTGTGAAATAAATTAACCTTTGAACTGGTAAATATATATCAAGTTCCTCTGTGATGCTTTCTAATAATTATCTTATGGTAAAAGTGTAAAGATAAGCTGCTACGAATGAGTTTTAATCAGCTCTATAGTGAGTTGCACAGTTATATAAATTGATTAAAATAACTAATAAATAGGAGATAGATATAGCTAGATTGATAGATGATAGATTGATAGCTAGATTGATAGATTGATAGATGATAGAGATAGATAGATAGATAGATAGATAGATAGATAGATAGATAGATAGATAGATAGATAGATAGATAGATAGATAGATAGATAGATAGATGATAGAGGAAGACAGATACATAGATGATAGATAGATGATAGAGAATGCAAGATAGATAGATAGATAGATAGATAGATAGATAGATAGATAGATAGATAGATAGATAGATAGATAGATAGATAGATAGATCAGGGGTCTTCAAACCTGGCCCTTTTATGACTTGTGGACTTCAACTCCCAGAATTCCTCAGCCAAGCATGCTGATTGAGGAATTCTGGGAGTTGAAGTCCACAAGTCATAAAAGGACCAAGTTTGAGAGAGAGAGAGAGAGAGATGACAGAAAGACAGACAGATAGATGGATAGATAGATAGATAGATAGATAGATAGATAGATAGATAGAAGATAGATAGATGATAGATAGATAGATAGATAGATAGATAGATAGATAGATAGATGATAGATGGATGGATGGATGGATGGATGGATAGATAGATAGATAGATTTTCAAAATTCATTTTATTTTACAATATTTCTAGTATTAGATTAAAAGCAATGCAAACTGAAAAAAGAAATGGGAAAGTAAGAAAAAGTGATACTTAAAATGAAATAAGAAAAAAAAGAAAGGAGAGAAAGAAAAGAAAATGAAGAGGTAGTTTTCAATTTCTTTACAGCAGTTACAAATAGATTTATTATATTTTATTTTTTCTCTCTACATTTATATCATGGTTCTCTTGTTCCTATATTCCACCCATTCTAATCACCAAACCTGTAAGTCACAACTTCACTTCCCATTGCTATAGTGTTCCATGAGAGTTAGTTTGGTCTAATTGTCAAGGCACTAAGGAAGACCACAAGTTCAAATCCCACCTTAGCCATGACCCTGAGTCAGTCAGTCTCTCTTAGTCCAAACCACCTCACTGGATGATTGTTATCGCGAAAATAGGGAAAGGTATGTTGAATATGTTCGCCACCTTGAGTTATTTGTAACAATAATAAAGGCAGGCTACAATTTAATTGATTAATCACTCCCAAATTAGTCAATGTTTGTGTGTGTGTGTGTGTGTGTGTGTGTGTGTGTGTGTGTGTGTTTATTTTGCATGGGTTGAATAATTAACCATGGACGGATGGAATAATCAGCTCCAGAAAGGACTGGGCATTGATTAATGAGACGTAGAGGAAACATTTTCTGGTTATTGTTTGTAAATTGTGAGTCTTTTATAGCTTCAATTAAAATGTCCTTTTCCTTAGCCTGTCCAAGTCCTATACCCTATTGCCCAGCAACACTATAGTTACTTAGACTTGAATCTGCTGCCAATGACTGTAGCTTCACAAGTGGACAACTTGTGTCCTCTTAATATCTCTGGAACACTGAATTACAGCTTTAATTCTTAACTCGAGAAAGGAAATTCAGCTTATGGGATGCCCGCATGGATATATAGGGGAAGTGGATGTTTATCAAATCCCTTTCTGCTTAAATCTCTTTCCCTTTCTGCAAGCTTCTCTACAGAGCAGAAAAAAAAAAAATCTCTGCAAAAGGAAGGTGAGGAATAGAGGAGAAAAATAGCCTGAGTTTCTTTCTTGTTGCTTCTTGCAGGAATTCCAGATACAGACAAATTCAAGCATTCACAAATGACCTCTTTACAAAACTCCTGGGAGGGCTGATTCTCCCCACCCCACCCCTTTTTGGGGGTGGGAGGTGGGGGGAAATAATCACTTTATAAGACCTTTATCTGAAAGAACAATATAGTAGGATGAAGTCTGGCAAATGGGGAATTTCCTACAGTTAAATCCACTGCTGTCCAAGTAAACAAAGCTTTATCTCTTGTGGAAACTGGCACTTGAGAAGGAGGATAAGAAAAAGTACACTTTATGTATCTCGGTTGCTTAAAACTGCGGTTTGAACTCTAGAGATTCGGCAAGTAGGTCAATAAAGGCATTTGCAGGAATGGGCAAATGTGGGGGTCTCAAGCATGACCTGACCCTTTACTGGAGCACATGAGTTCTGCAGTGAACCATGATGGTTAGGATCACTGCGCTGCCAGAACAGAGAATACAAGGCTGAGTAACATTTCTTTAAAAAAAAATAGTATCTTTTTTTCCTCCTAAAGCTTAAAGCATAAACGCACAATCATGAAGACCCACTGGACTTGTTCAGCAAAGAACCTACTGCATTAAATGGAAGGAAAGTGAGTATGTGCATTATGCAACGAGTTATTTTGCAGTTTTTGCATATGTAGGAAAAATGAGATCAGTCTTTGCCCACTAGCCCAGATTTTAACTTTCAATTTGAAATTAGATGCTTGATGAAAATATTTTCCTTGGGGGGAAAAAAATATGTTGTAGATTTTCATTCTTTTGCTTTAGTTCAACACCCTCTTTTCTCCTGGCAGCTGTCTACTAGCTACTGAGAGCTGTATGCAACAAAATCTCATTTTAATTTATGCTGATTAGTGTACATCTAAAGTGACAATAAAGTTATTATTCTATTCTATTCTATTCTATTCTATTCTATTCTATTCTATTCTATTCTATTCTATTCTATTCTGCATTCTCTTCTCTTCTCTTCTCTTCCATTCCATTCCATTCCATTCCATTCCATTCCATATTTTCTATTCTATTCTATTCTATTCTATTCTATTCTATTCTATTCTATTCTATTCTGCATTCTCTTCTCTTCTCTTCTTTTCTCTTCTCTTCTCTTCCATTCCATTCCATATTTTCTATTCTATCCTATCCTATCCTATCCTATCCTATCCTATCCTATCCTATCCTATTCTATTCTATTCTATTCTATTCTATTCTATTCTATTCTATTCTAACTATCCTGTGTGCCCCAGCTGATGCTTCTTTCTCCTGGTTATCACCCAACTAGAAACATAAATTATTAACTCTAGCATTGTTTAATAGTGAGTTCTGATTATGTGCTGGTGTTGATGAATGCAACTGGGAGAAAATGAAGGAATATCCAAATTATACAATGCAATGAAAATCCAACATTCTCTATTTCACATATTTTACATTGGAAGATTAGATTCCAGTACCACAATTGTATCCCCTTTTTATGAATCTTGAATCTCAACCCATTGGGTTGAGTCTTGGGAGAATGTGGGGCTTAAACTCACCAAGACCCATCATCTCGATAATAAATCTAAGACTCAGTGCAGGAGAATTGGACACCCTGAGTGAAAAGGCAAACTAGCTTTAAAAAAAAAAGAGTTAAAACTGCTGCAGAGCGATTAGAAATTGGTGGCACAGGGTATTGTATTGCAATTAATTAACTTGAGGTATGAATATAAGAAACAATCATAAAGATAAGAAATTTGCCCACTAAGAACATTTATAGCTTTGTTGAGATCACGCTTTGACATTTAAAGTCAGTGCTACTTTCTGGGATTTAATCAGCCAAGGTACAAGGGTCTAAAATATTTTTTATGCTAATGCACCATATAACTTGGCTATATTTTATGCTAATATATCTTAGCTGGTGAGTGACATACCTCTGACATTTTTATTACACTCCTCCGGTGTTCCAGACTCTTAAGACCCTTTATTGTAATATAACTTTCCTCAACTGGCTATCTTTTAATTGCAATAAGATTGCAGCTTCTGGCATTTTTAACCAGCTTGGCAAAATTTGGCTGGGAATTCTAGTTGATTGTAGACCTGAGCTGACACAATAAAGCACAACACAATAAGCATACCATTGAGAAACCTACTGTATTGTGATTTGTTTGGCCTGCTTAATCCACAGTTACTTGCTAGAGCATACTGTAATTCCAAGTTGTTATTTGTAAACCAGTCTCAGGATTAAAAAAAAAAATGGAAATCTGGTGGAAATATTTAAGAAGAGTTGAAACAGGGCAATATCAGTAATGAATAAACTATCCAGTTTTCGTTAGCTTGGGGAATGGTTGGATGGGTCATATTTTCCACAACAGAATACAATTTCCTATTTATTAAAATTGGATGGAAATGTCAAAGTAATGGTCAGATCCATTTTTCTGGATGTTCATCAAGCTTCTTTCCTTTTATCAGCTTACATAAGAGAGAAGGAAAAGATGGCTCATGTTAGTGGCTAACTGGTACATATATCTTTATACTAGGCATGGCTACCTGACATTTTCTTTTCTTAACAACACAGCTAAATCTGTATCTTCTCGACAGTGCTAGACAGATTGGCTGAGTAAGTGAAAACATCTCATGATGTTCATGTACCTTGGACACATCATAATCATTGGATGAGAGATTTAATCATCGTTTGTCTCCCATCTAGTATAGACAGATGGAAGCACCTAGCTGATCTTGGCTCATCTCCAAAAGCTATGCAGATCTGGTTGTATGCTTTCTGGAACCTTGCCAGAAAGTTCTCTAACATTTCTGCAAATTTTGGTGTCAGGACAAATGAAAACTACTTTTTTTCCAGTGATCCAGGGCATCTTCATTGGCATAAGTGTGAAGTTTGAAGCACATTTATGTTGTTGCAACCATTATTGCTTCTCAGCTTGCCAACACATCTAGGGGAGGGGAGGGGGAATCAGAATGCAGGCTCCAGATATCAAGAAGTCAGACCGTGAGAACCAAGGACGCTTCATCAGGTGTCTGCCTAATCTCAAAGACATTTTCTCATAACAATATTGTAACACCTATGCAATTGGATAATGTGACCTGAACAAATCAGAGGAGAGAGAATTCTATGCTTTTACTACATGGGTTTGAGTTGGGTTTTTCCAGAGCTGGTTTTGCTTTCATACGTGCCAAAATTATGTACTCAATAAAGTTTTCATGAAGAGATTGAAATGTCTCAAAGGTGCTTGCTTGGTTGGGTTCATCAGTTGGAACCTTGACAATAAATTTGTTTCTTCAATGAGTTCAGTACAGTGACCTGAGCTCTTAATAGACCCAATTGGTTTGGCACCAAAATGTCTCATTTTTCCTGTATATGAGCCCACTTATAACTCAACAATATTCATTCCCCAATACACCTGAGATAAAAAAAGAAGGTAGCTTGGGATGATAGGCTTTCTCTTACCTGGTACAAATAAAATGGATGCAAACAATGGCTACAAACACAAACTTTCATATACTTTTTAAGAAAAAAATTCTGTAGCAACTCCGAAGAACTGCATCCCAAGTTGATAGTCCATTTATAATAACACAACAGATCTATAATTAACCCTACAAGGAAGTCGAGGTTTTTTTAAAAGTTAATGAGGTGGCTCCTAGCTTAATTTGGGTTCAGCGTGAAATTGGTAGCTCAGGTTATGTATGACAAATGGCACAGGGCAAGGTCTTTTAATGAAGTATCATGAACTCCTTGGAGCATAATCAATTCCCCTTTGAAGGGTTCTGTAGAGCAAACACGTCTGCAAGCGATGTGTAGATCATTGTGGGTAATAGTGTGAGTCAATAGTGCTGCATTTAGACAAGTCAAGGTGTTCTAATAGGCAATGGAGAAATAGATACAGATAATGGTTGTCTTGATAGCTGGGCCATCTTACCTGTTGCTATGTTTTTTTTATCAATCTGATCATGCTTCCCTTGGGAGGGAGGAGAAGGGAGATAGCAACCACAATTTATTAAGCAATTCATTTCCAAAAATAATGTGCAAATACTTCACCAAAACCTGCCTTTTTAAACCTCTCCACCCAAACTAATGCACTAACTGAAGTCCTCAAGGTTGCATGTGGTGGATCCTGGATTTGAAAGTATGAGATTTTTGGAAAATGTAGCCTTACTTAAGATACTTTTTTAAAGCACTGATGGATATGCCAAGAAAAAACACTTCTTTATTATCAGCACCTTGCATGAGTTAATAGCAGCTAGGTTATCATCCAGGGTTTTCCCAGGGGAACTTAAAGACTAAACAGTGTTTCAGAATTCTAGCAGCCTAGTGGATAGATAAATTTGAAAGCTCTCTGACTTTTGGCAAAGCACATTGCCAGGATCTATTGTCTTGTACGATTTTTCTGGTAGTAGGCATTGGCCTGATTTGAACAAAAAGCAAAACATTTGATCAGAGATCAGATTTGCCTAATCTGGAGCTTTCTCATTCCAGACTGAATGTGAACTTCTAATAATGTCACAAGAGGAACAAAAAGTCACCTATAATATTGAAGTGTTAAGATTAAGTGGAAGCTAGGTAGCTTACTGAAATAAGCCAATTTTTAAACTTGGTTTCTGTTGGTGGCCTGTTTCAATCATTAATTATGACCAGCCCCAATTCCTGGATCAGGGTTGAAATACTCTCTTCCTGAAAGCAAGGCTATAAGGGGCAAAGACATACAAAACTCTAGTCTTTCTCAAATTCATTTCTGGAGGGTGGAAGTCCGAATCAGAACTGCATCCAAATTAAGCCACTGAATAGTGGTGGGATTCAGATATGTGAACAACTGTGGATGCTGCTTCCAGCATCCACGTTCTCTGTGTGGATGCTGCTTCCAGAAGTCCATTCTGGGCCTGGGCAACAAAAAAAGTTAGCTACCACTTCTGCCGAAGTGGTGCGAACCAGCTGAACCCCACCACTGCACTGAATCAAAAACTCACAATAATTATATTTACAAACGTAGAAAGCAAATGCTTCTCCAGGTCTTCACGTCTGCAGAAAATCTCCATCTCAACTTCTCACCATCAGCCTTGCTTAGCATTGGTGTTTGAAGAACTTTTCATTTAGTTGCCTAGTTGGAACACATGAAATTTCCTACAAGTTTAATTTCCCTGTGGTGGACTATAATTCCACAAGCAGCTATCCCCTTCCCCTTCCAGATGTTCCCTAGAATAACTCCCGAGGAACTTCTTGACTTGAAATATGATATTGTCTTTGTTTTTTTCAATTGCAAACTTCAGTTACACTTACAAATGCACTCTAGAATTCAATGTAAACTAGGCAAATGGAGTTGGAGGGTTATTTATAGGAAAGACCCCTGCCAACTAGATTGAATACAGTGACTAGAAAAAGTGGAAAAATGTTTATTACCGGAAAAAGAGATGTGCTAGGTCTTGAGGTTGGGGTAAGAAAAATTGGCCTTGATTACACAAAGCATTAGGAACACAGATGTGTTAAAACTTTCCCCAGGAGTGAAACAATGATCTATTTTGCAACATCTCAACAGCTTAAGAGTCTGGAAGAATCAGAAGAATCTATTTTGTTCAGAAACATCTTCCAGGTGGTGGGAATGCTACATGTAACCTTAAAAGCGAAGCAACACAACTTCATTTTTTGGTGGATGAAGAATAGTTGAAAAACCTCTTCAAAAACAAACATATCTTCAAAATATTGCATAGCCCTCTGATCTGTCTATGGAGATTCTCAGTCATCCAGGTCATAGCTATCCCAAAGGTGCTTTTTCAGGAGGCAACTGGCCTTTCTTGTTTTTCTCTGAAGACATTTCACTTCTCATCTAAGAAGTTTCTTCAGCTGTGACTGGATGGTGGGGGAATGCAACCTGAAAGTCTATCTGTGTCGTCAGGGTCACCTGAGTAGTGCAAATGGGTGGCAAAAACCTCCAGGTGGACTCAACAACTCTCTAAAAGTATGCAAATGACCAGCTGTCTGCAAGGAGTATAAATCCTTCCATTCCCCACCATCCAGTCAGAGCTGAAGAAGCTTCTTGGATGAGAAGCAAAATGTCTTCAAAGAAAAACAAGAAAGTCCAGTTGCCTTGTGAAAAAGCAATTTTGGGAGCCTTCTAATCTAGCACCTACAGCATGGATTGAAGTCCTGTTCCTTGAGTTCCTAATCCTCTTTGAAAAACTATAGGACAACTTGAATCTAGGAAACTACAAAAATATTAAGGAGGAGTTGCTATTCGAGCTTTTTTTTTTTAAGTTAGTTGATTAGCTTGGCCACAATAGTCACATTCAGACATTATTGAAAATGATAATGTGGAATTATGTAGATAGCTATAGCATCAAAATAATATCCTGACTAAGAGATAAAATGTGGGCTTTGAGAGGTGTGTTCATAAGTCAAAACAAATATGCTATTTTTGTCTACAGTAGTTTTTTTGTCAACCTTGGCAACTTCAGGATGTGTGAACTTCAACACCTAGAATTTCCCAGCCAGCAGGCTGGCAGCTGAAGTTTATACATCCTTAAGTTGACAAGGTAAAAAAACAACACCACACTAATCTATCATGAAGCAAAAACAAGCTGTTCCCAGCTATTTTGAGTGTTGTGAACACCATTACTGGACTATTCTGTGGGTCAAGGCTGGATTGGTCTTCCTCTCCAATATCTCATCACTTACTCAGTGAAAATCAGTAGACTTCCTATTGCTGTTGTTTCAGATTGAAGGTGATACTAGAGGAGGAAACTGAGAGGAATAGCTTGGCAAAAGTTTGGAAAAGAGGAAGTCATCACTCAAGAATCCCAGAAACTCCTGGGTTTCCTAAACAAGCCTGGAAACAGTAGTTGGAAGCTCTTGTGTATCTTCTCACCATACTTTGACTTCCATCTGCCCTTGGTGTTGCAGCTGTCAGACTTGCTAGCCTGTTGCTTTTACTGACTGTGTGACTTCTTCTATAACCTTCCACTTCCTGGGGAGAGCTCTAATGTGGCGATGACATTGTGACACTTGTTCCTACCAAGGTAATCCATCAACCCTATTCCAACAATCCAGCTGGTTTGGTCATCTGCTTCTCTGTCCTACTGGTCTAGTTTTGTAAGTCAACAGTGCATCATTAAGTATCTGATAATCATTGGGAAGGGAAGGGGGAATTAAAAATGCCAAGTTTTCACAATCAGGATCATGACCGCTATGGACGGGACAGCAGGCCTTATTTACCCTATCCACATCTCTTCCTACATTCATTGGGGAATGGGTGAAACCCAGACAATTCGTACAAAGACATCACACATTGGGAGTTACATTCCCAGTCCTCTGATGCAGCTAATTTTGGAGGGAGAGAGTCAGTTTAACCCTAAACAATATCTAACTGAGCCTACAATCAACTCCCTCTGAGTTAATTAGATGGGTCAAATTATCTGGAGAGTTTATAGGATCCATTATGCACTCAGTCAAAACATACAAAAAGGACCAGTCACTGTGGATGTCTAACAGGGGAAGTCTATGCATGCACAACTAGGTGTCTGGAGGCAATCGTGCAATGAATTCTAGAACAGATCGTTCGTGCCTTCCTGCAAAGGTTCATTCATTCTAAATATCTGGTTGGAAATAGGCCCGATGACCCTCTGCCATTCCTATTTTTTTGCGTATTACACTTCCCCAAATTACTAGCATGTCAATAAGACATTAAATAGACATAAACCTCACCGAATGCAATTGAACTTCTTTCTATGTAGACACGCATCCAATTGGGCTGCAAGCATCCCTTCCTTGAAAAAATAAGCTGCATCAAGATCTGCATTTTTCTTTTGTGAAACGAAGAGCTTAGTTGGAGGCTTAAATTCTGGATTTAGAGGAGCTGTTTCTGATGACAATGAATGACCTGAAAAGGAAAGGAATCGCAGTCCAAGCCATGGCATTTGGATTCTCAATGTAATGAGTAGCATATTTATTGTCACTGTGAAACTGGAGTTTGTCAACAGAAGCACTTCAGGTCAGGATGAGGGAGTTTTATTACAGAGGAAAAACTTTGGCAATAAAAAGAGAGACGTGCAGTCTCGGAGATAGACTAGTAATTAAATATTGATTGCTTTATCTGGCACATGTGTATAATTCTAAACAAATGCAAAATCGCTTTGTAAACCTGTGCGTGGGTTTTATTTGCTCATTTATTGCTTCCCAACACTGACACGCAAACAAGACTGCGAGGGCATTCATTTTCCGGATTACAAAAAATGTGACATGTGGCTTCTACCACCAAATCTCCCTCAAATTCAATCAATACTGTACCATCCATGACAGACAGTCCATTCTAAGAATGACAAGATCAGTAAAAGCTCAGCTTTGCTAGGAGGAAAGAATTAACATGGAAGAGCATCAAAATATGACTGAAGAAACTGATCGATCATGTGGCATTGAGGAAAAAGGCAAATCAAGAAAGCTAGCGGGGTTACTTTGGGCCAGTCATGCTCTCTCTCAATTCAACCCCTCTCAGAGTTGTTGAGAGAAAAATTTTCATCAGGGTCCAGTCAAGCCGGGAATAATCAAAATGGAGACTGCTTTACAAGAAAGGTTGCAGTTTATTGAAGAGGAGAGCCAGATAGAAAGATGGCTCTGGAATAAAAAACTGACCACATGGAACAGAGTGATGGGCTTTTATACCTTCTGGAGCGCTTGACATTGTTTCCTGTTCCTGTTTGAGGCCTTGTATTTCCTGTGTCATGTACTTTGACCTGAGTCTGAGTGTGCCCTTTTGGTATTGGTGGGTTAACCCTATTATGTCTCCTATCCTTAGAATTGGGATGGGGGTATGTAGATTTTAGGTGTCTTTGTCTTCCTAATTTCTAGCTTTCTGGCTCCAACCTTCCTGAATGGATGATTGAATTTGCATTTCTAAAAGCTGGTCTCTGCCTAGGGGCTGTTGGCTGATTTCTGGGGGCTGGTTTCTCTCTTTTTTAAGATCTTCTCTGTTATTCCTTTGGGGAAATATATTCTGCCTTTTTAATATTTCCCAAAATATCTCTTTCTCTGGATTCTTCCCACAGAGTCAAAAAGTCCTCTCATTTTCACTCCCAAGGGATAGAAATGATTTGAGATGACAGACGTAGGTTTTACTCCCCCTTGTGCTTAAAACAAGGGAAACCTATTTGCCATCTTGAACGTTATCACCCTTCTCTTCTTGATTTTAATTTCAGGGAAAAGAAGTAGCTTTTTAAAAAAAAGTAGAAGAAAAAGAAAACAGATAAAGTGGTCATGGAATGCAAGTTAATGCTCTATATCAAGTATAGGATTTAGTTAGGGGCTGTATGTGAACACAAATGAAGGTAAATATTTGTGTCTGTTCTGTCCCAGCCTACATGAGTCCTTGTTAAACTCACAAGGAGAAACCCTTCTTCCAACAAGCAGGCTGGAACCACAGGAAAAAAAACAATCCCCTTTTATTATTTAGAGACCTGAGTAAATGTCCAAGGCAAACAAAAAAGTTCACAGAAACTCGGTCCTAACCCAAATGGTTGCCTTTGGCAACCAGCACTTCCCACACCCTCCCTTTTATTATGCAGCCAAGGCATCTTAATGCCTTCTCCTTTGCCTTTGGAGCTGCCCCATTGCATTCCTCTGTCTGACTCTCTTATCTTGCTGGCATTTTTTCGTGCATCCTGTAAACCTCCCAGTTGCGATTCATCACTGTCCAACTCAGCCTCCCAGCACAGCTGTGTCTCAGCCTGAGCACAAGTGGAGGGGCCAGGCTCCTCGTCCGACTGTATGTCTTGGAGCTGCTCAGAGCCTTCCTCTGACTCTGATGTCACTCCAGGCCCCTCCTCCTCTTCCTCTGATTCCCCAGACTCAGCTGCCGGATCCACTGGCTGGTGAGGAATCACAACAGTGTCCCAGGATAATGTGGTAGGATCTAATTGGGGTTGGTCACTGGGTCTAGACGTTTAGTCTTCCAAGCTTTCAGATGTCAACTCTACAATGAACCTAGATGCAGCCATCTTGCTTGTTCTAGGTTGCCACATGAATTGGAGGGGGTGTGGAGTATCTTTGCTAATCTAAACAATTCTATGTCCTGTGGAAACCAAGGTCATTCTATCATTTTTTTGTTAGAAAGCCCACCAAACCCTTCTATTGGGGAATGTAGCTGATTGCATAGCACTGGGGTGGGAAGTTTGACTTTGTGTAACTTTGTGTAACTCTTTGAAGGGAATTTCAGACTTGGTTTGACTTCTGACCATGCCGATATCCAATAAACATTTTCTTTGAGGAAGCTTCTAGTCTCAGAGTTCTGATTTATTTGGCTCTATTTCTTGGAACCATGACATTTGATGTGTGCTGGAGCCCATCCTCAGGGAACTTCTCTCTACAAAATGTATGCTTTTCTATGTGTAGCATTTATGTGGTACTTGGTTGGGCGTGGCTTCTTATTGGTTGATAGGAGTGTTGATGGCCGGCTATTAAGTCATTGGCTGTTGTTTGTGCTGCCAAGTCCTTGGCTCCTAAGCCCTTCCTGTATCTGAACAACCTATCTTCCCTTGCAGAATCATCTTTCTAAAAGCCTATAGCTTTCCCACTTCTCTAGTTCCACTCTGTTGTAAGAGAAAATATCAAGGGAAACATTTCAGCCTAGAAAGCCAAGAATACTGAATAGTAGAGTTTTTAAAGCAGAAAGGTTGGGGATAAAGAATCTATAATATTTCCTTAATATTGCAGTTCCAAAGGATTAGTAAAAATCAATCCCAAAGCTATTCCAAATAGCCCAAGAATATTTTTTAAAGTCTCTTTTGAGAGGGGAGAAAAAAGATGGGAAAATCAGAAAACATATTTCAGAAGAGTATCTAAGGAAGGTAGGAAGGTAAGAAAGTGGGAAGGTAGGTAGGTAGGTAGATAGGAAGGAAGGAAGGAAGGAAGGAAGGAAGGAAGGAAGGAAGGAAGGAAGGAAGGAAGGAAGGAAGGAAGGTGTCATGGTTCAAACAGATGAAACTCTTCAAAGAACTTTGAGGCATTATTTATCTTAAAGAATCTTTATTGGAGTAGCATAGCTTTGGCACTAACATAGTTGATGCCAAAATCTGAATTCCCCTCCCCGAGCACATAATATCAAAGCACAATTCCCTCCTCTAATTAACAGTCATAAATCACATTCTCCAATTAGTTTGAAATGCCGGCTTTCCCTCCAGTTCTTCAACCTGCCATTTCTTATCATCTCTTATTTCAAAAGCACTGAATTCACACACTATTACAATATTGTTATATCTAACTAACTCCCATCACATTCCTCCTCCCCCCTCCAGTATCATCTAATTCTAAGAGTAAAGCATAAGGAAGAATAAGGCTGCATCTCCATATGTTGTCAAAGCAAGAATATCCAATGTTAGCAGCATTGAAGGAAGGAAGGAAGGAAGGAAGGAAGGAAGGAAGGAAGGAAGGAAGGAAGGAAGGAAGGAAGGAAGGATTTGCTTATGTCGCAAATTTATAAAGTATTTTTTTTACTTATATCATCATGGGGTGATTTGAACTTATGAATAGGTCATCACATATTTTATCTTGTTGCTCGTCTTATATTTCTTGAGACACCTTTCTTTCTTCAAATATTCAGGAGACAGTGATTAAGGAAACTTAATAAAACAGAACCTCATAGAACTTACAAATCATAATACGCAATTCTATTTCTTGTCCAAGGCATTTTAGTTAAGCATATATCTTTCCCTCCAGTATAGTTTGTCTCTGAGTTATATTGCTAGCATTCAAATAAAAACATCTTTTTTTAAAAAAAGGATTTATTATATTCAGGGCAATAAAAATATTCTGTTGGAATGCTCAGAATTTTCTGAAATTACATTCCTGTACATAATTCAGTTAGACAGCTTATATCCCATCAAGGTGCAGAATTGAAATGTTGATAAGTAAACCTCTTGGGGAGAATTACATATGCCAACTTAAGGTCAGGTATGAAAACAAGGGAATTGAGAAATGACATGTAAGAATGCATTTTTGCCTGTGTTCTTTCCATCTGTAATATTTGTGCAAAAGTGTCACCTAGTCTGCACTGGCATTTTGTCGTAATCCCCAAGGAGTAATAATGTTGCCTGAGGATGAGACTGAATCACTGGTGATCTTCCTGCTGCCAGTGACCTATAGATGACATTTGGTACCCAATTAATTAGACATACTTCTTTTGAAGGAAATGACATCCCATGCATAATTAGAATAGGCATCAAAGTTAGAATCATTGTCTCATTATTCCAGTAAAACCACCCTGTGGCACTTAACGGTGGTTTTGTAATATTCACCACAATGATTCTACTCTAACTCTGATTAAGAGTAGGTGCCTGACTTACTTTCCGACTGGTTCACTGGAGAAGGAAGGAAACTTGGCACCTACAAGCAAAACTTTGAATGTGAGGAATGATATGGCAAAGCTAACGTGGATTCACTGCTTCAGACAGGAAGGTGGTGCAGAGAGTGGTGAGGATGGCCAAAAAGATCATTGGCAGTTCCCTCCCTCCCATCCAGGACATAGCACAGAAGTGTTGCTTGAGTAGGGTCCACAAGATTGTCTGGGACATGACACATCCTCTTCACAACCTGTTTTCCTTGTTACCTTCTGGGAGGAGGCTTCGTGGTATCCGCAGCGGAACATCCAGATGCAGCCAGAGTTTCATTCCATACAGCATTAACCTTGTGAACTCTCAAGCTTCCTCCTTCCGTTATATATTCAAGATAGACAGTATTTAATATTGATTTGTTATGTATATATAGGGGTAGGTGTGCATCTATACATATGTTGTACATAGTATGTTTATGTGTGTGTTGTGTATGTGTTTCACTTTGAGAGCGGGCAACTAAATTTCATTTTTGATGTGTGCCATTGTGCCCACAGTATAAAAATGACAATAAAGGTTATCGTATCTTATCTCTCTTATCACCTTATAGACCAGTCCATGGACCGGTACTGCGTTGTGGCATGCCAGAAACTGATCCACACAAACAAGCAAAGCCCCATCTGTGGGATGCAGGCAGCACACAAAACCACACCCTCTACGGTCCGTGGAAAAACCTTTCTCCACGGAACCGGTCTCTTGTGTCCAAAAGGTTGGGGACCTCTGTTATAGACCACACAATCTTCTGGTTTGGGATGGACAGTAAATGTTTCAAACTTACAAATAAATAAATATAGACATAGGCATTTGAGATTCCTTACAGCAGCAGAAAAGAAGAAGAGGAAGAGTTAATACATAAAATATTAGCATGTGCGGAAATGGACAGGCTCACAATGATATTAAAAGACAAATGTGGATCAGTTTATTATGAAACCTGGGATAAATTTTACCGCTGGAGGAATTTGAAGAGGACGGTCGGGATTAAAGATGAATGTTAAGATAGAAATACATGTTATTTTAGTATTGTATATAAAACTTAGATGTATATGTAGAGATGAAGAATTGATTGTAAAAAAGTGGAATAATCTGATAAGAATGTATATACTGGAATGTCACGTTAAATCCAATGTTTGTTTGTTTTTAACTGTATTATAAATAAAATTTGTAAAAAAAAAAAAGAAAAGAAAAGAAAAGTCATGTATATTTGAGACACAGAGAGAGAAATGGCGTTTCTCCCCTTTTTTTTAACTAAATAACTTCTTTCCGACTTGTGAATCCAATTTTCCCAACTTGGGGAATTCCTGACATCTAGGAATTATGACTTCCAGAATTGCCAAGCAGTAAGTCATACTGGTCAGAAATTCTGAAAACTGATCTCAATTTAACTGGCAATAAGATCTGGAACAATGAAATGTCTGGGTTTAAATTTATATAGCAATAGCATTTGGGGTTATATACCACTGTTTACAGCACTCTCCCTGACAGTTTACAATGTAGAAGCATTATTTGTATATTTCCTCCAAAAATCTAGGTCCTTATTTTACAGACTGTGGAAGAATGGAAGGCTGAGTCAGCCTTGAGCCCTGTCAGGATCAAACTCCAGGCTATGGGTAGAGTTTTTTCCACCCATCTCACTCTGTTCCTGTTCCTAGGAAATAACTATAACATCTAGAGCTACATGGTCCAAAGCAGTGTGCCCTGGAAAATAAATGGATAACTTCAGCACCTAAGAACCAAAACATCTATCAAGAGACATAACTTCTCTCTGCATGAGTCTATGTCTCTTTATAACCAGGAGCCTTGAAATGTAGGAGGAAATGGGAGCTGCAGTAGTTTCACAAAGGGAGTATGTAGAAAACCACCTAATGATGACTATCTGTTGTGAGTCCTCGCCTGCCAGCAGATCTGGCAGCCGAGTCAGATGAATCAGACGAGGGAGAAGGGTTGCCTGGGGTCATATCAGAGTCTGTGGAAGGCTCTGAGGAGCATGAAGGCTCAGAGCTAGATGTGACATGGGCCCATCTATTCATGCTCAGGCAAAAAGACAGCAGGGTTTGGGGCCTGAACTGAGCAAAGACGAGGAGCAGCTGGGGCCTGTTCCAGATGCACAGATGCATAGGGAGGAAAGGCGTGCAGGATAGTGGAGGGTGGTGGGGCCGGCTTTCCAGGAGAAGTAAAAGACTCTAAAAAGCCATGCCTTGGCTGGACTATCAAGAGGAGAGGCATGGGAGGGGCTGGTTGCCGAGGGCAACCGTTCATGCTACGGCTTCATGCTTCTGTCCTTGGGTTTCTTGCCTCAGGATTCTTGGATATTTAACCAGGTTTGTCGGATTTCTGTGTGTTTGAGTGGCTTAAAGCTTGAGCATTCCAGCTGAAAACTCAGAGACTGAATCATGTTTGTTTCAACAGCTAAAGGTTGGAGTTTTGTTCCATAAAAGCTGTGTCAAAATAAAAGGGGTTTATCTTAACAAGTCCTACCTTATTCAATGCAAAGGGGTTTTTCCTCACGAGTAAGTGGTTGAGCAGTATTCACGGAGGCTGGAACAGAACAGTATTTAAGAACTGGTGGATTCTTGTTTCCAGTTTAAACAGAGGCCGAACCTGCTGAGATGCTGTAGCAGTGTTGACCATGCTTAATGCAGGGATGGGGCCCCACCTCAGAAGCTGATGTCAATGTTCCAAATGATGATTCCAATGAAGGAAGCACAGCTGAGACTTTCCAATCTCTAATGCAAAATTTTATTGGGCACACCATTTCGGCACAGATGAATAGAAAATCAGCTCTGATTTTTTTGGTGCCTAAAATGCTATATTAAAAGTAAAGGAGTCTCCCTCCCCCAATTGGTGCAGGTCACATTATCCTATTTTAAGCCAGACAATTATTATTTCACTGTCAGTAAACAATTGTTTCCTGATTTCCATTCTCCTTGCACCTCCCCCTGGTGTGTAGGCAAGCTAAGAAGCAATAATTGCTGGGACAATATAAGCATTCTTCATGGCTTGACAGCTGATTCCACTGAGAAGTGAATAAATATCTTAAAGGGGAAAAAATCCTTACATGAATCCAGGAAATCATCAGGACTCAAGCTTGACTCAAAGATTTTATACAAGCAGTTTGTAAAAGGAGGAGCTCATTTAGCAAAAAAAAAAATAATCAATACATGAAAATAAAATTAATAATAATTAATCAATAAGTGGATAGATACAATAATAAATAAAAGAAAACCAACCAACAAAACATTCAAAGGACAGATTTGAAGGACCATGGGGTCTTTTTCTGCCATCTGTTCTCTATGTTTCTACTGTATGTTTCTCTCTCCTTGGTTGGGTTGATAATGAGATGGTTGGCTGGTTCTCTAATTTTGGTGTGAAGGATTCTAGAATATAGCACCTTTTCATTTCAAGAAAAAGAATCAGGGTGTAAAGACCTGCCTCAACTAGATCTCCCAAGAAAGCAGAACTCTTGAAACAGAAATTATCTCAAAAGGAAACTTTTATTGAGAGTTACTGATGTCAAGAGAGCAAAGCAAGGTCTGAGATTTGGTGCGTAAAGGATTACATCAAAAAGGCAATGCACAACTCCTCCCCCCAGTGTCCAATTGTCTGGCTGAGATCCAGTCAATCCACTGTGTTATGAGAAACTGGAGATTTAGCACGCTTCTCAAGGTCTCTTTGGTTTCGTTTCCCAACGATCCCAGACTCTGTTCTCTGGAGATAAGGCAGATGTTTTTAGGTTGCATTCCTCTCGCCCAGAGGGAGGACATCTTGTACAGAGCAAAGCAAAGCAAATAACAATCCCCATGCAAGCACCATCCCCCAATAGTGTGGAGAGCCCCAAAACCACATAGGCAAAAGAAAGGAAGGGAGAAAGGGAAGAATGAAAAGCAAATACATTTGAGGGGCTCTGACACAGGGTTCTGTAACTGTTTCAGTCCACATAGGTGTAACTGATATGGAAATGAAAGAAATGGAACCTGATTTCTTTATCATTCTCCTGCTTTACTCATCCTAAGAAGAATTTATGAAAAGAAGCAGGTGCTTTTTAGCATCGATCCCTTCTGTTCCTTTACCTCCTCTCAACCTGCTCTATTAGTGATGCACAGGTGTTTATTAAGAAACAATTGAAAACACATTTGAAGTTGTGCTGGATAAAGTGTTTCTCTCTGTGTGTCTCTCTCTGTGTCTCTCCTCTCTCTTCTCTCTCTCTCTCTCTCTCTCTCTCTCCTCTCTCCTCTGTCTTCCCCCTCTCTCCTATCTCCTCTTTTCTCTCTCTCCTCTCTCTCTCTCTCTCTGTGTGTTTGTGTGTGTATGTGTGTGTAGGAGGGAAATGAATTCTATCTCTATCCTCTCTCTCTCTTTCCTCTCTCCTCTCTCTCTCTCTCTCTCTCTCTCTCTCTCTCTCTCTCTCTCTCTGTGTGTGTGTGTTTGTGTGTGTGTGTGTGTGTAGGAGGGAAATTCATTCTCTCTCTCCTCTCTCTCTCTTTCCTCTTTCCTCTCTCCTCTCTCCTCTCTGTTTAAACATAAATACACACTTCAATTTAAAGTTTCACCGATGTACAAATATACTCCCAGAAATTGAAAAATCATTCTGCAAAGTGAAAATTAACACCCAGGCATTTCAGATACTGTAGTGCCAACCGGATGAAAATTGTCACTAAAAAAAGAAAGACCCAAAAACAAACAAATAAGAAATACATTTGGTTTTGTGGTCAATCAATTTACTTGCAGATTTCAGACATCAATTCTTTATTTCCTTGGTTTTTTTTTTTCATAGAATTGGAGGGTCCACAGAGATTGTTTTCAAATGATTTCTGCTGCTTCCCAAAATGAAAGTGTTGCTAATATGTGGAAGTGCCTGAATATAATAGAGACCAACCAAAAATGTCCTTTTCTTAAGAACATGCAAATAACTGTAGTGAAAAAAAAAAAAGAAAAAGAGCGAAAAGAAAAAAGGAAGAAAACAATAGAAGAAATGTCCCTTTCATCATCAGCATGTATAATCAACATGTTTATCACTGTTTTTCAAAATACAATCAAGTGAATCCATTGCTAAATCTTCAGCTCTCTTTATTAATCAGCCTAAGTCTGATGTCTGATTGGTTTGATTGGGAACCAGCCAAAGTTGGTTGAAAGATGAGTGGCTATATAAATGTTTCTGTGTGTGTATGAATGTATATATGTATATGTGTATGTGTATGTATATATGTTTGTGTGTGTATAAATGTGTGTGTGTGTGTGTATAGCGATAGAGAAATAGAGATAGATACAGAGAGAGATAAATAGAGTTAGAGATAGAGATAAATAGATAGATAGATAGATAGATAGATAGATAGATAGATAGATAGATAGATAGATAGATGGTAGGTAGAGAGATAGAGATAACGATAGAGATAGAGATAGATAGATAGAGAGATAGATAAAGAGATAAAAGAGATAGAGGTGGGATAGATAGATAGGTAGGTAGGTAGGTAGGTAGGTAGGTAGGGACAGAGACAGAGACAGAGATAGATAGATAGATAGATAGATAGATAGATAGATAGATAGATAGATAGATAGATAGATAGATAGATAGATAGATAGATACAGTAGGTAGGTAGGTAGGTAGATAGATAGATAGGTAGGTAGAGATAGGGATAGGGATAGGGATAGGGATAGGGATAGGGATAGAGATAGGGATAGAGAAAGAGATAGAGATAGAGGTAGAGAAAGAGATAGAGATAGAGAAATAGAGATAGAGATAGAGATAGAGATAGAGAGATATACCGCAAAGGTAATCAGAAATAACAATTTAAATATTTGTATCTCCACTAAGCAAATTTTCCCTAATCTATCTCTTGAAATAATCATAGCAGTAATAATAATAATAATAAATATTGGATCACGTTATGATGCATTCTAGACAAATCTGGGAAGGTATAAGCTCTGCCCAATCCATTTTTGAAATTTCCAGTGATGGAGAATCCACAATTCTGGGAAGCAATCTATTGCACTGATTACTTTTCTCACTCTAAGAAAAATTCTCCTTACTTCCAGGTTGGCTCTCTCTCTTTAACAAGCTTCTGACCATTGCTTCTTGTCCTATGCCCAAGTGCTTTGGTGGTCTCAAGCAAAGAGAAAGCGACCTAAACTATTTCCCCTGCAATTAATATTTGGAAGCAGACTAAGGTAAGTCTGCTTCCAAATATTCCAGAGTAATAGCTCTTGACAGGTCCATTAAATAAATTTAAACTAATTGAGTTAATTAATTAAACTACATGTCTTCGCTAGCTCTGTCTATGTATCACATGTAGTGCCACCCTCAGGAAACAAGCCCATTCAACAGAATAAACTTGGGACCTCAGATTTAGCAAGCTTGTTATAACATATTTTTTTTCATTAGCAAGGCAATCCTTTTTTTTTTCTCTCTCAAACCACAAACACAGATGTGTATTCCCACCCCACCATAAGTCCATTAAATCCCAAGTCTGTATTACTGATCATAATTTCACCATTGGATTTAAGAACTGTTAACTAGGGAATTGAGCTTAAATGGACTCCAGAAAATGGTAGAGGACAGGAAGACCTGGAGGAACATTGTCCATGGGGTCGCAATGGGTCAGACATGACTTCGCAATTAACAACAACAACTAGGGAATGGACCGAAGAAAGTAAAAAACAACAACAACAACAACAAACAAGCCTGGAGTTAACCACATGAGCTCAGTATGTAAATGTGGATATGTATTAATTCAGGGGTCTCCAACCTTGGCAATTTTAAGACTTGTGGACTTCAACTCCCAGAATTCCTCAGCCAGCCAAGTTGGCGAGGAATTCTGGGAGTTGAAGTCCACAAGTCTTAAAGTTGCCAACGTTGGGGACCTCTGTATTAATTGATCAAGGGAACATTGTAACAGATCTCTGATCTACTTGGAAACTTTTCCAGATTGTAATAAGAAAGCCTCAGTCTTGGCTCCTTAAATTTCATTGAAGCCTTTGAGAACTTCACAGCTTAACAGGATTTGGGATTGGAGTCTGATGGCCTAAAGTGATGGCCTGGGAGCAGCTATTTGATGCTCTTCTTTTCAGCAATATGGAAGCGCCTGTACTTTTTGCAGCTCTTACTATCTTCTCCACTCCTGGATTTCCTCTTTCTTTGATTTGAAGCTATAAACTGTAATTGTTGCTTGGCAACTTAAGCCTTTGAAGAGAAGACCCAGACAACACAGAACATTTCAGCTAGGTTATTCTTGGTTACCCCTAATTGTCTGTACTATTTAAATCAGAGGTCCCCAACCTTTTGGGCACCAGGGACCCATTGCGTGGAGAGAGGTTTTTCCACGGACCGGAGGGTGCGTGGTTTTGTGTACTGTCTGCATCCCATGGATGGGACTTTGCTTGTTTGTGCGGATCGGTTGCTGGCATGCTATGGCCCAGTACTGGTCCACAGACCGTGGGTTGGGGACCCCTGATTTAAATGAGTCACTCAAAATAACAACAGGTAAAAAATCTTGAGTGCTACTATAGATTCCTGACCATGTTCCATGGCTAGCTTACAATAAGAACATTTGAAATTTCCATTCTGGTGGAAAGATCAGCAAAAAAATTAATGCACGCCCACAAACACAACATATCGGTTTTACAGGTGGTTTTCAAAATTATATCCAAATTGCACCTTTATTTTTAGTTGTGGCACTGATATAATCTCAAGGATCTGTAACTTAACTGCCTAAACTTGTGCCTGGGTGCAAAAAAAAAGAAAAATATGATCAGAATATTCACAGAACCTACCAAACTATTAAGATGGACTTTTCCAGCTGTTATCGCTTGAATAACTATTCCTCGATATTTAAACTGGCACATCTGTTTAAAGAGGTATACAGGTAATCTTGATCTAGTGATTGCCTTGTTCATTGATTGTTCATACTTAAAACAACGATGAAAAAGTAACTTTGCAACCAATTCTTGCATTTACAATTTTTTCAAGTCTGTAAAGCCCAGGAAGGGGGCATGGATTAGTGGTTAAGATGCTGGGCTTGTCTACCCAAAAATTGGCAGTTTGGGAATAAAGTACCACATGATGGTGTGAGCTCCTGTGTTCACCCCAGCTCCTGCCAATCTAGCAGTTCGAAAGCATGCATATGCAAGTAGATACTACTACTATTACTACTACTACTACTACTACTACTAATAATAATAATAATAATAATAATAATAATAATAATAATAGTATAGTTGGAAGGGACCTTGGAGGTCATCTAGTCCAATCCCCTGCTCAGGCAGGAAACCCTATACCACTTCAGACAAATGGCTGTCCAGTCTCTTCTTAAAAACTCCCATTGTTGGAGCATTCACCATTTCTGGAGGCAGGTTGTTCCACTGGTTAATTGTTCTCACTGTCAGGAAGTTTCTCCTTAATTCCAGGTTGCTTCTCTCCTTCATTAGCGTCTATCCGTTGTTTCTTGTCCTGCCTTCAGGCGCTTTGGAGAATAGCTTGACTCCCTATTTTGGGGGCAGCCCCTGAGATATTGGAGCACTGCTATCATGTCCCCCCTCATCCTTCTCTTCATTAAACTAGACATACCCAATTCTAGCAACCATTCCTTATATGTTTTAGCCTCCAGTCCCCTAATCATCTTTGTTGTTCTTCTCTGTACTTTTTCTAGAATCTCAACATCTTTTTTACATTGTGGTGACCAAAACTGGATGCAGTATTCCAAGTGTGGCCTTACTAAGGGATTGTAAAGTGGTATTAATACTTCACGTGATCTTGATTCTATCCCTCTGTTAATGCAACATCACATTGTGTTGGCTTTTTTGGCAGCTGCAGCACACTGCTGGCTCATATTTAGGTGATTGTCCACTAAGACTCCAAGATCCCTCTCACAGTTACTACCATTGAGCAAGTTATTACTTATATTATACCTGTGCATTTGGTTTTTCTTGCTTAAATGTAGAACCTTACTTTTTTCACCATTGAATTTCATTTTGAAATGTGTCCAAATCCTCCTGTATCTTAAGTCTGTCTTCTGGAGGGTTAGCTATACCTGCCAGCTTGGTGTGATCTGCAAATCTGATGAGTTCCCCATCTATCCATTCATCCAAATCATTGATGAGATAGATAAATAGGTACCACTTCGATGGGAAGGTACAGCACTCCATGCACCTTGATATATAGTCATACTTGCCACACAACCATGGAAGCATCTTTGGAGAATGTTGGCTCCCTTGATTAGGAGATGGAAATGAACACTGCCCCTAGAGCTGGACACAGCTAGTCAGGGCAAACATTTGCCTTTTAAAAAAAAAACTTATTAAAACAAAGGAGAGCTGAAGTCAGATCAGAAGCACAGTTGTAGTTTCACTGAGAAACCACTTTGGTTAACAACTACGTTGCCAGTCCCAACTGAAGTCACCAAATGACTGTGTCATGGTTCTGACAGATGAAATTCTTCAAAGAACTTCCAGGCATTGTTTACCTTAAAAAAATCTTTATTTGAGTAGCATAGCATTAGCACCAACACAGTCAAAGCCAAAAACTGGATTCCCCTCCCCTGAGCACATAGTATCAAAGCACAATTCCCTCCTCCAATTAACAGTCATAAGTCACATTTTCCAATTAGTTTGAAATGCAGGCCTTCTCTCCAGTTCTGCAGCCCACCAATTCTTATCATCTCTTATTTCATTAACCTTGGCTCACAAACTAAGTTCAGTATTATTATGTCTATCTAAACTCTGAAGCACATTCCTTCCCCCCCCCAGCATCATCTAACTCTAAAAGTAAAACATAAGAAGAAAATGGTTGCATCTCTAACTGTTGTCAAAGGGAAAACATCCGATGGTGGCAGCGTTGACATCCTGCACCTTGACATTTTTTGTCTTGGATTTGCTTTTGATCTCACAGGTGCTTTTTCAAAAGGCCACTGGGTTGTTTTTCCTTGAGGAAGAAGATGTTTCACCTCTCATCCAAGAAGATTCATCAGTTGTGACTGGATGTGGGGAGCAGGAATGAAACTTCTTGCATGAGAAGCAAAATGTCTTCTTCCTCAAGGAAAAACATTCCAGTTACCTTTTGAAAAAGCACCTTTGAGACAACTATGACCTAGATAACTGAGAATATCCACAGATGCCTTGCTTTTGATCAACTAATAATTGATAGGCAGTTTCTCAAATTGTAAATTTATTTTAAGCAGGAAGGAATGCTGCATTTTTTCCACAAAGCAAGGCTTGAAAACAGCCTTATGGCTAGTTTCTGAAAAAGGTTGTGCTGCCCCACTCACTCATACACACATGTAGCTGTGGTTTAGTGAGTTTATTAGTATTCCCCAGCAATTCCCTTCACCAAAGCTCAGAACTGTCCCAATTAAGTTCAGCCACAAGCAACCCAATATTAGTCCACAGAGCAATGGCCTAATGGTCCACAAAGCAATTGAAAGTTGCTCAAACAAAATAACTCCACCAGACAAACTTAAATTCACATAGAAGGCAAGAAAAGTCCAGAGTCTACAAGACACGAATCAATTCCAAACATGGTGTCAATCCCAAGTGAAGCAGGAAACACGATGACCAAAACACACAGTAGAAAATAGACACATTGTTCCCAGCAACGCTGCCATCAGTCTGCTGTGATAAATAGCCAGCTTTCCAGTGCAGCCAATCAAGATGGGCAGGGCTTTCTCCTCTTAAGCAGTCTGGCTGATCTCCACTGCTCGTGCCTTTTCTCTGCCCTACATGTTCTCAGATCAGGTGAAAAAGGCAGTTAGTTCCTCCTCCTCTTTGCTGATGGTCCCCTGCTGAAACATCATGGCCATTCAGAGCCATAATCAATTCAGCTCCTGATGTGCCAGGAATTGACTCATCCTCCACTGAGCTGACATCCGAGGAGGAGTCTGGGGAGTCGTCCAAGGGAGACATCACAAAAGTATGGAAATTTCCTCCAAGTTCTGGAGACTTCTGATTTAGAAGGTGACAGGCATTGAGTGGATTCATTGCAAGAGATGAGTACAGAATATGATGTGCTGTATAATAAAAAACCCAGTTATGCCTTTTGTTCTAAAAATACTTTCCCTGCTGTGACATCAACTGCACCTTTCATGCATGGATGAGCTTCTCACTGATAATGTCATTATATGTACATACAGATAAGCAGGAGAGAAACAGAGTTTAAATCTAGAAGGAAAAACCACATACACAGGCATTCCTAGCTATAGACAAAGTGATATACTTTCCTTTTCCTCCCCCCTTTTTTTCAGAACAGAAATCGCCTACAAAATTGTAATACATTACAATGAATTTATCCATCAATTATAGATAATGGAAGGACCGCAAAGAGTTCATTTTAACTGCAATTTCATTTATAATATGTTATGTTAATGACTTGGGGAGGGGGTCTCTTATATTGGTGAGGGTATTATCTAAGTTTTTCTTTTTAAAAAAAAAAAAAAGAGAGAGAACTTAATTTGCTTTGTTACAGGAAATCTATAGGCTTCCAAAGAGAGTGAGATCTTAGAAAAAGGCTGGATGTAAAATAGTAAGTAGAGTACATTTTTGTTTTTTGTTTTGTTAGTTGCAAAGTCGTGTCTGACCCATCGCGACGCCATGGACAACGTTCCTCCAGGCCTGCCTGTCCTCTGCCATCTTCTGGAGTCCATTTAAGCTCACTTGTACTGCTTCAGTGACTCCATCCAGCCACCTCATTCTCTGTCGTCCCCTTCTTCTATTGCCCTCCATCTTTCCCAGCATTAGGCCCTTCTCCAGTGAGTCCTTCTCATTAAGTGGCCAAAGTACTTGAGTTTATGTTTTGGAATTTTAATTAGTCGATTTTCTAAGATGATGGTTGAAGAAAAATATCAAAGGAGGAGGCTTTATTTATTTTTGAATGCTGATTGTTTGCTTGATTTGATAAATAGATAGATAGATAGATAGATAGATAGATAGATAGATAGATAGATAGATGGATGGATGGATGGATGGATGGATGGATGGATGGATGGATGGATGGATGGATAGATAGATAGATAGATAGATAGATAGATAGATAGATAGATAGATAGATATAGCTATCCAACACATTTCTTGGCAGAAATGCCAATTTTGCTTTCTCAAAATCTGCTTTCTAAAAAATAAATCAAAAATAAATAAAATAAAATAATAAAATAAAACAAAATAAAAGCAGCCATCGGAAGTTAAAAAGTGTGCTTTGCACTCTACATAGTTTGTGTAGGTAGACATAAAAAAGCCTTTATACCACCGATGTTTCTCCAGTTATACACTAACAATTACGATGTTAATTGATAGTTCTTTATAAGGAAACTATTTTTAAAAAAATATCCAGGAAAGCAAAAATATAGTCTGAAATGAAGCTTAAATTACTGATAATCTCCATCCTGATTTCAGTGGCTTTTCAATGAGAAAATGATTTTATATTCTTCTAAGCTCGTAAACAATTACATTTCTCTCTCTCTCTCTCTCTCTCTCTCTCTCTCTCTCTCTCTCTGTGTGTGTGTGTGTGTGTGTGTGTGTGTGTGTGTAGGAGGGAAGCACAGTGGTATCCAGTGTCTTAAAGTACTTTCAGAAAGAATTGTATAATTTATTTTAGTGGTTTGCTGAATGCAACTGCTACTAATATAACTGAGGTGATTAAAGTAGGCGTCCGGTTCATTAGAAAAAAAGATAGGCACGCTGAGAAATTCTGAAACCTGTAAAATAATGTGCTTTAATTTAATACCGAACTTTTAATAATCAACAAAACCAGTTAGTTAAAATGATCCAGCAAATGGCAAGGACCTATTAAAATAATGAAACGACGAGGAAGAAACGTGGCTTTTCAGGCTAACCTGAACTAATATTAAAAGCAAGCAAAAGCAAGCTGGCAGTTATTGAATTAACCCTTTCTTAATGCATTCTGTATTGTTCCATAATTTGATTTCTTTTCAGCACCCTACTAACTCTTCTGCAACTTGTTACATTAATTTTAACAGTTAATTTCTGCTGCTAAAATAAAAGATGTAAATATTGGTCTTCTCTCAATATGCATTTCTTATACACCTAACAGTCATAATGATGGGCCATTGTTTACAATATAATAAAAAATATTTGTCTCTTGATATCATAGCATCCCATGCATTCTTTGAACACAATTTTTCCAGAGGATAAAAATCCATCTCATCTATATTTTTATTGTATTTGTGTTTCTTCACAATAGTTTATAATCCAATAAATGCTATAAGTAAATTTATTTTTTTTTTCTATTGAGAATACAACTGGTTATATTATAGTATGCACACCAATTAGACAGAACTGCTTTGTCTAAGAATTTGACAAATTAAATAATATTCCTCAAGTAATACTGTATGTTAGATAGTCTCACCTTTGCCCTTTGGCTTTCAGGAGAAAAAGAACAAAGGATACTTTAAAAATCTGGAACTGAGATATAAAATTTGATTAGAAATTTCAACACTGCTAAGACTGAAAATTATGCCTCATTTTACCAAAGTAATGCATAAATAAAGTAGACATTTTCATTATTTCATTTCATGTAACTTGACTAATATACTGTATGATTTAAACCATAATTTAGTTTAGATGTTTTAATCAATTTAATTCAGTTTGCCAAATTAGATCAGCTAATCAAGTTGATCTCTGCAAAAAGGTTGATCTGATTTGGAACAAAAAATTATTCATCAAGTTGTTGAATTGATTCAAGAGCATCATAACTGATTCAAAATTGGATTTGAAATAGTGATTCAGTCTGAATGTTAATTTGATTAGGAAATAAAACTGAATTACTTTCAAATCAATTCTCCAGATAAAGCCCTTTAAACAAGTTAGTGTCAGTAAAACAGAAATATGATGTGTAAGTAAAACAAGATTATTATACCCTTACTATTTCAAAAATAGCTGTTATATAAGATTTTAATAAGTCCTTTGCAATTGCTGAATTTAGCATCATAGATTTTTTTCCCTACTTAAAGAGAAATATTATTCATACAATCGCTTTTGGTCTTCTGTGACACTACCATTTCTATTAATTATTAAATTTTGGTCCTATTATAAATTCTTTCTCTTTGTTCTTTCTGAATTAATCTAGTTGTTGCTTACTCCTATAAGTTTTTTTTTTTCCCTGTAACAAATGACATACTGTCACAACATTGTATTTCATGTGATGAAAACAGGCACCTAACTAAAATTATATCTATTACATCTGAACATGCCACAAAAGGCAATGGAAAACAGGCTGAAATGATAACAATTTCTTTGTATGAGGAATGTTAACAACTGACAATGGGACTTGACAATTATGTTGGAGCTATTCTGTCTTTTCTTTTTTTAACAATAATATCTGGTAAATGCAATTTCACCCAAATGCAAACACTATGTATGTGTGTGTGTATGTATGTATGTATGTATGTGTGTGTGTATGTATATATATATATATATATATATATATATATATATATATATATATATATATATATACACACACACACACACACACACACACACACACACACACACACTATATATATATATATATATATATATATATATATATATATATATGTTTTCTGAGGTTTTCGCGGGTATTTGTATGTAGGTCTTTGGTTGTTCGGGTTTTCTCCCGCGTAAAATTGGAAGTGTCTTGGCGACGTTTCGACGAAGTCCCATTCATCATCTCCAGGCTGGTGCTTTCAGCTTCGTGCTTCGAGGAGCAATGTGTAGTCTTAGCTGTTTCTTCCTTTTAACTGCCAGTGGGGGTATGAACTGATTGGGTGGGAACTTGGCTGTGTTCTGATTGGGTGGAGGTGTGTTTTGATTGGTTAGGGGTTTGGCTGTGCTCTGATTGGATGGGGGGTTGGCTATGCTCTGATTGGATGGGGGGTTGGCTGTGCTTTGATTGGCTGGGGGAGTGTTCTGTTTGGGTGGGGGCTTTGTTGTGCTCAGGTTAGTCTGAGTTGCAGGGGGGTTTTAAGATGGTGAACTGCTATCATGTCACCCTCATCCTTCTCTTCATTAAACTAGACATACCCAATTCCAGCAACTGTTCTTTATAGGTTTTAGCTTCCAGTAATCTTTTTTTGCTGCTCTTCTCTGTATTCTTTCTAGATTCCCAACAATTCTATCCCTCTGTTAATGCAGCCCAGCACTGTGTTGGCTTTTTTGGCAGCTGCAACACACTGCTGGCTCAAATTTAAGTGATTGTCCACTAGAACTCCGAGATCCCTCTCACAGTTACTACTATTGAGCAAGGTACCACCTTTACTATACCCGTGCATTTGGTTTTTCTTGCCTAAATGTAGAACCTTACTTTTTTCACCATTGAATTCCATTTTGTTAGATCATCAGGAGGAATATTCTACTTTCCAAAATGGGGTGCTACTTTTACTTCTCATTTGGAAGTCCTATGCTCAAAACATTTTGGGAAGGATTTTTTGTTTTTAAAGTAATAGATCCAATTTTTTTCCATCTATAAATTTGATGGAGAATTAAAATTAAATTTCCTCCCAGCTCAAGTAAAGTATCTAATTTTCCATTAACAGTTTGTGCTCTTGTGATATTGTGATTAGTTTCCTACAATGTACTCTACACTGGGCTGCTTTTCAAAGTAATTTTAGAAATCAAACTTGTTCCAAAGTCCAGATGCCCATTGATAGTATCTGTGAGAGTTGCATGAGAATGACGGTTTCCTCACTAAAACTGCAGAAAGCAATTAAGATTGTCAGTCTCCAATAAACTCTCATGAAAGAAGATGCAACTCAATTGGAGGAAGGGGCTCAGGGGGATATGGATTTAGTTTTACTCCATCAAGTCTAGTATTTCTGGGTTGACTTATTTTCTAGAGTTCTTTTTTTCTTCTCTTCTCTTCTGAGACAGAAGCTGTCTCCAATCTTGGTAACTGGAAGAAGATAAAAATAAATCAGTGTCATTGACATGGAACCCTTTAAAGTGGAGTCTAATTTATCAGCAACTATAAGGCAATCCTGATGTATTTTAGGAAAATAAATCTCTGCTTTGAAATTGCACTCCAGTTCAACTTTGATGTCCTTCCAAGGTTTGAATGGAGCTTAAACCCTATTAGTTGTCTACCATAGTAAGACATATACATATGCATGCACACACACACACACACACACACACACACACACACACACACACACATCAGTGTGTGGTGTGTCTGTGTTTCGTGTATGGAATAATGTGGGACTTTGTGCAATTGTACCCATAAGGGTTTATATATTACTAATTACTTTTTCCCTTTCTCTAGTGTCCATTACTCTGGACTGGTCAAACTCTGGAAAAGAATTTTGGTCAGCTCAAGGAGTTACTGGAGGAAAAAATTAATCTTTCATCTGTACGGTTATACAGTAGTACAGTGGTGGCGAACCTATGGCACAGGTGCCAGAGGCAGCACTCAGAGCCCTCTCTCTGGGCACACGCGCCATCACCCCAGTCCTAGGCCTTCAACTGGGTTTTATAAAACCTTTTTGCTTTAGGTCTCTGCCGCCGTGTACAAAAAAAAAAAAGATTCAATCAATCAGTCAATTTCAACTTCTCGCAGGAAAAAAGAAGATCTTGCAAAGTTGGAATTGATTGATTGAACTTTTTAGTCCCACCCAGTCTGCTGTTACCACTGCAGCCATACCCACCCAATGGGCCCACCCACCCAATGGGCCACACCCACCCAATGGCCACACCCACCCGGCACCTGACGATGCATAAGTAGGTTTTGGGTTGCAGTTTGGGCACTCGGTCTCTAAAAGGTTCGCCATCACTGCAGTAGTACATGATAGTGAAAATGTAACATTGGGGATACACACACACACATGTACACACACACACACATATACATATACAGACACACACACACACACAGACACACACACACAAAGACACACACACACACACTACATATATATGTGTGTGTGTGTTTGTGTGTGTGTGTATGTGTCTGTGTGTGTTCTCTTTACATCTAGCTATCTACAGATGCATATGATTTGAAGAGATTAGAATATGTAATTTCAAACTTATTGAACATTAATAATGTCATCTAGTATATCTGGATTTTTGGATTTTTTAAAGACCCACGTCCTGTGTCGTCTTTCTAATCCTGACTCAATTTCTATGAAGATAATTTTATTGTATAATAATGCTTAGGTGGGTAAAACAGAGCGGTAAAATTAAAAGTAATCTCTTTATTGCTGACGTTGTTCTCTGTTGGAGAAATCATCCTCAGAGTCTCTTATATTTGGATGCTCAGCTTCCTCCTAATTTTTTTTGGGGGGGATATTTATATTTCTATCTGGCTTTACACCTGTCGTATAAAGAGGCCATTCCTGGATATTTTGGTATAACAATAATCCTTCCTGTTAAATTTTGGAAGTGCCCAGTGTTTAGGAGATTCAGCCCAGTTCTTCCCTGGGCTTTCACAAGGTGGAGGCATTATCAGGCTTTCTATATGCATACTTGGATAGTAGTGATAGTAGGGAGGAGGGGGAGGAGGAGGGAAGGAAGGAAGGAAGGAGAGGAAGGAAGGAAGGAAGGGGAGAGGATGGAAGGAAGGAGGGAGGGAGGGAAAGGAAGGAAGGAGGGAGGGAGGAAGGGAGGAAGAAGGAAGGGAGGGAGGGGGAAAGGAAGGAGGAGGAGGGAGGGGGAGAGGGGGGAGGGAAGGAGGAGGCAGGAGAGGAAGAAGGAAGGAAGGAAGGAAGGAAGGGGAGAGGATGGAGGGAGGGGGGAGGGAGGGAGAGGAAGGAAGGAAGGAAGGAAGGAGGAAGGAAGGAAGGAAGGAAGGAAGGAAGGAAGCGGAGAGTATGGAAGGAAGGAGGGGGGAGGGAAAGGAAGGAGGGAGGGAGGGAGGGAGGGAGAGGAAGGAAGGAAGGAAGGAAGGAAGGAAGGAGGGAGGGAGAGGAAGGAAGTAAGGAAGGAAGGAAGGAAGGAAGGAAGGAAGGAAGGAAGGAGGGAGGGAGGGAGAGGAAGGAAGGAAGGAAGGAAGGAGGGAGGGAGGGAGAGGAAGTAAGTAAGTAAGGAAGGAAGAAAGGAAGGAAGGAAGGAGGGAGGGAGGGAGGGAGAGGAAGGAAGGAAGGAAGGAAGGAAGGAAGGAAGGAAGGAAGGAAGGAAGGAAGGAAGGAAGGAAGGAAGGGGAGAGTATGGAAGGAAGGAGGGAGGGAGGGAAAGGAAGGAAGGAAGGAAGGAAGGAGGGAGGGAGAGGAAGTAAGTAAGGATGGATGGAAGGAAGGAAGGAAGGAAGGAAGGAAGGAAGGAAGGAAGGAAGGAAGGAAGGAAGGAAGGAAGGAAAGAAGGAAGGAAGGAAGGAAGGAAGGAATGAATTTTGGGCATCTTAAGATATTTTATGTGGTAATTACTATAAAAAGAATGGCAGGTTATTTGAAAATGAGAGATCTTAGGAATATTGTGCAGTGAAAATTTTTTTGTGATTACACATTTTTCATTGTGTGTGTGTGCGTGCGTGTGTAAAAAGTTAGGAAACTGGAGTCAACCTTAAAGGTTGCTTTTAACTTATTTTTAATGTTTCTCTTTTCTAGGTTTGGTTGTGTTTCCCTATCCATCAGCACCACCAAGTGGTCAGTCGTGGTATTTTTCTGGCTCTACTGCTTCCCTTTCTCTGGGTTGCTGAATTCTCTCCCGCTTCTCCAAGCTGAGGTTGAAGGCTGAAAGGGGGCCTGCCAAGAAATGAACAGATGGCGACCCTTGCTGAAATCTCATTTTACTAGCGTATATGCAGGATTCAATTTATTAGTAAAAATCACTACATTAGGCTGCAATGTGTTGCCAGTGTTCTATTAAACACAAGAGGCATTTCCTTCCGAACGAAAGTACTCAGGCTCTTTCTGCACCGCTAGAATTTTTGCCCACGTGCTCAACAAAATTAAGAATGCAATCAAGGGATATTCAGAAAGTACGAGGTAGAAATGAAAAGGGTTGAAGGAAGATAATCATGTTAGTTAATGTTAAGAATGGAAAAAAGGAGGGGAGAGATTTGAGATGATCACTTTTGCCTTATTTTACGACATTTCTTGCCGCAGTGAATCACTCCATTTGTCAAATTAGTAACCCGGTTGTTAAGTGAATTTGGCTTCCCGATTGACTTTGCTTGTCAGAAGGTCACAAAAGGGGAACGTATGACCCCAGGACGGTCATAAATATGAGTCAGTTGCCAAGCACCTAAATTCTGTTTCATGTGAGCATGGAGATGCTTTAACGGTTTTAAGTGAAAAACGATCATAAGTCACTTTTTTCCCAGTGCTGTTGTGATTGGAACACTCAATAAATCAGGGTAGGCAACCTTGACTCTTTTATGACTGGTGGACTTCAACTCCCAGAATTCCTGAGCCAGAATGGCTCAGCTTGGAAACTCTCCCTTTCCCCTCAGCATGGCTGGTTCAGGAATTCTGGGAGTTGAAGTCCACGAGTCATAAAAGAGCCAAGGTTATCTATCCCTGTCCTATACCATATATACCCTATACCAGGGGTAGGCAACCTTGGCTCTTTTATGACTGGTGGACTTCAACTCCCAGAATTCCTCAGCCAACATGGCTCAGCTTGGAAACCTCTCCCTTTCCCCTCAGCATGGCTGGCTCAGGAATTCTGGGAGTTGAAGTCCACCAATCATAAAAGAGCCAAGGTTGCCTACCCCTGCTATCTGTCTCCTTTCTGTCTCCATTATACGGACAATCTTGGGCCTTATATGAAATTCCTGGAGGAGTTGAATGCAGGAAGAGAACCCAGAACACGGGGACTGGATGGCAAATTCTGACACAAAAACCTTGCAGGTATCCATGTATGCTTCATGTAGGGTTCATAGATCAAAGCTGACACATTGAAGTTTAGTACTGGACAAAACTCAAAACCAGTGGCTTTGACCAAGTTGTGCAAGCTAGATTAAACCCTGCCTGTAGGTTATTAACAAGGATTCGTACAACAAGGAAGTCCTGCTAGGAACATTGCAACTGCCAATAACGCCCTTACATCCCTATCTGACATTGCCAATAACCTTAGCAGTAGATTACTGTCACAGATTCATTGGGGAGGATGTAACACAGGGGTGTCAAACTCAATTTCATTGAGGGCCGCATCAGCATTGCAGTTGCCCTTGGGGGGCCAGATGGGTGTGGCCATGGTGGGTGTGGCCTACTGGGTGGGCGTGGAGGGAGTGGGTGTGGCCTACCGAGTGGGCATGGTCAGCCCTACATTGTTCGTGTCAAGGGTGCCTATGGGGGCCTGGGCAGGAGTGGGACAGATCTGAGGGTCTCTGGCAGAAGGGGGTGGGACCAGGGCAAGTGCCAAGGCATGGTCCACTGAAGGAGCCTCACTGTTCCTCTCAGGCCATTTGGGGGGGGGCTGGATGGTGATGCAGGCTGCCCGGAGCCCTGGGCAGCAGAGGTCAAATGCCCAGCCTGGCCCTTGAGCACCCGTGGCACCAAGCCCAGCCCCACTTCCCCAAGGGGGTGCCCAGCTGCACTTACCTCCTCCTCAAGGCTGTTGCTGCTGCGCTTGCTCTCCTTAGCCAGGTTGCTCATGATGGGTACCAGGGCAAAGTCAGAGGGAGACTGAATGCGTTTCAGCATAGATGGCCACCAGAAAATTGTACATTGGCTCCTGGCCTTCCGGCCTGGGCCAGGGCCAAGGCAGAGGGGACCGTTCCCTCACTGTTTCCAGGATGGCTTCATGGGCCACATGAAACCACTTTGTGGGCCGCATCTGGCCCCCGGGCCTTGTGTTTGACATGTCTGGTGTAACCTAACCTCAGGTTAAAAGCAAGTTCCGATAATAGAAACACTGATTTGACGGGAACAGTTGGGAAACAAAGTTTAAGAAAATCAGTCAAAAGCTATCGAGAAAACCAGATTATTTTCTATCCCATTTTTAACTTGCGGTGAAAGTCAAGCCTCTCCTTGGGGTGCACAGATGGGTTTATAAACCATATGGCACGATAACCTCTTTTGCTAGAAGATTGATACATCAGTTCTTGCTTTTCAACTGAATAGCATTGGGGATGAATCACCTCCTTGTACTATTTTGCTAAGAGAATTCTGTTAGCGTCGGGGAAAAAAAGGGCATAGTCCAAGAAATAAATAAAAATTGGTCATATTTTTTTTTCAAGCAGCTCTTCCACACTCTGAAAGGAAATTAAAGTATTCAGGATACTTTTGCAATGCATATGATGGAGGCAGCTGACACTGAGTTCATGAATGAATAAGCAGTAATCAACATCTGGGTGAAAATATTCACTTCGTGATGTGTTCAACTTCAGTTGCTCCTCATACATTGTTATTACCTTGTCTTAGAGGAGGGAAAAGGTTGGAGATGAATCTTCCAATTCAAATTCTTAACAATTCAATTACTCAGTGGGAGTTTCTCATCCTTAAAAGGCAACATAGAAAAGAATATCTATTAGGCCACACAGTGTACTGTATTCTAAGTACTCACTCTTTATTCTTTTTGAAATAGCTGGACCTATTCAGCTTTTCTACTTAATAGGCTATTTGCAGAAAGTAAATTTCAGATGAAGGTGTCATCAGAAAACCCTTTAAACTTCATTCTCCACAGCTGAAAATGAATAATCACATCAAATCTAGGAGACATCAGTTATGGCTGGACTTTCCGGTCATGCAACATTTGAATAATTGAGATATGATCCTGCCTATACCATTGCCTCATTTCAACTATTTTCAGCAATTGGAGATCATCTAAGACAGGAGAAGAGTGGCTCAATAGCCAGGTGGGAAAAAGTAGCTTGATTTGCATTTTAATGGGAATTAATTGAAACAAACTTGTTAGGCATTCCTTTGATGGGTGCACTGAATTGGCAGCAAGTTAGGGTGTCTTGAGGCCACCAATGAATAGACATATGAACTGTCCATGGTTCTGAAAATTATGAGTTGTTATCTGATAGTCATTCTTACAATCATATATATTTAGCTCTATATGAACACAAACTCAAAAGAAACAATTTCGTTGCTCATATTCACTAGATTTAACATTTTCCTACAAGGAGAAAACCAGTGGAAGGAATCAAAGATCTAGCACCCTGTTTCCAACAATGAACAGCCATATAGAGAATGATAAAAGTAGCCCTTACATGTTGCCTGGTTTATTGAAATTGCCAATAAAGGGTATATATCTTTTGAATAGGGGGACCATATTTAGCCCTTGTGTTAAAGTATAAATATGCCAATCTGTAATGATATTTGCTCCTTCTTATTAATAGTGTCCCTCTACATCCCATGAACATGTATCTCTGCAAATGCAGATTTCCTGTAATCTCTTCCTGTCCCTCTGTGCACATTAAAGCTAATTTCAGCAATATATCACTTGGATGTATTTTGGCGTAACTCTACCCTAATATCTATTTTGACATAACTAGACTTTAATGAACCAAACATTTTCCTTCTAATTAGTTGGAAGGGATGTTTCTGGGGCATCTTGTCTCATTCTGTGAAGGGTCATGTTGACCTCTGTAATGAATCCATCTGTTCCTACAGCAAAATCTTTGCAATCTGTTCAGCTTAAGAGGACTGCTTCAAAAAAAAGTAGGAAAGAGTACACACATTTGAAAAATGCCTTGTAACAGAATGCATCTGCTGCCGATGCTTTAATATGCCTCGTGAATTGTTGAAGTACTGATCAAACTCTCTTGAGCATATTCAGGACAACTAATAAAAAGGTGTGGTTCTTGGGTGGTTATAAGGTTTCTGGAAGGGCAAACAGCCCTCAACAACCCTGGAAGCATCTGAGGAGCAGAAGTCAACCAAAGGATTAACTATGAAAGCTAGTATAGAACAAACGTGAAAATTTTCAGGATGTTTTTAGTCCAACCCAATAGATAGCTGTTTAGTACATTTCATGCAATTATAAAACTGAAATATTGAGGTTCATCAAACAACACTGAATAAGGTCATTGTAAAGAATGATATGGTTGGATTTTGACCTAATTCCTATTTAGGAAGGAAGGGAAACATACGTCTCTTAAACTAAGCCCTTATCCTCATTCCATTTTTTTCTCCGTTATTCCAAAAGAGAAATAATAATTAGCTAGCTCTTGAGAAGGTTGGAAGATGTGTGTGTGTGTGTGTGTGCGCACGAGCGTTAATAAGCATTTTAAATTTTTCCTGTTTGTTTCCATGACCTTTATTCAATGAACAACAAGAAATCCAGGTTGTTGTTGTTTTTTAGAAAAATATATTCTAAGCTTCTATCTTTATCCAGTGCTTTTAACTGAAGTAGTAGTACATTGACATCTTTATAGGCTTCAGATTTATTAAATAACCCAACCCTCCTCAAATATTTATCAAAATAATTTAAAAATGCCTATCTTGTAGAAAAAAATCTCTTTTTAAAGAAATGTATACCTAAATAGACATCACCTTTTTAAGAATTGCAGATGGTGGCAGAAACAGCCTCAAAAATTAATTAATGCAAAAATGAATTTGCTTACAAATGAACAATGTCCTTATTTCTGCTATTTTATCAATTGTTATCTTAATACCTACACTTGATGACTCAAAATTTATTGGATGTCAGGCTACTGTTTAAGTGGCTTATATGTTGGAATAGCTTATATAACAGTATTCAAACAGGAAGCAAATCCATTAACAATGTTGGCATTATTCTAGTCAGGTAATGAAACATCTAAGCTCAGAGAGCACCAAGGACTCCACAGTTTACTACTGCTATAGCTAAGCTTTCATTGGATTCTCCAAGATGGCATCTGCAAAAGTTACTGTTGATCTGTCTAAAATTCCAGTATTTCCTTCTGTTGACTCAACTCCATTAATGTTGGAAGTATGGAATGAAGATGTTACCCCTGTTCATGTCCCACACATATAAATAGGGGAGTGGCAAAGTGGGTGGCAAATGAATTTAATAAATAAATAAACAAACACAGATCCTCCTTTCAGATGTACACATTGCTATACATATGTATATGGGTCCTACTTCTACTCAGAATATGCCCCCAAATCCATCAGCTGCATCCAGGTTCTATGTTACAACTTAGTTTGTCCTCACCGACCGGACAGAAATGCTTGACTGATGGAATTAAACAGGCATTTGGGACGCTGAACCAAACATAGCAATAGAGCCAGAGCAATTTTCAAGAAGGATCTATAGAGAAGCAAAAGAAGAAGAAAACTCTATGGGCAACTTGCCGCAGGACAATTGAACAATTCAATTTAATTACAGTATTTTAATTTTGTTGTCATTCGCATTTCATTCCATCTCCCCTTCTGCATCCTTTCTTTAATGATTCTGTTCCAGCATTTCTTTGATATTAGTGTAACTCTTCTATCTCAGTGAGTTGTCCCATCCATGGCAAGTTGGCTGTGGCAGATTAGCCCTGGTGAGTTGGCTGTAGTGAGTTGGCCATGGCGACTTGGCTATGGCAAATTGTCATAGGCAAAAACAATGAGATTTTTGCACACTGTTGTTGTTGTTAGTTGCAAAGTCATGTCCGACCCATCGTGACCCCATGGACAACGTTCCTCCAGGCCTTCCTGTCCTCTACCATCTTCTGGAGTCCATTGAAGCTCACTCCTACTGCTTCAATGACTCCATCCAGCCACCTCATTCTCTGTCATCCCCTTCTTCTATTGCCCTTTCCGATCATTAGGCTCTTCTCCAGTGAGTCCTTCCTTCTCATTAGGTGGCCAAAGTATTTGAGTTTCAACTTCAGGATCTGGCCTTCTAAAGAGCAGTCAGGGTTGATCTCCTCTAGGACTGAACGGTTTGATCACCTTACAGTCCAGGGGACTCGCAGAAGTCTTCTCCAGCACCCTAGTTCAAAGGCCTCCATTCTTTGGCGCTCAGCCTTTCTTATGGTCCAACTTTCACAGCCATACATTGCAACTGGGAAAACCATGGCCTTGACTATACGTAATTTTGTTGGCAGAGTGATGTCTCTGCTTTTTAGTATGTTGTCTAGATTTGCCATAGCTTTCCTCCCCAGGAGCAACTGTCTTTTAATTTCTTGGCTACAGTCCCCATCTGTGGTGATCTTGGAGCCAAGAAAGATAAAATCTGTCACTAGCTCCATTTCTTCCCCATCTATTTGCCAGGAATTGAGAGGGCCGGATGCCATGATCTTGGTTTTCGATTCACACATTACAATTGTTAATTTGGTAACTGGTAACCTGTACCACACGTGACCTCTATCTGCATTGTCAAGAGACCTTCTTCTCCTTTTTTTCTCTCTCATCACATCTTGCATCTGCAAAAACCCTGAATTTTCTTACTTATTATTCAATCTTTCCTGATCTTCACAATAGTCTCATTTAGCTCACTCTATTCCTGCCTTTAACCAAATCTCAGGATGTTCGCTCTAAAGTTATGTTTCTTCAACTAATTCATTAGATCAAAGTGCAACTGAAAAATCTTAGCCTTCCATTATCAATGACCATGATGAGATCAGAGGGGCAAGTAATATTTCCAGACGCCATCTGACTTCATGAACTTGACTGCTTAATGGAGCTGTTCCACCTCAGGGCTCCTAAAACATTACAAGGCTGCCGAGAGTTCCAGATTTCTTTTTCTTAATGCTTTGCTGACATCTCCTGGTATTTAGAATAGCATCTCACATTTGTGAAAGGATTAAAATATATATTTAATTATAGTGATATATCAATCCCGTTGTTTTCTTCCTTTCCCCGTTGGTATAGGAGGCACCTTCTATAACTCCAGTGTTATTCATTTAATTAACTCTCCACTAGAACTTGAGTTGTATTGAAAAGCAAAAGTGAACAGAAGAGATTGAGCATAGGTTTAGCTTTGAAATAGATGGTTGAAGTAGGATGGGATACTATTCTTCAACTATATAAAAGTGTGTCATTCAGAAGAAGGAGAAAAACTTATTTTGTATCAACTTAGAGTCCAGGGCCCTGACTAATAGTCTTTGGTTGCAAGTAGGTTGAATGTTAGGAAAAAAAAAAACTTCCTAATAATGAAAACGTATCAAATATTTGAGCTAAATAACAAGCAAGAAAAGTGTGAAGGCTATTGTCATGCCTCCGTTGGAGCTGAATTTGATGAGGAATATGAGCTAGAACAGGACAGTCGAGGGAGAGGTGTCTGTAGCTTCAGAGGAATGTGGGGAAGAGCAGGCCGAGGCAGGCCAGGGCCCTTCAGGATTGGGACAGGAGGAACAAGAGAGACAGAGTTCAGGCGATGAGCAAGGGCCATCCCCTCCTGATCCTAGAGCACGGAGAGTGGAGAGAAGGAGGAAACAATGCAGACAGGATCAACTACTTGGGAGAAGAGTGTCCCACCCCTCTCCACAAGGCACACCTGGAGACTGAGACTTAAATTGATGCTGTGGGGAGAGGCATTTGTCAGGAACAAATGCTGATTCCTTGGAGTTTTGTGTGTTTGTTGCTGATCTCTTGCTCTGTGTTGTGATTTCTGTTTGGAAACCCGGAAACTCTGACCATTGGACTGACTGACAAAGTTGCTTGGATGTTCAAAGACTTCAGATTGTATTTTGGCTTCTCTTTTGAAACTGCTCAGGCAAGCTTGTATTTCCACAGACTTGTTAGATTTTGGATGTACATGTCATTCCTTGTTATCTCCGTGGCCTTGAGTAAATTACTCTTCTAATCAGACGATGTGAGAAACTACTTGTAGCTAGAGGTGGCTGAAGATGTGTGTGTGTGCCTTTGTTTTGAAGCTTGCCAGAAATGTGGGAGCATTTGGGGAAAATTTGGAGGAATTAAAGGGTGGTTTGGATTGCCAGCTGACTGCATTGCCTCGGTGCTGGGCCCTGGGTCATCACAGTTATTTTGAAATGAATTCCTACACTGAGAAAGGATGCAATTCACATATCAACATTATCATTCAAAATATTCAGTAACACAATTCCTAAACAACAGCCAACACAAAAAGTCAGACAATATGCATGTTACCTCCATGGATGAATTATACCAGCCTACAAAATCTCTATATTTTCCCTCTTATTTTGATTTATTTTAGCAGTTTTATTGTGTCAGTTATAGTGTAATTGATTTTTTTGTTTTGTTTCTAGAATGATGCCAGTCAGTTAAATGTTTATTTTAAATCAGATGTGGAAGGAAAAAATTTCCCCCTAAATTCATAAGGATAAAACAAACCATAAGAGCAAAGTTATACTTTATAACTCGAATGAAACTGTTTCCCATTACAGTATTATAGTACCTTATACCATATTAACTAAATCAAGTCACTTTCAACCACAATACAATAATTACAGTACAGAAACATTGCCTCATGGGAGATATAGTAGGTCAAAGATAATTTACTTTTATCCCTACTTAGGTGGTACATTGCAACAGCTGGAAAATGAATCCTATTTAAAGACATAAATGGGAAAGTGGTTGTGACCAGAAACCTACAAGCTTCTTAGCCAGGATCTGAAATGAAGCATTTGATTGAACAGATTGCTCTGCTAACACAAGAGACAACTCAAGCAGGTCAAAGGAAGTTCTAAAATTATTGACCTGTACTTGAAGAAATATTAACACAAGGAAGCTAATGGGAGGATTTTTTTTTTCAACATTTTCCTCCTACAAGCTTCTCTGAGGGATGTGAGATGGATCTGCTGGAAATTGACCTTAGAGTTTCACATGTATTAATTTAAGAAAACAGAAAACATGCTTCCTGCTTTCTTTTCTTGAAGCCTCTGAATCTCCTTCATATGTTTAAGAGGGCCTGAGAATATGTGTTTCTTCCTCTTGTTGTCATTTGGTGCTGTGGGAAGTCAGCCCCCTCTGCAGAGAAAGAAAGAAATATTTTGGGGAATATTAAAAAGGTAGAATATTATATTTCCCCAAAGGAATAATGCAGAAGATCTTAAACGGCCGACCCCCCCCCAAGTCTCTCTGCCCCAAGCAGAAACCAGGTCTGTAGAAATGCAGCTTCAATAATATTTTCGGAAAGATTGGAGCCAGGAAGCTTGGAGCTAATGGGATTAGAAAGACAAAGATCCTAGAATCAACAACCCCTCACCCAAAAAATCCAACACAGGACCTAGCCATCAGCCACAGCCCCAGGGAAGCAGGACATGACCTTTAGGACATAATAGGATTAACCCACCACCATTAGAATACCAGAAAGGCACACTGAACCTCAGGTCAAAGTTCATGCCACAGGAACAACTCCAAACAAAAGTTCAAGAAGGTATAAAAACCCACCACTCCCTACTACATATGTTCAGCCTCATTTCTGTCTGGCTCTGCTCTTCAATAAACTACAACCTTCTTTCTAAAGCAGTCACCATTTTGTTTATTCCCGGCTTGGAATGGACCCTGATGAAGATTTTTCTTTCAACAGAGCTAATGTCAGGAAATCAGATTTATTTCATGGACTTCCTTAAAATAAGATTCAAGTCATTTGAACAAGCTGATATAATGTACTGATTATTCTACACTTCCATACTTAGGCCTTTCTCCACATCTTAGCCTTCTCGGGCAAAAATCAGTTTTCGTCATCATCAAATGACAATGATACAGTTAATCTACAAAACATATGAGGAGGGTTTAATTTTGTGAGAACCATTTTCTTTAGATGATCTGATGTCCAACCACACATTCTTAGATTTCTAAAAACTCTACTCTAACAAGTAGAGTAAAAAAACAAAAAACAAAAGTAAAGTCTCTCAGAAGGAGCTCCCACAACTTCTGTGGGAAATATTGAAACTGGAAGCAATGCCAACTGTAGAGAGGCATATCAACCTGTAAGTTGAGATGGACATTTTCATGGGACTGGATTCTATAGATACATCAAATGGGAGTCAGGAGAAGGTTTAGATCTTCATGATGTGGTCCCTAATATGAAATAAATAAACAAATATCTGTTTCAGGTTCAGAACTGGTACGTAGAATATTCTTCCATTTATATCTGGAGGTACGGAAATAATAAGTCAGTGCAAGAGTGACAATGGAAAAGTAATTCTGCTACCTTGGGAATACTGATAGGATTATTATCTCCACCTTCCTATTTCTACCAGTTTGTTTTTTATGTGCACAACTGGTCAAAATAACACAATAAACACTAAAATAAAAACCAAAGAATGCTGAAAGATAATCTAAAAAAAAAAGATAAACATAAGAGGCAGAGTAATAGTAATAGTCATCTCTGAATTATCAATTTGAGTTGAGAAATGAATACTCAGACCAGCTGGTCTATCTCAGTTTAATATGTGACATTATCCACAATTGTTTTTTAAATTAAATTGAATGTTATTACAGATTGAATTAAGACCCAAATGCTCATTCAAATGCTCAGGCAGTGGCATGAAGGCACTAAACCACAATGTTTCCAATTAATAAGATGGTTGACATCTCAATTTATTACATTTCTAGACAATACGCCATGACTTTCACAGGGCTCAGAAACTTTCAGTGGACTAAGTGTTTTTCCGCAAGGAGGGGGAAGCCTTGGAAATTCCCCCCCAAAAGAACTAAACCAGGGATCTAGTGATATTATCTCTTTTCCTCACTTCTTGCTTTATCTTTCACATGATGGAATAAAACTGCATCAGCACCTTACATGGGTGAAAATTAACATAGGCAGCGGGAGAAGATTTTGAATCATGGACAACTCCTGACAGATGTTAAATTGACATTAACAGGAGAAAACAAAAGGACTGTAGGAGTTTTGACATTGGAAGATCAAGTTGAAGAGCTTTGGCAAAACCTGAATTTTCACCTACCAAAACTCTTCCTCGCTGATCAATACAACTTATTACTCTTTTTCTGCTTTTGCCAATCATACTGTGTTTCAAATAAGTTTTTTCCCAGTTTTCTTTTTATTTTTAATGATCCACAGCAAAAAAATAAAAAAAATAAATTGGCTGCCAGCAGATTGGCAGTTCCTTCAAAAGAAATATGAGCTCCTCTAAGGAACTGATGTTCAATTGACAAATCAAAGACAGCCTAACATAATCAATAATTAAAATATCCTTTTAATTCTCAGCTCTTGTTGACTTGCATAGGTACGGTATGTCCATGAAACTGCTTTGGGAAGGTAGGCATGAGAATAAAGTGGTTTATTGGTCACCTTCTTCTGGGATGTTTATTTAACACACAGTCTAATTTATAGATGACCTCCAAGGTCCCTTCCAATTTTTCTATTATTATTATTATGGTCCCATATTCCTCAGATGGTTTCTCATTCTAGTATTAACTAGAATTCATCCTAGTTAACTTTTTAGATCAGTCAAGATCAGGTATATGCAGCATGGAGCTGGACGAGCAAAACAGACTCTTAGATGGTATTCAGTCTTGATACATACTCTAGGATTATTGTGGCTAAAAGCTGCAACAAAAAAATTGATTGGTACTCTAGAATTAGGGAGAGGACTATTGAAATGCAGATGTGGACATTTTACACATGACATGTGTAACTTGAACTTTCATTTGCTATCATTTGTTGTTGTTTTTTTTTTTTAAATGGCAACTGTTCTAAAATTTTTGTACGGATCCTCTCCAAAGATCAATAGAGGGTGCAAATTCTGTGAGTCAAAATGTCATTAAAAATTGATCCATTTAACTTAAGTATGAATAGTCTAAAACCCCAGGAGACCAACAGTCTACAGTCCCATTTTTATGGCCCCATAACACTCTTTGATCACAATCAAGGTGATCAAATTGTAGCATAAGCCCAGTAGTGGGATTCAAATAAGTGAACCACTGGTTCTCTGTGTGGATGCCGCTTCCGGAAGTCCATTCTTGACCTGGGCAACAAAAAATTAGCTACCGGTTCTACCAAAGTGGTGAGAACCGGCTGAAGCCCACCCTTGCATGAGCCCCTCAAAACATTTAGCATGGCTTTAAAAAAAAAATCACAAAAATTAGTCCCCTTCATGAAGGTGAGGGGAGTTACTATAATCCTATATGTCTGAAATTATTTTTTTCCCATTATTCCTTTTTTTTTTATTTATCAAATTGATTGGCCTTCTTTTTACCTTCCCCAAAATGTTAGGTGAGATCCCAGGGCAGTGGTGGTGAACCTAGAAGTGGCACTCGGAGCCCTCTCTGTGGGCATGCACACCATCACCCCAGCCCCACCTCCCCCGCGACCCCTTCCTCACCGGCAGACCCCCCCAGAGGAGATTCACCCCTGGGTGTGGCCCACATGGAGCAGCACAGCCAAGGACACAGCAGCCAGACAGCAGGGACAGATGATGATGCGGGGTACAGGCAGAGGGCTTGGTCACCATGGCACTGCTGGGCCGCCTGGGCAATCTGTTGCTGTGGGCCATGGAGGCAGTGGATGGCCCTGCAGGTAGGTGGGGCAGTGGGTAGAGTAGGCAGGGCAGGGTGGAGGCTGGGGCAGTTTTGGGGCACTCGGTCTCTAAAAGGTTCGCCATCACTGTCCTAGGGGTGAACTGGAAAGAATCAGGACTATTCAGGTAGGTTGTAGCATAAATGATTTATTAAAACCTACACACAAGAATCTGATCAAGTACTGGTCAGTACTAAACTGGTGCTAGGGAAGGGTCAGTGGAATTCAGTGGGGACTGGACGTGGTCTCTTGCAGCAATGCAATGGCTCCAAACAAAGTATTTTACTTTGCCTTCCAGCTCTGCCTGCTCTTTTTCTACACTAAGATATCAACAAGTTGTCTTCCTGTGATTTAACACAATCACTGGATGCACACTGCTTCCAGAGTCTCTCTTAAACAATCCTCATCTCTTTCCTGAATAGAATCATTTCTAATTTTCTGAGAGAGAATGAAGGATGGAGAGTTTAATCAATATCCTCATGGATGCTTTATCGCTTTGTGGGGTTCCTGTTCAGCAACTTTATGAAGGTTTTGCTTACAGTCTGACCTTAATGTCACAGATTATCTCTCTTATTGACATCATTCAACAGGAATTTGATTTCAAATTGTGGCAGAGTCAAACATTATAGACGTGATATTTTCAAAATGAGTTTGCATCCCGTCTAAGAACACGTTGCTTTATGTTGGTTAAAAGCATCACTGCTGGGATTTTAATAATAATAATAATAATAATTTAAAAAGTTGGAAGATACCTTTGAGGTCATCTAGTCCAACCCCTGCTCAGGCAGGAAACCCTATACCATTTCAGACAAATGGCTGTCCAGTCTCTTCTTAAAAACTTCCAGTGTTGGAGCATTCACAAATTCTGGAGACAGGTTGTTCCCCTGATTAATTGTTCTCACTGTCATGAAATGTCTTCTTAATTCTAAGTTGCTTCTCTCTTTGATCAGTTTCCCTCCATTGTTTCTTGTCCTGCCTTCAGGTGCTTGGGAGAATAGCTTGACTTCTTTGTGACAACCCCTGAGATATTGTAAGACTGCTATCATGTCCCCCGTCGTCCTTCTCTTCATTAAACTAGACATTAAACCCAATTCCAGCAACCGTTCCTTATATGTTTTAGCCTCCAGTCCCCTAATCATCTTTGTTGCACTTTTCTGTACTCTTTCTAGAGTCTCAACATCTTTTTTACATCGTGGTGACCAAAACTGGATGCAATATATTCCAAGTGTGGCCTTACCAAGGCGTTGTAAAGTGGTATTAATACTTTACGTGATCTTGATTCTATCCCTCTGTTAATGCAGCCTAGCACTGTGTTGGCCTTTTTGGCACATTCAATGTATAGCAATTTCCTTTGGATCTTAAAGATACATGGAAGAGGGTAGAAAATCAATTATTATAAGAAAGAACAAATCAAAACATGGTTTAATGCTCCCTCATTAAGGCAGACAGGATAAAAACCAAGCTCTAATGCTGACATGATTTATATAGAATTCCTAGAAAGACAGCCAGGTGTAAGAGAAAAATAGCAAAACATAGAGCACAATATCAACAGTTGATAGCTGAGCTTCAGAGTGGGTGGAGAAAATTACATTCATAAATCTTGAAAATTGTCACTCCAGTATTTCAGTGCCTAGCTACCTCATTCCTGTTTTTCAAAGGAGAAGTCGTTTAACTAATGAATTATCATTGACTTTATTTTCCCTTTATATTTAAAACTGTTTTATAGATTCCCTTCCTGCTCACTCACCCTCTAGGTAAATGGTAACTGTTATTGATTAAAAGAAATGGCTAACAGATTGTTATGCCTCTCCCCAATGACAGCATTGTCAAGAATCATAACAGAAGACCACGTCTTTCACACCACAATTTGGGAAGCAAGGAAATAAAATAAAACAGATTTTGGCACTACAGAGCAGGCCAGAGATGGATCAACCAAGTGATCCAGCTTTTAAAAGTGGCCTATGAAACACCTACAGAGGTAGCCAACGCCAAATGTTAATCTCAGACATCTGATTCTAAGGGACATATTGCTTGGCGAGTTCCATTCACCTTCATGCATAATCACATTAATGCTTCCTGACATATTCAAATGTCATGCAACAGAGAATATGCTAAGTTAATTGTGCCTTGCATAGTGTCATTGTGTGGCCATGACAGGAAGTGAAAGCAAGGTGTCCCAAGTGTACATACCAATTAAAAAAAAAAAAGTAAAGGCAGTCTTGAGTTTGACTTCTGATGACTGTTTCCAAGCACTTTTCTTGGCCAAATTATGGAATTAATCCATCACTGCTTTTCTCCTGGGTGTTTTTCCCCCTCCAGAAACTTCCTGGCTATACACTAGGCTTCCATAACACAAGCCACCAAAAGGAGGGGCCAGATCTTTCATTAATCAAAGAAATAAAAAAAGAGAGCCAGTTTGGTTTGGTGATTAAGGCACCAGATACAAAGTGGGAGACTGGGAATTCTAGTTCTGCCTTAGCCGTAAAAGCCAGCTGATTGATCTTGGGCCAGTCCCTCACTTTTAACCCAATTCACCTCACAGGTTTGTTGATGTAGGGAAAATAGGAGGAAAGAAGGAGTGCTAGATAGGTTTGCTGCCTTGAGTTGTATATAAAAAAAAATAATAAAAATGGGATAAAAATAAAATAAAAACAAATAACTTCTTTGTCAAAATAAAGGGAAGATCAGGCACAAATTGGCTTGCCTTGCAAAGATAATAATAATAATAATAATAATAATAATAATAATAATAATAATAATAATAATGATGTTGGAAGGGACCTTGGAGGTCATCGAGTCCAACCCCCTGCTCAGGCAGGAACCCTACACCATTTCAGACAAATGGCTGTCCAGTCTTTTCTTAAAAACTTCCAGTGTTGGAGCATTCACCGTTTCTGGAGGCAGGTTATTCCATTGGTTAATTGTTCTAACTGTCAGGAAGTTTCTCCTTAGTTCTAAGTTACTTCTCTCCTTGATCAGTTTCCATCTGTTGCTTCGTGTCCTGCCTGCAGGAGCCTTGGAGAATAGCTTGACTCCCTCTTCTTTGGGGCAGCCCCTGAGATATTGGAACACTGCTATCATGTCCTCCCTCGTCCTTCTCTTTATTAAACTAGACATACCCAATTCCAGCAACCGTTCCTTATATGTTTTAGCCTCCAGTCCCCTAATCATCTTTGTTGTCCTTCTCTGCGCTCTTTCTAGAGTCTCAACATCTTTTTTACATTGTGGTGACCAAAACTGGATGCAGTATTCCACGTGGGGAATCTCTTCCCGTTCAATGGGTTTTAATTCCACGGTAGGTTGAAGAACGGCAACCCTGTCCTCTTAAGTCCACCTCAGCTGTATAACAGAGTTGGAAGGGACCTTGGAGGTCATCTAGTCCAAACCCCTGCTCAGGCAGGAAACCCTATACTATTCCAAACAAGTAGCTGTCCAGTCCCTTCTTAAAAGCCTCCAGTGTTGAAGCACTGACAACTTCTGAAGGCAAGTTGTTCCACAGGTTTATTGTTCTTACTGTCAGAAAAGTTCTCCTTAGTTTTAAGTTGCTTCTCTCCTTGACTAGTTTCCATCCGTTGCTTCTTGTCCTGCCTTCAGGTGCTTTGGAGAATAGCTTGACTCCCTCTTCTTTGTGGCAGCCCCTGAGATATTGGAAGACTGCTATCATGTCCCTGCCTCATCCTTCTCTTCATTAAACTAGACAGACCCAATTCCAGCAACTGTTCCTTGTATGTTTTAGCTTCCAGTCCCCTAATCCCTAATCATCTTTGTTGCTCTTCTCTGGACTTTTTCTAGAGTCTCAGCATCTTTTTTACATCGTGGTGACCAAAACTGGATGCAGTATTCCACGTGGGGCCTTACTAAGGCCTTGTAAAGTGGTATTAACACTTCATGTGATCTTGATTCTGTCCCTCTGTTAATGCAGCCCAGCACTATGTTGGCTTTTTTGGCAGCTGCAGCACACTGCTGGCTCATATTTAAGTGATTGTAATTCTGACTAGGTAGGAGTAACAGCTCATATTCTGGATCACAGTGTGGTATAACAGAGGTGAAACAATAGACTCCAAGTTAGAATTGATATATACTGAGGCAGTACGTCACTCTGGATAAAAGCATTAGGCAGCAATGCTAGGCAGAATGAAACTGTTTAATAAACTAACAACTGCTCCTAGAAGCACGAAGCTGAAAACACCAGCCTGAAGATGATGAATGGGACTTCATCGAAACATCGCCAAGACACTTCCAATTTGACGCGGGAGAAAACCCGAATAACCAAAGACTTACATATATATATATACGTACGTATATACGTACATGAGGTTTTCATGGCAAAGATACTCACTGGAGAAGGGCCTAATGCTGGGAAAGATTGAGGGCAATAGAAGAAGGGGACGACAGAGAATGAGATGGCTGGATGGAGTCACTGAAGCAGTAGGTGTGAATTTAAATGGACTCCAGAAGATGGTAGAGGACAGGAAGACCTGGAGGAACATTGTCCATGGGGTTGCGATGGGTCGGACACGACTTCGCAACTAACAACATATACGTACATGTGTGTGTTTTCTGAGTTTTTTGCAGGTGTTTGTATGTAAGTCTTTGGTTATTCAGGTTTTCTCGAATTGCTCCTAGAAGCACGAAGCCGAAAACATCAGTCTGAAGATGACGAATGAGACTTCGTCGAAACGTTGCCAAGACACTTCCAATTTTACACGGGAGAAAACCCGAATATATATATATAATACTTCAGTGATGGCCTTCCTAGGCTTATGCTCCAACTTACAAGAATTGAGTAACACTTCTGTTTGGACACTATCTCACTAGCATTGCACACACGGTGAATACAGAAAGTTCCACTTCTAAGGAACCCAAGTGGCCCGGCTGTTGAAATATATAAACTATTGCAGTAAACAGTAATAAGATAAGTGATTTCATTTCATTCATTCATTTCCAAGTTAGAAACTGCAGATCATAATTTAAAAAAATAATAATAATAACTTTCTCAGGAAAAGTCAATAGTCGCTTTAGATTCCATGGAAGGTGATGAAAAACAAAATAAAAAAAAAATCCATCAGCTTCAGGCTATGTTTAAACTCCACGAACAGAGAAGGTACTTAAAGCCTCATTTTGGATGTTGTATGCTTGTAAGTCTAATGTTCCACCTTTCTCCTCCCTAAGGGAGGATTGTTAATAGAAGAAATTTTAAAGAGGAAGGAAAAAAAAAACCTGCCTGCAGAGCATTTTGTAGTGCTACTAAACACAAATAGGACCACAGGAATGTTAAAGTAGATGTTTCTTTCAGAAATGTATTAGAAAAACATACCGGGGCATTTTTTTTCCCCGTAGTGATCTGCTTGATTGAAAAGGAATATATGTATTTTTAAGGTACATAGAATATTTAATATCTAGGTTCTAAACAAAAGATAATCAACCTAGCTACTTTTTTATTGATTGATTGATTAATTAATTGATTGATTGATTGATTGATTGATTAGCTAAACTAATCCTTTTCTGAAGCCCCTCCCTCAAAAGCTATGACCTCAGGCCAAATCACCATCTTGAAGCTGCTCAGGGAAAAACAATCCAGCACAAAAAGTGAAATATCAGAAAATCATTTGAATAAAAGGAATAGCTAATCTACTGGATGCATTTCAATGACAATCTCTCTTAAGGTATGGATAGAATAGATATGGGATAGAATATCACTGAGAATAGCTGTGCTAAAATGGTTTCCAATGTACTTTTAAGTTTAATATTACCCTGAGCATATTTAGTAAAAACTGACTAGGACTTTTGAATCTTCTCAGTTGCTGAAACAAGGGTCCTCTGATCTACTCAGGCATATGGGCACAAGGAGATTTTATAGATCAATCTTTGGCCAACGTTGGTGATAGTAGAAAACTGTCTATCCCCTGTCTGTAGGATTGCCAACTGATGGACAGCTTCTGACAGTTTCAAGAGAATATTTGCAACTCAGGGTTGAAATGAGGGGTCATTGGTATTCTCTGAGCTTGGTTGTTTTCTTGCAAATGTTTCATTACCCAAACTACAGTGGTGGCCAAAAATGTGGAAACCTTTTGGGAAAAGTGTATTCTTGAGGTTTGATGGCTAATAACACCACTTTTGTTTTGGAGTAATATCATAAAATTATATATCAATGGAAAGATAATTTAATCAAGAATGTAATGCAACATAGTTTGTTCAATTATCTGTACTGTATTCTATGAAAAGTTATAGCCAAATAACCAGAAAAAGGAAGCACAACTTGTTTAGGTTGGTATCAGGGAGCTTTCCTTCATCTGATTGTAGCCAATGAGCATGAGTGTTTAGAGAGCCAATCAGGTGTCATCTTGTTTTGACAATGAGCCAATCGGATTACAGTAGGATTCAGTTATTGATGTCATGTATCAAAGCTGAGAGGAGGACATTGGTCAGTGTGTTATGTGATCGCTATCAAGTTGGTTGGGGTTTTTTGTGTTCTTTCATTTAGTGAGCTTGTAAAATGTAATAAAATTAAAGTAACGGTGCAAACAGTTGACTGGTCACCCAGAAAGCAATGTAAAATAGTATTATTAATTGAACAATGTTACAGTTATAAAAAAATTAGAAGAAAAATTGGTGGAAACTTAACTAAAGGTGGCATTTCTACTGTACACTTTTCCCAAAAGGTTTCCACAATTTTGGCCACTACTGTAAATAACATCATCAGTGCAGCAACCAAGAAAACAACCAAGCTCAGAGAACACCAACAAACCCTAGTTTCAACCACAACAAAGCTTCTTTCTGTATATGAAAGGCCTCATACGTTGAATAAAGTTGGGTTGCAGCTGTTTTTGATGGAAAATGAAGGTTTGTTTTCTTTGTATCTGTCTGCATGTTTGTATCAGTTTTATATACTTGGTACGGTCAACTGACTTAAGCAATTCTTCTTCTTCTTCTTCTTCTTCTTCTTCTTCTTCTTCTTCTTCTTCTTCTTCTTCTTCTTCTTCTTCTTCTTCTTCCTCTTCTTCGTGGAAAATGCTATTCATATGGTTTTCCTTGTACTTTTATCTTCCCATTTTGAGTCAAATTTCCTTATATTGTTAATAACATTTTGAATCAACCAAAGAGGAGGGGGTCAACTTATTTTTGAAAGCATCAGAAAGCAGGACAAATAACAATGGATGGAAACTCATTAAGAAGAAAAGCAATCTGGAATTAAGGAGAAACTTCCTAACAGTGAGAACAATTAACCAGTGGAATAGCTTGCTTTCAGACGTTGTGGGTGCTTCATTACTAGAGGTTTTTAAGAAGAGACTGGACAACCACATGTCTGAAATGGTATAGGGTCTCCTGCCTGAGCAGGGGGTTGGCTTAGGAGACCTCCAAGGTCCCTGATTGACTGATTGACTGGCTCTGTATTAAGATGCAAATGTTCTTATTGATTATATCCCCAGTGTTTTAATCTACTTTAAAACCAAACAAACAAAACTATTGGCATTTGGGGTATGGGGAATTGCCTTAAAGAGCAGAAACAGAAATACTTACCTGTTTTGCATCAGTGGATTGTTAATATATTCCATGTCTTAACACCTGAATTCATTATTTGTTTCATTTTCCACCAAGGAGCAAATCTGAGCACTATTGTCCAAGGTATATGGCTATAATGGTGGCATTGGGGGATTGTTCTATTTTAATGATATAAATTGCCAGGTACTTCTCCTCTTTATAATACATAGCTTCATTAATTCTTGTGTATCTATATCACTACATTAATTACTTTATGTCAGGCACAAAGAATTAGGTCCATACGTTAAGTTGCAGTTCAGAAGATTTATTGTCCAAGCCTATGCACAACAAAGGAATCAACTAAAGTTCAGTACTAAATTGGCACCAGATAAGGGTCAACAGAATTCAGCAGGGATTGAACTTAGACCATTTGTGAAAATGTAATGACTCTTGGCTGATGACTCATTTAACTCCACCTCCCAGTTCTGCCTGCACTTCTATAGTTTAGTACAGAAATATAAAGTTTTTAAAAAGGACTCAATTCCTATTATATTTCTAAATTTTATACCTTAAGTGTATCCTGCACTTACTAAGTGATTACTTAATGCTCCACTTCTACTTCATGTTCAAACATACAGAAGGCACAAGATATGAACTTCTAACCCAGTTCATACCCTGAAATCTTACTCTGCCTCCCCCTTCGCTTCTTCCTCTTTCAGTGCAATTTCTTAACGTGCGTCAGGAAATGAATGTCTCCCAAGCCGATAAGGATGGAAAGCAACTAATGCCATCCCCACTCTATTTAACATTGCAATTTAGTATTATTGGCTTATTTTAGAGATTTGGGACTGAATCTATAAGATCAAGAAGTTAAATTGCTTGGCATAAAAGGTGGATAAGCTTTGCCTGTCATTGGATAGTAAAAAAGCATGTAATATTCCCTTTCTAAGTTGAGCTGTTCCCAGTGCAATTGAAGGCAGGGTATAATTATAATCAGAGCTGTGGATTCACCACATTAGTGTAATAAAATTCTCCCAGTGGAAATGTTAACTGTGTAGTAATTATGAAATGAAAGGCCTCCGCAGGAAAACAGCTGTGGTAGCAGAAGTGGTACAGAGCAAAAGATAGTGCTTAGACACAAAATTCTTATGTGAGGAAATCTTGTTTTTAACACACATGTGCACACACTCGCACACATATTCTGGTGAAATGCACTTGATATACAGTATCTTGCCTATAATCCCTCCTAATGCTATCCTAATTAGGTTAACCCAGAAATAAAATCTGTGGAATTCAAGAGGTATGTAGTAAAAATGAGAAAAGTTTAACTATTCTCCACAACCTAAACATATCCATGTTGTTTTCTTGGGAACAGGATGGAAGTGGTTTGTCATTCCATCCAAATACTAACTGCAGAACTGTAGGTTCAACTCTGTTTATCTCCTCAAGGTCAGCAAGATTAGTTCGGTGCATTTGCTTGAGGTGTAAGAACCACCACAAAAACAACCAAACAGTATAAACAACAATCAAAGTGAAGATGTTACATCCTACTTTCCTCTCCCCAACTCTTCACATTTTTTTTCACCCCAGCAGGATCTGGGGAGAGGGGTAGACCAAATGTGATCAGAGAATCAATAACAGAGACTACATATTCCATGATATGAGCTGTGGCTCCTATAGATCCAATATATTGGATCTATATTGATGTTCAGGTGGGGAAAATATTGACATCACCCATTAAAACAAAGACAACTTGGGGGGGGGGCAGTTAGACTTCAACAAGTATTTGTGCTAGGCTGAAGCTGATGGAGTTATGGCACCTAGTTGGTGAAAACCTAGATATTCTATGCTCCTTTCCCACATGTTGCCTGTATCTTGGTCAACCTTCTTGACCAAATTTCCAACATATCTTTGCCAGCAGAAATGTTCCATCACAGGTTATTCTGACAATCTATAGCAAGGGTCTTCAAACATGGCCCTTTTATGACTTGTGGATTTCAACTTCCAGAATTCCTCAGCCAGGCATGCTGGCTGAGGAATTCTGGGAGTTGAAGGCCACAAGTCATAAAAGGGCCAAGTCTGAAGACCCCTGATCTATAGCAAGCAAAGAGAAGGCATTCCAACAGGGTAATTATGATGCTAAGGACATACCTTATTAAATTTTCTACATCTCCAAGTAATCTGGGAGCAAATCCTGTTGAATTCATTAGGATTCCTAATTTTTTGTAAAAATGTTATCACTGTCAGACTTGATTAAAAGATAAAACAGAGACACGGAACTGAATTCTTTTGATCACATATTCACTTAGATCTTTAGTGAAGTATTACAAATAGACTTCATTCTGGTGCCAAGGTCTACAAATCATATTCTGATTATATAGGTTTTCATAAGCCACCCGAAACTGGGAAAAACAGCAAATAATTAAATCCTAGTTGGGTTTAGCCATGCATGAGTGAATACTCCTCATTTGTCTCACTGATGAAATGTCTCCATATGTCTACAAAATGTAACAGAAAAAGTTGAAGAAAAGAATAAATAAATCAATAAAAGAAAGGCTGGTCATCAGAAATGTGTCAATAATAATAATAATAATAATAATAATAATAGTAATAAAGTTGGAAGAGACCTTGGAGGTCATCTAGTCCAACTCCGTGCTCAGGCAGGAAACCCTACACCATTTTGGACAAATCGCTGTCCAGTCTCTTCTTAAAAACTTCCAGTGTTAGAGCATTCACCGCTTCTGGAGGCAGGTTGTTCCATTGGTTAATTGTTCTATTAGGAAGTTTCTCCTTAGTTCTAAGTTGCTTCTCTCCTTGATCAGTTTCCATCATTGTTGCTTCTTGTCCTGCCTTCAGGCGCCTTGGAGAATAGCTTGACTCCCTCTTCTTTGTGGCAGCCCCTGAGATATTGGAACACTGATATCATGTTACTCCACATCCTTCTCTTCATTAAACTAGACATACCTAATTCCAGAAACCTTTCCTTATATGTTTTAGCCTCCAGTCCCCTAATCATCTTTGTTGCTCTTCTCTGAACTCTTTCTAGAGTCTCAACATCTTTTTTACATCGTGGTGACCAAAACTGGATGCAGTATTCCAAGTGTGGCCTTACCAAGGCCTTGTAAAGTGGTATTGTAAAGTAGAACAATGGGCAGCCAGCTGAAGTTCTCCAGAAATTACAGGAAAGTTGCCCCATAAGGCAGACATAAGAATAGGGAAGGCACATCTTCGGAGTTCTGTTTAATATAGTAGAGAGGACCCAGATGTTCCCTCTGACTTCAAAAGAAATATGGTTAAAATCTGCACTATAATTGGCATTTCGTTTGAAGTTCTGACTATCTGAAGACCTAATTTTCACAGCCTTTTTTAAATGCAACTTTTCTTGTAATAACAAGAACAGCGATAAGAGAACTGTAAAACTGCATGATAAAAACCTCAATAACCACAATACTAATGAATTGGCTCCACTTCGTTACATGTTTATCAGATCTGTGTAATCTAGCAATTAAAAGTGTAGATACAACTTCCTTTTGTTCCCTTCTCTTCCCAGTTGAGTGAAAAGGGAACTGAAACTTCTCGATAGCCGTGGAATGAAGGAGGACAAGGAAGACTATTAAAATAACATTGGCCTTGGATCAGAGGTCACCAACCTTTTGAGCACCAGGGACTGGTTCAGTGTTTCTCAACCTTGACAATTTTAAGGCATGTGGACTTCAGCTCCCAGAATTCCACAGCCAGCAATGCTGGCTGTGGAATTCTGGGAGTTGAAGTCCACATGCCTTAAAATTGTCAAGGTTGAGAAACACTGGGTTATATTGAGAGAGGTTTCCCCCTCCCCCCATGCTGGAGGGGGTGTGGTTTTGTTTGCTGCCTGCATCCTGCAGACGGGGCTTTCCTTGTTTGTGTGAACCAGTTGCTGGCATGCCATGGCCCAGTACTGGTCCACGGACCAGGGGTTGGGACCCCTGCCTTAGATAACATACAGGTAATCCTCAATTTATGGCTGATTGCTTAGCAGGTATTCAAAGGTCCAATGCACCTACTGCGGTGCTATTTGTGATCTGGATTTGAAGTTCTTTTTTTTTAAGTATTTTATTAATTTTCTATTATTACAATTCAATAGTGCTTAATGAACAACATGTTGTCTGGGTTAATTTCTTTTGCTTAGTCATAGAAGTTAAGTTCTTACTGTCTATCCCATTTTTCCAGCCATTGATAAAATAAGTTCCACGTTTGAAAATATTCTGCGTCTTCTTTTTCTTTGATTCTCAAAGCGAGTCTCTCCATTTCAGCCACAGTCCAGTATTTTCCTGATTATCTTTTCATCCAATGGTGTTTTTTTTTCATTTTTCCAGTGCTGAGCAAATACAATCCTTGCTGCTGTTAATACATGTAGTGTTAAATGTACACTTTGTTTATCAGATTTTTCTGGAATTATATCTAATAGAAAAAGTTCATGTTTAAAAATCTATGTGTTTCCCTAACTCTTTTCTAACCAAGTATGTATTTTTGTCCATTTTTTTTTTTTTTTTGCTTTAACAGGCGTCCACCACAAGTGATATGTACCAGGATTTTGATTACATTTCCAGCATTTACTAGACATAGTTTGAAGTTCTGATGATCATCCTTCAGTTGCAATGACCAAATCTCAGGTAAACCAAATTGCATTTAGGCAGTGGTGAGATTCAAATAGGTGAACAACCAGTTCTCTGTGTGGATGCCACTTCCGGAAGTCCATTCTGGGCTTGGGCAACAAAAAATTAGCTGTCGGTTTTGCCGAAGTGGTGTGAACCAGCTGAATCCCACCACTACATTTAGGGCCATTGGCAGCAACCCACGGGTGTGTGATGTTGTATGATGGCTTTGCTGCTTAACAACCTTATACAAAAAAAGATCATAAACTGCTTGTGACCCACAATGAGTAGGTCGTAAGTTAAGAGCCAGCTATAGAAAGCTTTTCTCTCACATTGATAGAGATTGAGACTCATTGAAATTAAGTATAGTGAAATGCAACACTGAAGGAAAGAAATACTTTTTCCCCCTCTCCCTAGCACATATGGTGGAATATGCTGCCAGCTGTTGTTAGAATGGAAGCCAATTTGGATGGATGTAAAAGGAGACAGGGTTGATTCATAGATGTACAGACTCTCAGTGGCTGCTAATACTGATGGTTATTTACTACCCCTGATTTATAGACAGTATATCCTAAAGGAAGGGAGCTGTTGGCATCTTATCTGGCATATGAATTCCTCAATCACATCAAGTTGGCCCCTTTAGAATGCTGGATTGTGGTTACCAGAGATGGGCTTGTACATATATACCGTGTTTCCCCGAAAATAAGACCGACTCTTTTTTTTTTTTTTGCCTCCAAAAGAGGTACCAGGTCTTATTTTTGGGGTAGGCTGTCGGGCCGTGCTGCAACCAACTGCTGAACCTACCTGCGGCAGCAAGGCACTCGCCACTCTGTGTGACGTCCGGTCGGCCCGACATCGTTCCGGTGGCCACGCATGCGCAGAAGCCGGCCCGGCATGCAATCATGATTTCTAGAGCCGCGCATGCGTGAAGGACAGAACAGGCAATCCAACGCATGCGTACTCAATAGTGGCCACGGGACATCTTCAAAGAGTCGAAAGAAGACGGCAGAAGCTTCGGGAAGAGATCGAAGCAACGGGAAGCGGCCGGGTCGTCGGGAAGCGTTCAGTCATCATGATGCAGCAAGTTTTGAGGTGTGGGGCGGTCCGTAGGTGGGTGGCGGTGTATGGGCGGTGACAGGGGTGTGGGCTAGGAAGGGTTCCAGCTTATGTATAAAAACACTTAGGGTTAACAGCTAGTCAGTGCTGACTTTATTCCGTTTACGTTTGTGAAATAAACTGGATGTTCTCCGTTCTTGACGAAGTGCCTCATTTTTTTGGTTACGTGTGTCAAAGACGGGGCTAACAGTAAGTCAGCACTCATCTTAGGCTCCTTTATTGGCTTTACCGTGGAGCTGACTACAGGCAGCATGGCCGAAGGTGTCCAGGAGATTGGGGTGTTGGAGGAAGTCCTTGAGCAGTCGGAAGACCCTGGCACGTCAGTGGATCCAGGGGCAGCCACGGAAGGACCAGTTGTTCGTCCAAAGGAGAAAAGTGTTCCGCTGCTGGGGGATGTGGACCCTGGGGTTAAACAGAGGCCGGTATTACCAGAGGCGGCTGGCTGGGGACTGAGTTCCAAGTCCCAACGAAAGGACACCGAGCGTCGGTCCATACAGGATAATGGGGGCTCTGCGATGGGCTGGAGGGAGAGGAGAGTGGTCGGCGACGATGGAGGTGACTGGAGTTACTCTACCACTCCAGGGCAGTATACCCTCGATGTATTAAAGGCTAGGTTTGGGGAGCCAGGGTTCCTTCCCAGACAGGGGGTGGCCGCTCATCGCCCTGAGGAGTCATCCGGATTCCGTCTGGGTAGCCCACAGTTGCGGGGGTCAACGGTGCCGTTGCAACAAGGAGGACATGGAGGTGCGCGAATGGGACCCATAGCTACCACCCCTGTGTCCCTACCCTTGGGACCCGGGGACCTTGGCCGGCATTCTACTGGCACGGGCCCTCAGCATGGTGGCCAGCAGGCTGTAGCCTGGCCCACGGGTATACCATGGACCCCTCCAGCAATCGGGATTCTTTTTGATGGGGATCCGGACAAATTGGCCATGTTTTTAGGGCATGTGCTGAATCATTTGGACCGTTTCGCAGGATATTACTCCTCCCAATGGGCTATGGTGGTAGCGGTGACCGCTAGCTTGCAAGGTGAGGCGGCTGCATGGGCGGCCGACCTGTTCGGAGAGCACGCCAGTGAGTTGGCCGACATAGGTGCCTTCCTGGAGGCTCTGAGATTGCGGTTCGAGGATTCCACCAGGGCGCAGAGAGCGGAGGCGGAAATAGTGACACTGAGGCAGGCAGGTAGGCCGGTGAGAGAGTTTATTAAGGACTTCCAGAGGGTAGCAGGCCGACTACGATCTTGGCCTGAGAAGCTGCTGGTACATCATTTCAGGCATGGACTCGATGTGGAACTCCAACAGGCTTGCCTGATGAGAGGTGTGCCATCTCGATTGTCTGATTGGTACAGGACAGTGACCGAACTCTATGCAGGGTTACAGGAAATCAGACCGGTAACAGCCGTCTCTCCTCCGGCGCCGCCTCAGCAAACAACCCACAAACCAGGACTGTCGGGAGTTCCAGTTCAACCAGTTCCGCCCGGGGCACCAAGAGGGACGTTTCGTTGTTTTAGGTGCAATAAACCGGGTCATCGGGCGGCCCAGTGCCCAACTACACCTGGACGAGGTTCAACTCCGGGACAGACAGCTTTAGGAATGAGAAGGCAGGAGGTTACCCCGTTCCGAGGAAAAGATCAATTGAGGGCTCTGCAGGATGAAGGCAGCACCCCTTATAAGGCTATACCTGTAGTGGCGGTTGCCACCCCGGAGGTAGTTCCCGAGAGGTGTGACCAGGAGGATCCGGAACAAGATCCCATGGTAAGTAATCCGGTGGTTCCATTCACCGTGCCAATCCGCCTAGGGGATTGTAAGTCCAAACAACGCATAGAATGTCAAGCATTAATAGATTCAGGGTGTACCCGGTGTTTGATCAATAGAAAAGTGGCGGATGCGTTGGGACTTCGATTGGTTAAATTATCTCGACCCATCAATTTTGAACAAGTGGATGGGTCCTTACTAGGTGGGGCACCGGCATCCTATGTAACGGAACTGGTGCGCTTAGAGATGCAGGAACACTGGGAATTGCTGCGTTTTATAGTCATCCCCTCAATGACCGAGGACGTGATCCTGGGGTTGGCATGGCTTGACAGATGGCAACCAGTTATCTGGTGGGCAGGGGGATGTCGCCGTATAAGGTTAGCAGTAGGCCCTCGACCCCCAGGCAGTGAGGGTGAGGAACCGCAGGTACAATCTCCACAAGGTAGTCCACGGCTGGAGGAAAGAATCAGAGTAGCGGTGGACACTGGTGGAGGTACCCGGTTATTTCCTGTGGAATATGAGGATTTACAGGACGTGTTTAGCGAGCGAGAGTGTGATGCGTTGCCGCCCCATCGTCCTACCGACTGCGCTATAGATATCATACCTGGGGCAAAAATGCCAAAGCCTCGGATGTACCCCATGTCCCCTAAGGAGTTAGAGGAGCTACGAAAATATATCGATAAAAATTTAGAGCGGGGGTTTATACAGCCGGCCCGATCACGGATTGCGGCTCCGGTGTTATTTCAAGGGAAAAAGGACGGAGGATTACGGCTTTGCGTGGATTTTAGGGGGTTGAATGCGGTAAGCACAGAAAACATGTATCCATTACCCCTGCTGAAGGACATGCTGTCTCATTTATCCCAAGGGAGGGTGTTTACTAAGCTGGATTTAAGGGAGGCATATTATCGCATTCGAATAAAACCAGGGGATGAGTGGAAGACTGCATTTAACTGCCCTTTAGGGAGCTTCCAGTTTACTGTCATGCCGTTTGGGCTCAAAGGAGCGCCGGCGGTATTTATGCAGACCATTAATGCGGTGTTGCATCAACATTTATATAGAGGGGTGTTAGTCTATTTAGACGATATTTTGATTTATTCTAAAACCATGGCGGAACATATACAATTGGTTAGAGAGGTGTTACGCAAACTCCTCCAGGCTCAGCTGTTCGTGAAGCTCTCGAAATGCGAGTTCCATAAAACCTGTATCGAATATTTGGGGTATAAGATATCTGCTGCGGGAATAGAAATGGATCCAGGAAAGGTAAAAGCAGTACTTGGGTGGCAGGCGCCTCGGACGAGACGCCAGTTGCAGAGCTTTTTAGGATTCGCGAATTTCTACAGGCAGTTTGTTCCTCATTTTGCCCGCGTGGCTTTGCCACTCACAGAGTTGTTGAAAACACGGAACTCCCCAACAAGGGTACGGCCTGGTCAACCATTAGCGTGGTCTAAGGAAAGTCAAGCTGCATTTGAACATTTAAAGGCGTTATTTGCCAAAGAGCCCATTTTACTACATCCCGATCCCGAGAAACAGTATATTGTCCAGGCAGATGCAAGTGATGTGGCGGTGGGGGCTGTATTGTTACAACGAAATCTTAAGGGTGAGCTACAGCCCTGCGCTTATACATCGCGCAAGTTATCAGAAACTGAGAGAAGATGGGCTATATGGGAGAAGGAGGCCTTTGCTATTAAGTGGGCTTTGGCAACATGGCGGCACTTTCTGGAAGGGGCTAAACATGAGATCGAAATATGGACGGACCATAAAAACCTGGCTATATTACAGTCGCCCCGACGGTTAGCCCCTAAACACGTCCGTTGGGCACAATACTTTCAGCGGTTCACCTTCCAACTTAAATATGTACCTGGGGGCCGAAATTTCCTGGCGGACGCCTTGTCTAGGTTACCTCAATATGAGAGTCAAAGGGAAGAAATAGTACAAGCTATATTGCCACCATATACCCAGGGAGTGGGTAAACTACGGTCCCGTCCTAATTCCAAGGATCTTGAATCGGAGTTGAAGGCGGCATTGCCCCAAGATTCGTGGTTTCAGAGTCACCGTACCCTGTTAACTCAGAGAGACGGTTTGGTATGGTTCGGAGGGAAGTTATATGTTCCATCGGTGTTACGAGCTAAAGTTCTTCAGAGATGTCATGACTCACAGTTAGCAGGGCATTTTGGGTTCATCAAGACATTACACCTAATTAGATGCCAATTTTGGTGGCCTACGTTAAGAAAAGATGTCGAACACTATGTAAAGGCATGTACAGTATGTGCCACCTGTAAAACTCAGCCAGGAAGGCCAGTGGGACAATTACAGTCGGTGGCGAACCCTGAGCATCCATGGCAAGATATGGCTTACCACCCTGCCACCAATGGGGCTGCTGAGCGGGCAAATGCAGCTGTTGAAAGGTATCTGAGGAGTTATGTATCCTATCAGCAAACCAACTGGGCAGACCTACTGGTATTTGCGGAAGTGGCATATAATAACGCAGTACATACCAGTACGGGATTTGCGCCTTTTAAGGTGGTTTCAGGGAAGGAGTTCGTTCCCATACCTGAGTGTAAGGATTCGGGGGCACAACCATATCTGCCAAGAGAGTGGATCCAATGGGTGTCAGGAGCATGGAAGGCCGCAAGAACAGCGTTAATAGAATATGGACAAAGGATGAGGTCACAAGCAGACAAAAAACGACAGCCCTGCAAACCATATATGTTGGGTCAGCTAGTGTATCTGTCCACCAAATACCTGAAATTAAGAATCCCGTGTAAAAAACTGGGACCTAAATATACTGGCCCGTTCAAAATTGTAAAGATTATTAATCCTGTAACCGTACAACTGCAATTACCCCGACTGCTAGGAAAGGTGCACCCAGTATTTCACTGTAGTTTGCTTAAACCAGTCCATTCATACCAAATGGACACTAGACCAGGCCCTATTAAAGATGAACATTATGAAGTGCAGAAGATACTCGATTCCCGTAATCAGAGAGGCAAGTTATATTATTTAATTAAGTGGAAGGGCTATCCTTTGGCAGAAGCTACATGGGTACGGGCAGATGATGTACAAGCCCCTAAATTAATCAATCAGTTCCATGTGGAAAACCCAGAAAAGCCGGGACTATGTGGGGTAGCGGGAGTGGACAAAAGGGGTAAAGATACGGGTATAACATATTTGTTTGTTTCCCAGGGGGAACCGTGGTGAAAGGGGGGCAGTATGTCGGGCCGTGCTGCAACCAACTGCTGAACCTACCTGCGGCAGCAAGGCACTCGCCACTCTGTGTGACGTCCGGTCGGCCCGACATCGTTCCGGTGGCCACGCATGCGCAGAAGCCGGCCCGGCATGCAATCATGATTTCTAGAGCCGCGCATGCGTGAAGGACAGAACAGGCAATCCAACGCATGCGTACTCAATAGTGGCCACGGGACATCTTCAAAGAGTCGAAAGAAGACGGCAGAAGCTTCGGGAAGAGATCGAAGCAACGGGAAGCGGCCGGGTCGTCGGGAAGCGTTCAGGCAGCAAGTTTTGAGGTGTGGGGCGGTCCGTAGGTGGGTGGCGGTGTATGGGCGGTGACAGGGGTGTGGGCTAGGAAGGGTTCCAGCTTATGTATAAAAACACTTAGGGTTAACAGCTAGTCAGTGCTGACTTTATTCCGTTTACGTTTGTGAAATAAACTGGATGTTCTCCGTTCTTGACGAAGTGCCTCATTTTTTTGGTTACGTGTGTCAAAGACGGGGCTAACACCTCTGACAATGATAACCCCACCCAGCCGGTCCACTTCTTCTGGGGCCAAAGTTCTGCAGCTGCATTCGGGCCTGCATTTTGCAGTCAGGCCTTTCCAGAAGGCCTAAGCAGCCAAGTACTGAGCTATGGATTCAATCCATAGCTCAGTTCTCAGCTGTAGAGGCCTTCTGGGAAGCCCTATGATTGAGAAATGCAGGCCTGGCTTCAGAAGAAGCCTCAGAAGAAGAAGTGGGCCAGCGAGGAGAGGCCTGGCTGCCAGGTAAGTGGGTGCGGAGGGCAGCTCCATCCCCCACCCCTGCCCTAGCTTTATTTTTAGGTGTGTGCCTTGCCCCAAAACTAGGGCTTACTTTTGGGGTAGGGCTTATATTAGGCCCACCCCCCAAAATCAAGCTAGGGCGTAGGCCTTACTTTCCGGGAAACACGATAGACGGGGCAAAAAGTTAGAGCTCTCTTTGTCTTTTTATTGCTTCTTTATTACAAATGAATACAAATGTATGTGTATAAATTATAAATGTTTTTTTTATTACTGTATTGCGCTGTATTGCATTGCATTATATTATGGCCTTGCATGTCTAAATTCTTTGAATTACGTTTGCTGCTGAATACCTTTCAGTTTTGATGCCTCGCTAAGAGACTTTCTAATCATCGACATAAGGAGGGAATTAAAAAAAAAACGAATTAACAAGTAATCGTGCATGGAGAAGATATGAAGATCATGCTGTCGCTAATGCCATCATGCCATAAAGATACTATATCTTTCAGCTGCAAATGTGCGCTTCCTTTACACAAGGAAGCCTCTGCCTTTTGGTCTTGCTGCTAATTGAAGGACTCAGTCAACGAGGATGAATCTTAAATGAAGCTGCTAACTTATTCAGTTTTGTTCAGGGTGGCATCATCTCAAGGAGCAAGGATTAGAGTCAGCTTGATTAGCTCAGCTTCCACTGACTTCAGTAAGTCTGCTCTGACCATCTCCGAATGCAATGATCTTCCAAGCACTAGTAATAAAAGCCAAAAAGCACAGCAAAAATTGATTAAGTATAAAGGACACCAAAAGTGCCAGGAATACGTACAGCTAACAACTTTATAACAGATAATAAAGACTAAACTGGAGGATAGTGGCTGCCCTTTGAAATCTTTTTTTATTATTATGAAATTCAATGATGAAAAAGGTAAGGTTCTACATTTAGGCAAGAAAAACCAAATGCATAGGTATCGTACAGATGATACCTTGCTCAATAGTAGCAACTGCCAAAGAACCAGTTGTTCACATATTTGAATCCCACCACTGCCCTACAGCCATATTTTGCATCCGTTGATGCTTCCAATGACTCTTCAAGGAACATCCTAAACAAATCATCACACTAAATAAATATCAGTCAAGAAATATCCTGCACAGTAGCCCTTGGCAAGTTAGCAATGGAGGCTTTGGACAAGATATTGAGATGCAGTGATGGAGATACAAATCGGTAGATACATCATCCCATTCAACATTCAACTTTGAAAAGGGAGATTGCAACCGTAAGATTTGGAGTTTCTAAAACAATCTTTACTAAAAATGAAAAATAGAAAACCTGTGCCAAGGAGGTCTGAATGTGTTGTGATTCCATGCCAGCCTGTGTTCCCAACAACTGAGTCCGGGGAATCTGAGGAGGAGGAGGTGGAGGCGGAGGGGTCAGAGTCGGAGGGAGGCTTTGATGAATTACAAGACTCACATTCCAGTGAGGAGCCTGGCCCTTCCGCTCGTGTTCAGGATGAGATGCAGCTGGGTGAGGAAGCTGCGTCGGACTCAGAGGATGCACAGCTGTCGGAAATGAGAGACACTCGCAAATGAAGACAAGCTAGGAGAGTAAACCAGAAAGAGGCAATGGGATGACTCCGGAGAAGGCACGGAGAAGCCATGCCTTGAGGACTGAATTACAAAAGGGGAAGGTGTGGGCAGTGCTGATTGCTGAAGGCAACCATTGCAAAGTACTTCATGGGGTCATGTTCTGTTAGTATTGCCGGTGACTACTTCTCTGTTTTGCATTGTGTTTCATGTGGACAATTTCCTCCATTTGGATTGTGTTTTGCTGCTTTTGTTTCTGGACTATTTGGCAGGTTTGTTACCCCTATTAAAAGGGGTTTGTTTTCTTCTGAGTCTCCAGCCTATTTTCTCAAAAGGGGTTTTGTCCTTGTGCCTTTAACAAGGACAGACATAGGCTGGGACAGAACAGAATGAGCTGAAGATTGAACTGGAGGATGACTTTCTCAAAGGAGAGAAAGAAACTTGTTCCGAAGGCTATTTGAACTTTTGTGTGCACCATATTCATTTACCTGTTCTGACGCTGCACATGCTGGTTCTGATAGATGAAACCGTTTAAAGGAACTTCAAGGCAAGGATTTCTTCCTTAAGAAACATTTTATTTTGGAAACAAGATATCGGCACGTACCAAGGTGAACCCAAGACTAAATTCCCCTCCCCTTGGTTACAGAGTTGCAAGTTTCATTTCCCTCCCCAATTTGCTATCATAAACCACATTCACCAATTGTTAGAAAATGCGCCAATACCAAAAGGGCACACATAAATTCAGATCGAAGTACATGACACAGGAAATACAAAGCCTCAAACAGTAACAGGAAACAACCTCAAGAGCCCCAGAAGGTATAAAAACCCACCACTCCCTGCTACATGTGGTCAGTTTTTCCTAGAGCCATCTTTCTGTCTGGCTCTCCTCTTCCATAAACTGCAATCTTTTTTCTGAAGCAGTCTCCATTTTGTTTATTCCCAGCTTGGACTGGACCCTGATGAGGATTTTTTCCTTCAGCTCATCCATGAGTTAGACCTTGACTGACACACAAGAGCCAGAGCCTGAAGCCAAAAGAGGAATGTTTGATTCAAAGTACACCCACTCCCAAGGTAATGACTTCCTAGGACTTTCTTACCATGGCAACCAGTTGCTCCAGCCCCCCAAAATGTTATCAGCAATGACCTTGGTTCCCATATATGTGAATTGTTTTGACTAACTGAGAACTACACCTTCCCCCTCCTTCTTCTAACTAAAATATGTGGCAATGAAGACAAAATGAAAATGGCTTCAGTTCGGTTGGTCACAGTGTTGACAATAACATCCTAACTCAGGGGTCCTCAAACTTGGCCCTTTTATGACTTGAGGACTTCAACTCCCAGAATTCCTCAGCCAGGCACCCTGGCTAAGGAATGCTGGGAGTTGAAGTCCACAAGTCATAAAAGGGCCAAGTTTGAAGACCCCTGACCTAATTTATGCATTCAAATTTGCAGAAAGATAGAGTTGAGATGGGGAATTTGACCAAGGTGTCTGAACTTTGCGTACAGCCCCATCCTGATACATCTAAAAGGAACAGAGAAACCAAGATTTCAGTAGCAACTTACCCAGTTCCAAAAACAAAATAAAAACTTTTTTGTGTGTGATTAGAAGCTTCTGGTTCCACTCTTTCTGCAACATAAGAAACCCAACCAAAGCAGTTCTTAGAGGCTAGTGATCAGCCTTGCTCAACTGATACTACAGAACAGAGCTGACCCTTGCAAGCAGCTTTCTTGCTGATCACTAATGTGTAAGTGGCTTAAGTATATTCAGCTCTTTCATTTGATCCTGTTGGTTAGACCTAACGTTTTGTAAGCATTGCCCTCTCTTCTTTTCCAGCAAGCTAAGCAGGATATTTTGCAAACAGATTAGAGCAAAGCAGTAATACATAGAACATGTTTTAATTAAGGAGTCAGTAGGATGGTGAAGTAGAACTGCAGAAATCCACTTTTAAATCCACCCATATTCCCTGGTGAATTGGGTCAATCAGTCACTTTTCGGAAGGAAGGAAGGAAGGAAGGAAGAAAGGAAGGAAGGAAGGAAGGAAGGAAGGAAGGAAGGAAGGAAGGAAGGAAGGAAGGAAGGAAGGAAATAGGATAGAGTAGAGTAAAGTAAAGTAGAATAGAATAGAATAGAATAGAATAGAATAGAATAGAACTTTATTGTCACTTTAAATGAACACTAATTGGCACACATTAAAATGAAATTTCATTTCATACAACTCTCAAAGGGTCACCACCTCCAATATACACTCATAAATATGACCAAAAAATTGCATATACCCACATACCCACATGTATTCTATGACACAGAGAAGGCACATATATTCTATGACACAAAGGAGGGGAGAGAGGAAGGAAGGAAGGAAGGAAGGAAGGAAGGAAGGAAGGAAGGAAGGAAGGAAGGAAGGAAGGAAGGAAGGAAGGAAGGAAGGAATCCTTGTTTCCTAGCTGATAATAGACAAAGACTCTCTCAAATTCAAAAGAAATAACTTTTTACCCCTCCTAAGAGGACATTTTAGAATGCTGAGGTGCTCACAAGAAAAATGAACCTTTTTAGCCAAATGAAATTACTCTACTGATGACCTTCAGATGTTAAAATCTATAATCAAAAATGCCATTCCTTCTCAACAAGCTGTCTCTCCTCTACGTGTGTGTTTCAAAAAAGTGTTGCGTGTTGTAGTTATTTCTGACATAACTGAACACAAGATGGCAACAGAGCCCCTTAAAAAGAAAGGGGTTTTCTTTTTAAAGGGTTTTCTTTTCTTTTTTTCCCCCCAAAAAGACTTATTTAAATTTGTCTTCACAGATATACAAGCCACACGTTTTATCTAGGAATTAAAAATATTTTTAATAGCCCACCCAGTTGTTCCTGCTAATAATTTGATAACAAGGTAGTTTAATCAAAGAAAAATTAAATGCATTAATTAGTTTTTTTAAAAAAGTAATAATCAAAAGCTATATTCCTGTTTGATACTTTGTTATCTCTTCTTGCAGACTTTAAAATATTTCCATATTATCTTGGTTGATTAAATAGAAACCATCTGCTATCGTTATCAGTTCTAATACTTTACTTCCATATAGGTTAAAGAACTCGAGAAGGAGGAGGAGGAGGGGGAGAGGGAGGAGGAGGAGGAGGAGGAGGAGGACACCCTTTCCAAGTTTCCAAAGTAATTGATTTCTGGATTCTAAACCATGCCATGGAAGATGGCAGCATCTAACCAACGATGTATGGTCTTAAGAAAACAAAACTGTCTGTCTGTCTCTCACTCACTCGCTCACATACCCAAAGACCTATTTGATGTCCATCCCTGGTGGTTTTCAAAAAGAGAGTGGACAACACTTGGACGGGGATAGCATAAGGTCTCCTGTCTTTATATATATGTGTGTGTTTTCTGAGGTTTTCACGGGTGTTTGTATGTAGGTCTTTGGTTATTCGGGTTTTCTCCCACGTAAAACTGGAAGTGTCTTGGCGACGTTTCGACGAAGTCCCATTCATCATCTTCAGGCTGGTGCTTTCAGCTTCGTGCTTCTTTGCTCCTCGAAGCACGAAGCTGAAAACACCAGCCTGAAGATGACAAATGGGACTTCGTCAAAACGTCACCAAGACACTTCCAATTTTACGTGGGAGAAAACCGAATAACCAAAGACCTACATATATATATATACAATTGTTATTTATAATACAGTTAAAAACAAACAAAACATTGGATTTAACGTGACATTCCAGTATATACATTCTTATCAGATTATTCCACTTTTTACAATCAATTCTTCCTCTCTACATATACATCTAAGTTTTATATACAATACTTGTTCTAAAATAACATATATTTCTATCTTAACATTCATCTTTAATCCCGACCGTCCTCTTCAAATTCCTCCAGTGGTAAAATTTATCCCAGGTTTCATAATAAACTGATCCACATTTATCTTTTAATATCATTGTGAGCCTGTCCGTTTCCACACATGCTAATATTTTATGTATTAACTCTTCCTCTGTGGGAATTTCTTTGCTCTTCCATTTTTGCGCAAAAGCAAGCCTAGCTGCAGTCAGGATGTGTAGCAACAGGTAAATTGTTCCCTTGTCGTATTTTTCTGTCGTTATTCCCAACAAGAAGAGTTCATGTTTTAACTCTAAGTCCAGTGTTAATATATCCCTCAACCAGTCTCCTGTCTTGAGCAGAGTGTTGAACTAGAAGACTTCCAAAATGCCTTTCAGCCATTTGATTCTAGGTTCTATGTTTTGATGATAAACAATGAGGAAATCAACCAGTGACATTTAAAGGGTGGGTGAAAATGGCGGGCCAGACTGATAAAAGCAGCCTTGCAGAATTGCATTGCAACCACTGCCCCCTTTCTCCATGTGTTGATGCTCTGCAAGAACAACATGGACACAAGTAGCAAAACCCTGCTGTGTGTAGGGTATGATCCTGCTCAGCACTCTGGGCTTTTCAGAATAGTTGGAAAAAAACATCACAGAAGAAAGCAACCGCAAATAATTTCTCTGTCGGTGTCAAGAGGAAAGCTTTCGTGATGTCTGTGTAGTTTGAAGGTGTCAAGCTAAAATCAAGGCAGACTTTTTCTTCAGTCAGTGCCATGCTGTATATAGTGATGGCACACTTACAAGCTATGGTACAAGAAACTTCCTTCACTTGTAGAATAAGGATGGGGCAAATCCAACACTCCATAACTGGACAGTTCCTTACTCTTGCAGTTACCCCAGCAAACCCAGTCCAAAAAATAGCTCGGATCTATTGACATTTGTAAAGAAGAGTTTGTTTGTTTTTTTCTTGCTATGCATGAGCAGAAACTTCACACTGGACACTGGACAATGTAGACAAGTGCCTTGCTTGTCCTGGCCTGTATTTATAAGTACGGTAGCTGCCATGCTCTTTAAGAGAATATAGTATAAGGCAGTGATGGCAAACCTTTTAGACACTGAGTGCCCCAAAATGGCTCCGCCCCCGTGCCCCTGTTCTGCCCCTTCCCCCCTCCCCTGCCTGCCCCTGTTCTGCCCCTGCCCCAACCCACCTGCCCACAGGGCCATCCATCACCTCCCATGGCCCGTCGCAGATCGCCCAGGGGACCCTATAGCATCTTGGCAGCCATGCCCTCTGCCCGTGCCCAGCAACATCATCTGCATGTGATGGGTGGGAGGGCAGAGTCTTGTCTCTGCTGCCTGCCTGCTATCTCCTTGGCTGCGCTGCTCTGCTCTGCGTGGGTGCGCACAGGGGTGACTCTCCTTCAGGGGGGCTGCTGGTGAGGAGGAGGTTGTGTGGGGGGCTGGGGTGACAGCACAAGTGCCCACAGAGAGGACTCTGAGTGCCACCTCTGGCACATGTGCCATAGGTTCTCCACCACTGGTATAAGGCATACATTCCTGCTTCATCTGCAGAAGTTCCAAGCGAGACAGAAAGCAAACTTTGTCTTCTTGCCAATCCCTGTATAAAATAGAAAGCAGCCTTTTAATCCCCGAAAAAGCTTCTCAGCCTCATCTTAAAATTGGGAAAACTTGGTTTACTGTGATCGCTTGTTTTTTTTTTTTTTTTTTTTTGCAGCTTGAATTTCGAAAACAAAAGGAAGTAAGAAGTGGTGCTCTAATTCTCCTGTCGTGCATTTGCTTTGCTTCTTTGCCTCTTGAAAGGCAAAGATGTAATGAGAAGACTTTTTTTTTTTTTAGCCGATTCTTCAGCTTGGAGGAACAAGTCAAATGCAGCTGATTTGACATCACACTTTATCTCCAAGGCAAATTTCAGACAGTTCACATCTCTAACTGTAGCTCAACATAGATCATCTAATGAATAGAATAGAATAGAATAGAATAGAATAGAATAGAATGGAATGGAATGGAATGGAATGGAATGGAATGGAATAGAGCAGAGCAGAGCAGAACAGAACAGAACAGAACAGAACAGAACAGAACAGAATAGAGCTGGAAGGGACCTTGGAGGTCTTCTAGTCCAGCCCCCTGCTCGAGCAGGAGAATCTATACCAGATCAGACAAGTGACTATCTAGTCGCCTCTTAAAAACCTCCACTGATGGAGCGTCCATCACTGGAGGCAAGCTATTCCACTGGTTAATTGTCCTCACTATTAGGAATTTTCTCCTTAGTTCCAGGTTGCTTCTCTCCTTGGTCAGTTTCCATCCATTGTTTCTTGTCCTGCCCTCTGGTGCTTTGGAAAATAGTTTGACCGTCTCTTCTTTGTGGAATCCTTTCAAATATTGGAATACTGCTATCATGTCACCCCCCATTTCTTCTTTTCTTTAGACTATCCAGATCTAAGTCCTGTAGTCGTTCCTCATATGTATTAGTCTCCAGGCCTTTGATCATCTTCGTTGCTCTTCTCTGGGTAGCCTATAGCATATCACTTTAAGTGATCCCATTTTCTTTCGGGCTTCTCTTCCTTCATTCCTGAAATGTCAGGTGATCGTTGGGCATCAGAAGGTGTCCTTCAAATGTTTTCAGTTTTGGCTTTCATCTGACCCAGCCAGTATTATCAGCGGTAAAGATTAAGAGAGTTGTTGTGTGATGAAACCATGGTTGAAGGAGAGGAGTGCCTGATGAGTGGTGTGGGTGGATGTGTCAGCAGTCACCTTATGCTTGCTGTGCTTTGCTGTTATGTGGTGACAGACTGCCATGAACCGTGGTGGGGGAATAACGAGGAGCATGCTTGGGGAATTGAAAGTAGTGGCTATACCTCCTCAAGATGCTGCCTCAAGGTCACCCAGCTGGAAGAAGGAAGGAGACACATACCAAGCTGCACCGGGACTGACCATTATGAAAACATTTTGCATGGACATGATTGGTTACAGTGGAGTGGGTAGCAAAGGATATTTAGGGGGGGGGTGAGTAGAACTTAGGGATTTGGGTTGACAATTGTCAGTTTTGGCTATGCAATACTGCAATACGCTTGACCTCTAATAAAACTTTCTCAACAAATGGAGTCAAGGATCATTTCTGTTTAGAAGTTAAGGTGGTGGCCAGTTTGACAGTGTGTTAAAAGACATTTCAGCTTAGAGACCATCTGGTAGAAGAAATGTTTGCGATCGAGCCCTTATTGTAGGAGATGACCAGGCTGAACCCAAGGGCTGGGTCAAAAAAACCACATCAGTCTGGAGTTGCTCTGCTCCCAAAAGAGACCACCTAAGTCCACCCCCCCACCTTGAATTCCATTGATTCTTATGTAACACCAATTTATCTTGACCTTTAGTAGATCAGATTCTTATGTATGGGTATTTCAGAGAATAGAATAAAGCTGGAAGGGACCTTGGAGGTCTAGTCCAGCCTCTTGCTCAAGCAGGAGAACCTATGCCATTTCAGATAAGTGACTGTCAAGTCTCTTCTTAAAAACCTCCAGTGATGGAGCACCCACAATTTCTGAAGGCAAGCTGTTCCACTGGTTAATTGTCCTCACTGTTAGGAAGTTTCTCCTTGATTCCAGGTTGCTTCTCTCTTTGGTCAGTTTCCAACCATCGTTTCTTGTCCTGCCCTCTGGTGCTTTGGAGAATAATTGGACCCCCTCTTCTTTGTGGCAGTCCCTCAAATACTGGAACACTGCTATCATGTCTCCCCTATTTCTTCTTTTCTTTAGACTAGCCAAACCCAAGTCCTGCAGCTGTTCTTCGTATGTTTTAGTCTCCAGGCCTTTGCCCATCTTAGTTGCTCTTCTCTGAGTAGCATATAATAAACCTGAAGTGCTTAAACTAAACTCCTGTTCTTGGTTACTTGTACCTGACACTTAGGTCTATATCTGGTTTTTCGAAGGGGAGATACTCTGGAGAGATTCTTGTCAATAGGTGATCAACAATAACCCATCTGACCCATTCTTGGAACTGTTCTAACAGTTGTAGCGCCCAAACATGGAAGGTTATCAAGTTCCTGATCCTGACCCTGTTCTATCCAAGGTCATGTGATTGCAGTGGATTTTTAATTGCTGCTGTTTTATAATTATCCGGGTCTGGATGTCGTTCAGTTGGAAACTCTATGGAAAATTTAGCTTTAGGAGTAATTTCAGCACACAGTCTTTGTTGCAGAGCTGAAAGAGAGGCCCTGACTGAACAGATTGCAAGCGGTGCCCTTTTTAATGTCATGTTTTCCTCCCCTTTATCTGTCTCAGGGCAAGTTCTTTGCTGGGAGAAAATGATACTGCTGCTCAGAATATCACTTTTGCCTAATTAGTTGCAATCAGATTCTCTCTCGTACCATTAATCAGGATTAACTCATGATATATTAATGCAACTGGTTATATCCTTTAAAAGGCTCTTGGAAATGAATTGTATCTTTGCTTCTGTTCAGAGTAGCTGCCTGCTGAAAGGATGGAAAGTAAAAATTAATGCGCCTAATCTTAACTTAGGTATAGAATTGGGAAGAAACAATATGCCCAGGCATATTCTTCTTTCTTTCTCTTTCTTTCTTTCTTTCTTTCTTTCTTTCTTTCTTTCTTTCTTTCTTTCTTTCTTTCTTTCTTTCTTTCTCTTTCTTTCTTTCTTTCTTTCCTTCCTTCCTTCCTTTTTTCCTTCTTTCCTTTCTTCTTTTCTTCCTTCCTCCCTCCCTCCCCTCCCTCCTTCCCTCAATCCTTCCTTCCTCCGTCTCTCCCTCCCTCCTTCCCTCGCTTCCTCGCTCCCTTCCTTCCTTCCTTTCTCACTCCCTCCCACTCTTCCTTCCTTCCTTCCCTCCCTCCCTCCTTCCCTCCCTCCCTCCCTCCTTTCCTTCTTCCCTCCCTCCCTCCTTTCTTCTTTCCCTTCCTCCCTCCCTCCCTTCCTCCCTCCCTTCCTTCCTTCCTTCCATCCTTCCTCCCTCCCTTCCTTCCTTTCTTCCTTTTTTTGTATCTTGTCCTCATGGTTATTATAGATGATTTGCACAATTAATAGCTGATGCAATTCCCTGACTGCTTAAGATAACTAGGTTTACATTGCATATAAATGAGAAGATATGCTTATGTATTTTGTTTTACTAACATACAACTAATCTCTCTACGGTTTCTTCATTTTATATAAAAAATATGTGCAGGATGTATGATCCTGTAAGATGGGGAAATCCAGATCGACTCTTTGAAACCTCCCTGTCAGAATCCTGTTGGAATGCAATGGTATACAGTAAACAAAAATGAATCAAATCTTGGTATTTTAGCATACAGTACTTCAGGTAGATGTTTCCAAATTAAATAAAGTTTGCACTTCTGACAGTATATATTAACCAGTGGAACAGCTTGTCTTCCAAACTTGTGCTTTCTCCAGCATTGGAAGCTTTTAAGAAGAGACTAGACAGCCACTTGTCTAAAATGGTCTAGGGCAGACATGTCAAACTCGCGATGTCTCGTGACGTCGCACAACGTATGAGAGCTTTTTTGCCATTGCCGGCAATGGGGTGGGCACGTCTCCGGTATGATGAAACCAGCCCGTGGCCGGCAGTTTGACACCCCTGGTCTAGGGTCTCCTGCTTGAGCAGGGGGTTGGACTAGAAGACCTCAAAGGTCCCTTCCAACTCTGTTATTCTGTTCTGTTAAAAAAAACCTATTCACAATTTTCTTCTACCTGTACATCCATTACTGTATTATTTCTTGAAGATAACTTAAAACCAAACTATCCAGAATTACAGTGAAGGAGACATATAGTGTATGTTGTATGCTGATCTTCTAGGACAGTGGTTCTCAACCTTTCTAATGCTGTGACCCCATAATACAGTTCCCCAAGTTGTGGTGACCCCCAAGTGGGTGTGGCCACCAATAAGAGGGAGTAGGACAGCTAGGGAAAAGGGAAAAAAATGGCGGACAGCATGGTTTGGCAACCCCCATGAAATGGTCGTTTGACCCCAAATGGGGTCCCGACCCACAGGTTGAGAACCACTGTTCTAGGAGGAAGATCCATATCTGGGGATTAAGAGATTCCTGCCACTGTGCAATAGTCTACAGCAGAGGTCCCCAACCTTTTGGGCACCAGGGACTGGTTACATGGAGAAAGGTTTTTCCGCGGACCGAAGGTGGTGTGGTTTTGTGTGCTGCCTGCATCTCGTGGATGGGGTTTTGCTTGTTTGTGCGGACTGGTTGCTGGCATGCCACCGCCTGGTACCAGTCCATGGACTGGAGGTTGGGGACCCCTGGTCTACATGATGACATTTTCTGTGCTAACATCTGGTCTGATCAGGCAAATGGTGATGTTGTATCTGCAAGGGATTGTGGGGGAGGGGAGGAATCTTTCAAAGGTAAAATCTTCTTAAATATTCCCTTGAATTTCTGCAAGCCCCTCCTTTTGTAGTTATTTCTGTCAGAGAAGCTATGATGGATCAGTCTGAGGAACAGACTTTTCTTGGAGAAAAGTATAGAAAACTCTGTGACACAATCTGAAGGATCCTGTAATCCAGGAGTTCTCTTTTCCTTAGTTTTCTTTCTGCTCTGTTTGTTGAATTTTGGAACCTCTTCATTACGTTGCATTCTTGTTCTTTGGTTTCTAGATGATTCCGCATGTGGATGTATTAGCCTTGAAATAACATGGTTCTGTATCGACATGAATTATCTAGCTCAGGGGTCTTCAAACTTGGCCCTTTTATGACTTGTGGACTTCAACTCCCAGAATTCCTCAGCCAGCATGCCTGACTGAAGAATTCTGGGAGTTGAAGTCCACAAATCATAAAAGGGCCAAGTTTGAAGACCCTTGTCTTAAATCTAACAAACAAAATGGAGGCTGGCTGAGGAATTCTGGGAGTTGAAGTCCACAAGTCATAAAAGGGCCAAGTTTGAAGACCCCTGATTTCTAGCTGGTCATTGTTTCTTGAGAAGGATCTCTTCAGAGGTATCTGGATGGGATGAGAGAACTGCATGATGGGAGACTTCTCAACTGGCATCAGCTATCAGGATGCAAGAGCATGGTTGCGCATGTGCTCTGTGATGACGTCACCACCTGTATGTTGTGTATGTTATTTTTGTATCATCTGCATTTATATTTTACTTCATTGTCTATTTGTGACAGCACAAAAAAGCTAAAACTACATCTCAGGAATAAAAGGGAGAACAAGATGAAACATCCCCACATTTAAGAATTCAGACAGGAGATTTGAACACTTAGAATGCTAAGAATGAAAGTATTGCAGGATGTTACATTTTTCACCCCTGTTCACTTGGGGGAAACAAAACATGAAAAGAGAAAAATTTTAGAGTGATATACATAAAGTACCATTGCAAATTGTTGATTCAAGATGATAGCAGGCAGTCATGTATAAACAAGCAGTCTGACAAAGAAGAAAAGGAATGAGGCATAAAACTAGCTTTTTAACTACAAGCTTGAAATGGGACCAATGTTAAATATCTAGCAAACTTCATATAACTTAATTAATACATAAGTAAATAAACAAACATTAGTTAGTTAGTCATTCAACACTTAGGAGACTGAAACCTGGGGGGACTGAACCCTTAGGAGACTAAAAAGATATGAAGAACAGTTGCAGGAACTGGGTATGTCTAGTCCAGGGGTAGGCAACCTTGGGTCTTTTATGACTTGTGGACTTCAACTCCCAGAGTTCCTGAGCCAGCATGGCTCAGCTTAGAAACCTCTCACTTTTCCCTCAGCGTGGCTGGCTCAGGAATTCTGGGAGTTGGAGTCCACCAGTCATAAAAGAGCCAAGGTTGCCTACCCCTGGTCTAGTCTAATGAAAAGAAGGACTTGATAGCAGTATTCCAATATTTGAAGAAGAGGGGGGGGGTCAACCTATTCTCCAAAGCACCTGAGGGCAGGACAAGAAGCAATGGGTGGAAACTAATCAAGGAGAAATCCAACCTACTGTAGAACTAAGGAGAAACTTCCTGACAGTTAGAACACTTAATCAATGGAACAACTTACCTCCAGAAGTTGTGGGTGCTCCAACACTGGAGGGTTTTAAGAAGAGATTGCACAATCATTTGTCTGACATGATATAGGATTTGGATTAGAAGACCTCCAAGATCCCTTCCAACTCTGTTATTCTATTACTTGCATAATATTTGATTTCCCTACAAATAATTATCAGAATATCAAGGATTGATAGTTTTTTCTCCTCACTAAAACCATTAGAAACAACCCATCTGGGAGAAAAAATTAGTCGTTTGACTCTAAGGATGCATAACAAGCAGAGATAGAAGCAGCCTTCTCACCAACCACATTTAATTAATTAACTACCTTTAAAAAAAATAAAGAAATGTACAAATTGCCACCCAGAATCACATTCTTTTTGTGGGCAGTGCAGCTATAGAGAGCCATTAAATAAAAGAAACAATGTCATAACAAGGAAATTATGAAACCCATCCTTCCCTGGCTATTAATTAGATGTTAGCTATTTATGAGCTAACAATGGGGAGAGACAAAAGAAAGGAGGTAATTAATGAGAATTAAATGCAAGCTATGTACCAGAATGCTATTCCAACATGAAACTACCTCAGCACTTTTGAAATAAATGCAAAGGTGGGATTAAGATGTGACTATGGAGTGTCATGCTTTGGGGTGGCCATCTTCCCTTTTTTTTAAAACAGACATCCCTGGTGCATAAAGAATACATATATATATATATATATATATATATATATATATATATATATACCGTAAATGCCGGTGTATAAGACGACTTCCGCGAGCGCTGAAATCGGCGCCAAAGACGGGGGTCGTCTTATACGCCGAGTCGTCTTATACGCCGGAAATACTGGTAGTTTCTGGCGTATAAGACGACGTTCTAGGAATGCGGCCCGGCTATAAAGACGGGGGTCGTCTTATACGCCGGGTCGCCTAATACACCGGCATATACGGTATATATATTCACTAGATATAAGACCAAAAACTCGACTCTTGGGTACATTCATGATAAAATCCGAAAATAAATCGATCAACAAGAGAAATAATAAAACAGTTTTTAATAACCGAGCTTTCGTTGGGATTCCCAATGAGTGGAGATAGACGGAGGGTGGATCCACAACGCACGGAACAACATTATGCCGTTTCCCATATGAGAAGGAAGAAAGATAGTTCTAATGATATGGGACTGGCAACTATTGAAAAGGTTAGTGAAGTGGAAAATAAGAAAGATGGTGATAGACCCCAATTAATAATGGTCGGCATCAACGATGGGGGGGGGAAGGGAGAACCTCCCCCTCAGCCCATATACAGCGGGGTGAGGGAGGAGAGAGACAATCAGCATGTGAGGGGAAGGGAATCCCTCTCAGCCTCAAGACTAATGCGGAAAATACTTACGGTCGAATAAAGGAAATGAGACATGGTGACGTATGTGAAACATCTAAGGCACAACACAACCAGCTGGGCCCGTTAACACGTTCTAGAAGCCAGATGCAGGCTATTAACATCTTATAAAAGCACATCCCCCAGCGTCTACCTTTTAGAACCCTGACAATGTTGGATGAATCCCAACGAAAGCTCGGTTATTAAAAACTCTTTTATTATTTCTCTTGGTGATCAATTTATTTTCGATTTTATCATGAATATACCCAAGAGTCGAGTTTTTGGTCTTATATCTAGTATGTGTGTATATATATATATATATATATATTTGTTTTCTGAGGTTTTCGCGGGTAACCCCCACCAAAATCCAAGACAAAGAACAAGAAAACGGCAAAGCCCTCCTCCCATACATAAAAGGCACCACAGACAGAATCAGTAAGATCCTTCATAAACACAACATCAAAACAGCATTCTGCACAAACAGAAAAATATCCACCATCCTTAGAAACCCCAAAGATAAAATTGAATTAGAAAATCAAGGAGTATACGAAATCCCATGCACCACTTGTCCCACCACATACATCGGACAAACCAACAGAAGAATAAGTGCACGCATTGAAGAACATAAGAACTCAGTCAAAAAAGAGGAACCAACATCTTCCCTGGTCCAACACCTTAAAGCCACAGGACATGAAATTGACTTTAAAAATACCAGAACCATTGCCAAAAGTGAACATTTTAATAACAGAATAATCAGAGAAGCCATCGAGATAGAAAAACGCCCACACAGCATGAACAAGCGAGATGATACCTCCCGCCTACCAGCCATTTGGAAACCTGCCCTTATTGACAAACGACTCCCTAACCCCAAAATCTTAAACCCCTCTGCAACTCAGACTAACCTGAGCACAACCAAACAGAACACTCCCCCAGCCAATCAGAGCACAGCCAAGCCCCTAACCATTCAGAACACACCTCCACCCAATCAGAACACAGCCAAGCTCCCATCCAATCAGTTCATACCCTCACTGGCAGTTAAAAGGAAGAAACAGCTAAAACCACACATTGCTGCTCAAAGCAAGAAGCTAAAAACACCAGCCTGAAGATGACGAATGTGACTTCGTCGAAACGTTGCCAAGACACTTCCAATTTTACGCGGGAGAAAACCCGAACAACCAAAGACCTATATATATATATATATATATATGCGTGTGTGTGTGTGTGTGTGTTCTTTATGCACCAGGGATGTCTGTTTAAAAAAAAAGGAAGATGGCCACCCCAAAGCATGACACTCCATAGTCACATCTTAATCCCACCTTTGCATTTATTTCAAAAGTGCTGAGGTAGTTTCATGTTGGAATTGCAGTCTGGTACATATTTATATACTGCAAGCTATGTATATACATATGTATGTATATATACTGCTCAAAAAAAATAAAGGGAACACAAACATATAGGATCCTATACGTTTGTGTTCCCTTTATTTTTTTTTGAGCAGTATATATATATATATAGATACATACATACATACATACATACATACATACATACATACATATATATTAAACATAATTTTTAGACATTTTGTAATTGACTGATGCAAATTTTTATCGATGTGCAGATTTTCCAAGCTTTTTCGGTATGGCACCCAGTGTGTGGATAACAGTTCGGACAACAATCATCAGTTTCTGCCATGATCTTTCCATTTTGATTTTCAAATCTTGATACTTTGTGATCTTCTCCAATTCTTTGTCTTCTATTCTACTGCCTTCTGCCATTGCCACATCAATTATTCACACTTTCTTCTTTTCAACCACAGTTAAATCTGGTGTGTTATGAGCCAAGCCTTTTTCCGTTTGTATTCAGAAATCTCACAATTATTATGATTATTATTCGTTATGTGTAGCCATTTGCTCAGTGATAGGATCATCGCCTTTGCATGCAGGGAAATTTTAAGTGTAACTGAGAAATTATCTTAGTTTCAGGTCTCTGGTTTACAACTCAAAAGCCAATTGCAATATTCAACCTTCCAAAACTGGGTGTGGCTGCCATTTAAAGGCACAGAATCTTGTCTTAGGCAAAGCCTGAGGATTCATATGTCCATTCTCTCTTTTTAACATAGAAAGTAGAACAATAGGATTGGAAGGGTCTTCTTGAGGTCTTCTAGTCCAACCTCCAATACTATTCCAGACAAATGACTATCCAATCTCTTCTTGAAAATCTCCAGGAATGGAGCACCCACAACCTCTGAAGGCAATCCTTTCCATTGATTAATTGTTCCGATGGCCAGGAAAATTTGTCCTTACTTCTAGGTTGAAATCTCTTTGTGATAAGCTTCCATCCCTTATTTCTTGTCCTACCTTCAGATGTTTTGGAGAACAGGTCAATCCATTCTTCTCTGCAACAACCCCTCAAGTGCTGGAAGACTGCAGTCATAACACTTCTAGTCATTCTATTCTTTTTCTGTGATTCCAGTTCAAGTACTCAAATCAAGAGCCTTCAAAGAAGGCCTGCACAAGTGCTTCTTACATCTCAGCCACGCAGTTTCTTAAGAGTCTTTTCTCCCTATGTTACAGGTTATAAGTAGGATGGAACTGCAGGTTTCTGTCCAGATATTAAGACTTCTTTGAGAGAAGAAAAAAAGAAGTACAGTACAAACTTATTTGCCTATCTTATTTGTTAGTCCTAGTCCTCTAGCAGATCTCTCCTCTTCAGTTGTTGTTGTTGTTAGTTGCAAAGTCGTGTCCAACCCATCGGGACCCCATGGACAACGTTCCTCCAGGCCTTCCTGTCCTCTACCATCTTCTGGAGTCCATTTAAGCTCATGCCTACTGCTTCAGTGACTCCATCCAGCCACCTCATTCTCTGTCGTCCCCTTTTTCTCTTGCCCTCCATCTTTTCCAGCATCAGGCTCTTCTCCAGGGAGTCTTCTCCAGCACCATAGTTCAAAGGCCTCAATTCTTGGCACTCAGCCTTTCTCAGGCCATGTTATTTTAAAGAAATCTACACTCCATGAAAAAAAAAAAGCCTTCTAATGGTATGTAATATTATTTCAAAGAATCCAAATGCTTTGTTTTCTTCCTCTGTAGGCCCATGCATGCTATCTTTTAAGTATAATTCTCGGCACTTAACAAGCAACCCCTTGCTCAAAGTAGCATTTTAAATTTTCCTATAAATAATTGGCAATGAGAAGATTTACAGTGCAGTGCAGCACAAGCTGTCTTTCCACATTTCTGTAGAAAAAAAACCCAGCACAAAGGAAGTCAAGAGACTGAATTTCCACTCATGAAATCACTTCAGGGACAAGGTAGAAGAAAAGGTTGCCAACTAAATTATGCATTTTCTGTAGCACACATCACTCAATGACATGTCATGGACTACTTCTTAAAAGACTATGGGGAGACACGGCACACAGAGAGGAAAAATTACATAACAGGCTCAAGTCATTGAGTCTTGCTCCCTTGGAACCTGTTCACAAAATAAGGTTAATTAAAAAATTTCCAAGAGAGTCATACAGTTTCCGAAATGCACATACCAATGGATTGAATCTTCAAAATTTCGAACGCAAGGCTAAAATGTTTACTGGTCCCATTCAAAGCTTATCCACAAAGCTTATCCCATTCAAAGCTTATCCATTTTGATAGAATCAAGATCATGTGAAATATTAATACCACTTTACAATGCCTTGGTTAGGCCACACTTGGAATACTGCATCCAGTTTTGGTCACCGTGATGTAAAAAAGATGTTGAGACTCTAGAAAGAGTGCAGAGAAGAGCAAGAAAGATGATTAGTGGACTGGAGGCTAAAACATATAAGAAACGGTTGCTGGAATTGGGTATGTCTAGTTTAATGAAGAGAAGGATGAGGGGGGACAGGATAGCAGTGTTCCAATATCTCAGGGACTGCCCCAAAGAAGAGGGAGTCAAGCTATTTTCCAAAGCACCTAAAGGCAGGACAAGAAGCAATCTATGGAAACTAACCAAAAAGACAAGCAATCTAGAACTGAGAAACTTTCTGACAGTTAGAACAATTAACCAGTGGAACAACCTGCCTCCAGAAGCAGTGAATGCTCCAACACTGGAAGTTTTTAAGAAGAGACTGGACAGCCATTTGTCTGAAATGGTATAGGGTTTCCTGCCTGAACAGGGGGTTGGACTAGATGACCTCCAAAGTCCCTTCCAACTTTACTACTACTACTACTACTACTACTACTACTACTACTATTATTATTATTATTATTATTATTATTATTATTTACCATAGATATGTGATGGGAGGGTATGATTGAGTCTGCATTGACACAGGTCAACATTCAACACAAAAGCACGATGCACTAGTGAAAGAATACAGCACACTTATGAACAATTCACTGCTACCTTCCTCATTTATCAGCAGAAAGACTCAAATCCAGGAAACCCCCACTGACACCTGCACAACATATGCTCAACAATTTGAACATCAATTCTCAGTGGAAAGACAAATGGGTCATTGAACGCCCAGTCATAGGAAGATATATAAATCACCCCACACAAATGGTGTCAGGCTTTGAACTACCATGTCAGCAGTGGACAATCCTGAATAGGATCCATACCTCACACGACATCTGCTGGGACTCTCTGTATAAATGGGGCATAGTATCATCCCCTCAGTGTGATTGTGGGATCCTACGTCAAGCTGTAGATCGTATTGTGACTGTGTCGTGGTTCTGATAGATAGGGACAAATAAATCAGAACTCTGAGGCTAGAAGCTTCCTCAAAGAACATGTTTATTGGTTACAAAATATCAGCATGGTCGAAAGTGAAACCAAGTCTAAAATTCCCTCCCAAACGTTACACTGTTTCAAAGTCAAACTTCTCACCCCAGTGCTATGCAATCATCTATGTTCCCCAATGTTATAGTTTGGCAGGCTTTCTAACAATATGCTCACCCCTCTAATATAACCAATAGAATGACCTTGTTTCCCAGGGGACAAAGAATTGTTTAGACTAGCAAAGATACTCCACACACACCCTTTCATGTGGCAACCTAGCACAAGCAAGATGGCTGCAACCAGGTTTGTTATAGAGTTGACAGACTGGCTGTAAGCTGAGGGCATATACCAGTCCAGTATATGATTTTTTTAAAAAAAATATAAATGATGCTGTGCTTCAATGATTAGATGGCCTAGAGCAGTGATGGTGAACCCATGGCATGCGTGCCAGAGGTGGCACTCAGAGCCCTCTCTGTGGGCACATACGCCGTCACCCCAGCCCTGCCTCCCCCATGGCCCCTCCCTCACCAGCAGTCCCCCCAGAGGAGATTTGCTCCCAAGCATGGCCCGCATGGAGCCAAAGACATGGCAGCTGGGCAGTGCGGACAAGACTCTGCCCTTGTGCCCCATCGCATGCAGATGATGCTGTGGGGCACAGACAGAGGGTGTGGCTGCCATGGCACTGCTGGGCTGTCTGGGTGATCTGTGATGGACCATGAGGCGGTGGGTGGCTGAGTGGGTGGGGCAGGGCAGAATGGGGGCAGGCAGGGTGGAGGTGGGTCTAGTTTTGGGGCATTCAGTCTCTAAAAGGTTCGCCATCACTGGCCTAGACATTGGTATTTAAACATAGATCTTTTCAGCATTTATATGTTATTGGCTTCTACTAATCTAGATTAAATGTTAATATATTATTGCTAGTCCATGTATGATATGTCACACACAAATAAATAAATAACATTCAACAGATCAATCAAAAACATTGGGATTGGCACAAAGCAAATTGAAACAGAATTCAATTTCTGCCACAAGATAGAAGGGGTCAGGTTGTTCACCAGAGCACCAGAGGAAAAGACAAGAAACAATGGTTGGAAACTGATCCAGGAGAGAAGCAACCTGGATTTAAGGAGAAATTTCCTGACAGTGAGGACAATCAACCAGTGGAACATTCTACCCCCAGAAATCATGGGCACCCATCACTGGAGATCTTTAAGAAGAGACTAGACAATCACCTGTCTGAGATGGTGTAGGTTCTCCTGCTTAAGCAGGGAGCTGGACTAGAAGACCTCCAAGGACCCTTCCAGCTTCTATTCTATTCTATTCTATTCTATTCTATTCTATTCTATTCTATTCTATTCTATTCTATTCTATTCTATTCTATTCTATTCTTCTATTTTATCTTCTTGACAACATCAAGTGTCAGCAATCATTCCGTCTTCTTTCCCTAATTCTATCCAGAAATGAGGTGGCGGCAGATTCGTTTCTTTAATAACATCATTGCAAACATCGAAACAAGAAGATTGGTCCATTTAGAGCACAGGAGCCAAGAAAACCAACCAACCAACCAACAAACAAACAAACCAAGTAATATATTAGGCAAAATGATCTTCATTTTGTCATCAACAATCAGTATGAGCCTCTGTTTAATCCCCTTCAAAATGGCAAAAATAAGAAATGGGTCAGAGAGCAAGATATTCCCCAGCCTAGTATGGATCTGCACACAGAGCAAACATTTCCACAGCACAGCCAAGAGATTTCTGCTCAGTGAGCTAGGATGATATTAGCTGTAATGATTTTTTAACATCAAGCAGTGCACATATCCAGACAAAAGCATGGTAGCCTACTCTATCACTCCCAGAACCTTCTTTCCAGGTTTAATGGACCAGGTTCATTGTGCTCTTTCCACAAGCCTAATGGCATGTACTGAACATAAATGACCCTTTGACAATAGACTATTAGCTGGCTAAAAATGTGTGGGTAAGCCAAAAGATTCTGCCTTAAGTGCCATTAAGCCAGTGTAAATACATCTTTGATTTGCTTTCTTCTGAACGTAAAAATGGAGGCAATCTTCAGTTCTGGTGCTAAAGAGAAGTCATAAGGAAGATTTATCCATGCCCATTTTTTTTTTAATGCTTAACATTACCAACCATTGTTAGCTGACCTGTATGTTCATGGCAGTCCTAATTTTCACCATTGTTTGAGCGTAGCAATTTTCATCTGAGCATGGGCTGAATCCAGCCTGAAAGCACAATGCACCATGTATTTAAAAAAACAAGCAAAATTCACTCCTCCATGCACTAATGAAACATTAAGAAGAAGAAAAAGCCAACTCAAAGAACATAAAAAAAACCCTAGAAGCTCATTCTTCATTATTGTAACAATGGCATGTTTCGTGATTTGGTCCACCCCACCATGGAGTACTAAGGAAAGGCCAGGATTCTGTTTCCCTGGTCCCAAAACTTACACATTTCACGGAAAGAATCCACATTGGATTCGTTGGCATTTCTCGTAATACAAACTTATTTAGCACAAATGCAAGTAAAAAAACAGCATACAGTAAATATGGTATGGTTGCCATCCGATTCAAATTCCTCATCATGTTTCCAAAAGGAATTCAGAGCATAACCAAGATAGTTGTAGGAAGAAGACCCAGTCATTTCATCTCCCTTTCAGACAGAGGTTCATGATGAGCATGCTCTGCCATAGTCTCAGCTCCTAGTGAGAAAGGAAAATTATCTCATTCTTGGGCTGAGCTGGATAAAATCCACATTTTCTGGATTGCGCTTGGTCTCATAATATGGATAACATAACATTCGTCCCAAAGATGTCTTCCCTAACTCTCCAGCAATATTTTGGGAAACAAGGGATACAAAACCTCCCTGTAATCCCTTAATTCAGAGTAGAATCAGGGTGACTGGATGGAGCTGACCATTTACTGGCCGGATGCCCTTCCCAATGCTTATGGAGGACTCACAGCAAAAAAAAAAAAAAAAAAAAAATCTTTTTGCCCTAGGAGAGAAATATCTGCTGCTCCCTAGGATTGAAAATCTTCCAAATGAGAGGCTAGAATCTTCACCATTAGGCTGCTCCAACAAGGGATACAACGGCCATTTATTTTGGTCTTTTACATCTCAATGATTGCAAAAGGGAGTTTAATATCTCGGGAAAGAAGCATCCTTGAAGACATCAGTGGCTAATCCCCATTGCACTGCTTCTAAAAATATAATATGGCTACATCTACATAGGGATCATAAATCCAACTCCGCTAAGGGTATCTAAAATGTTTTTATAATTTGGCAACTTACATCTTTTTTTCCCCCATAATATTAATGGTAGCCATCAAATAGAGAAGGCATGGCTGAAATGAATAGATATATCTGCTAATGGACCTATGAAAGAGGCAAACATTTTGACTACTGATTGATTGGAAGGCTAGCCCACTTTGAATGCAGATTGCTGTGCTCCAGTGTGTGACCTGCAATGTAAGCTTTATTCTGACTCTCAAATGAGCAGTGAGTTTTCTAGAACAATTTCCCTCACCTGAGGTTATATATTAGTGGCCAGAAATGCTCCTTTTAATACTTAGTTTGTTTTAATTAAAGCATTTCCTTTTTTTAATCAGCTTCTACAAAGATGCCATATGTTGCGTATAGCATCCATCATATTTGTTGGACAGTGTTTGAGAACAAGCAAACAGCTGAGAAAGCATTTGGCAGAACAAAATTTGCATCCATCAATGTTTTTGTGACTTGTGAACTATGTATATATATATATATATATATATATATATATATATATATATATATATATATATATATATATATGTAGGTTTTTGGTTATTCGGGTTTTCTCCTGCGTAAAATTGGAAGTGTCTTGGCAATGTTTCGACAAAGTCCCATTCGTCACCTTCAGGCTGGTGTTTTCGGCTTTGTGCTTCTAGGAACAAGAAGCCGAAAACACCAGCCTGAAGATGACAAATGGGACTTTGTCGAAACGTCGCCAAGACACTTCCAATTTTACGCGGGAGAAAACCCAAATAACCAAAGACCTACATACAAGCACCCGCGAAAACCTCAGAAATATATATATGTATATATTTACACACAGATTAAAGTGGGGTAAGTGAAAGGTGATTTTGCTCATAATAGTCATCCATTTCAAAGTCACACATTTCAGCACTGATATTTAGACAGGAGTCAAGCATTCATCCTGGAATGACAGATGCCAGTGGTTTTGCCACCATTGTTAATGGCCTTTTGTTCTTTATTTCATTTTATTTGTGTGTTGTTGTTCTTTTACAAAAAATAGGCCATAATTCCCTCTAAATACTGATAAGTGGTCCCTGCATGGCCTATCTTTATTATCCCATTCTTAGTAATTTTATTTTTAGATTATGAAACCTACATCATAGGTAAGCAGCTTGTTGTCCAGATGTTTAGGATTTCAATATCTGCATGGCACGGTCACAGAATGATGGAAGGTATACTCCGCAATTTCTGAAGGGCACTTGTCTTCAGCTGTGTTGTATTCAAAATTAGAGGAAACTGATATTTTTAAAAGATGTGAACACACACACACACACACACACACACACAACACACACAGACAGAATTTTACTCAACACTCTGAGAAATCTATCTAAAACATCAGATGATTTAGATCAGATGCTTGCTTTCTCGTCTTTGTTCAAGCAATCTTATGCCTAAGTATAATTGCTTTTTGCTTGATGAAATTAAATAAAAGCTAATCAGTATTAATCACATTTTCCAGTTATACATTTTAGGTAAATAGCAATTAGCACATTAGTCAAGAAAGAAAAATAACATGCCATATTTATGGCACATACTATTTTATTGCTCAGACCTGAAAGTTACACGTAGATTAACAATCAGCTGTTATTATGTTATGACAAATTCTGGTATTTGTTGAAATTATCTGGGGAAATAGGAACATATATGAAGCCCTTACTGCATTGTTAAAATTGTTTAGTGTCTGGGATCTCTAAAATTAAAATAAATTATAGAATTTTCCCTGAAATGCATTCATTCAATAATAGTTAACCATTATATTTGAGAATTTTAAGAGTTCTCATCCCAGAATAGCAGAAGACAACTAGATTCGAAACTCTGAATTAGGAGGATTGAAAAAGATCCAATGTCAATATGTGTTCATGCACTGGCATTTCAGAGCTGGAAACATCATAATTAACAATGTAGTCATATGCAAGTTTCTATATAATAATATGATACAAAAAAGCAACGTGGGTCATGTTTTGCTTAATATGTCATTAGAAACAGTTGTGTTAGGAACCTTTATCAACATAGAGCACTGCACCTTTTGTTCTGTGGGAAGAATCCAGAGAAAGAAATATTTTGGGGAATATTAAAAAGGCAGAATATATTTCCCCAAAGGATTTAAAGGCAGAAACCAACACACACACCCCACCCCAGTCTTTCTGCCCCAGACAGAAACCAGGTCTGCAGAAATACAGATGTGATAATCTTGTCAGAAAGATTGGGACCAGGAAGCTGGAATTAGAAAGACAAAGATCTCTAGAATCAGCACCAAAAAAATCCAACACAGGACATAGCCATCAGCCACACCCCCAGGGAAGCGGGATATGACCTTTGGGACATAATAGGATTAACCCACAACCATCAGAATACCAGAAAGGCACACTCAGACTCAGGTCAAAGTTCATGCCACAGGAACAACTCCAAACAAAAGCCCAGGAAGGTATAAAAACCCACTCCCTGCTACATGTGGTCAGTTTTTTTTTTTTTCCAGAGCCATCTTTCTGTCTGGCTCTGCTCTTCAATAAACTACAACCTTCTTTCTAAAGCAATCTCCATGTTTGTTTATTCCCAGCTTGGACTGGACCCTGATGAAGATTTTTCTTTCAACAGTTCACCAATCATATAAAAGCATCCCTTTTTCGTGAGTCTGTAATTCCTTAATTTGGGATAGATTCAGGGTAAACTGGATGGAGCTGAGTGTTTACTGGCGGGATACCCTTCCTGATGCCACATGGAGTTCACAGCAGTTTTGCTTCTTCAATCGTATAGTTAAGAAAAATCAACTGGCTGCCCTTCACAACCAACCTCAAGTTGGTTGTGAAGGCTGGCAGATTGGTAGGCATCAGTTTATCGCTCAATGAATTTCACAACATGAGAAACTCTGGAAATGGCAACTTTGTCCAAGTAACTACAAAGGCAAAGTCATTTTCCTCTCTGAAATCAGACACCAGAGTGAGAAATCTCCACACCAACCTGGCCACCATGTTGGTTTGGGTCTCATTTTTCCAGTCTCACAACCCAGCCAAACAAGGTTGGGAAAGATCAAAAGATGTCAAAGATGCTCAGTTACCCAATTGCTCCACTATCCTCAAGGGAGATGCTTAGACAGATCAGTCAAACTCTTACCTTCTATTGAAATCAAAGATGAAGCTGGAAAGATGATGGGTAGTTTCCTCCATCTTTAGTGCCATCCTGCCTAGTTGAAGCTCGCAGGATACTCGGATATGCTGAACCTGTCTATCACCAGAATTTTCCAGATTCTCCATGGTGGTGCAGTGGTTAGACTGCAGTATTGCAGGATGACTCTGCTCACTGCCAGGAGTTCGATCCTGATGGGGCTCGAGGTTGACTCAGCCGTCCATCCTTCTGAGGTCGGTAAAATGGGGATCCAGATTGTTGGGTGCAATACGCTGACTCTGTACTTTACTACTGTAAAGTACCATGGAGCGGTGTATATAGTTCAATAAGTTTAAGTGTTATTGCTATTGCTAATTATCTATCAGGAAAAAAGAAAACATCTTAAAACCATTTCCCCTAGTGTAGGGAGGGGGAAAAAACCCAGACATTTCTAAAATGTCATTCAAGATTTCATTGGCAATAACCATATTTAAAATATCACTCTTCCAGCATAAACATAATTAGACACAAAGGGAACTCCTTGTCCAAGTCAAATCCTGCCAAATAACTCTGGAAAACTTTCTCAACTGTTCGAAGATCTACTTATGAGACCAAACGTCTCCACAACACTCAGCTGTGGTGAGAGAGATCACCATTTGCTCTATTTCCATGTTCAACACATTCTGTTCTCTCATAAGAGATAAAAAGGAATACTAATATTAAGATGCTTGACATTATATCAAAAAAACCCGAGCTTCCTGCCATCAAAACACATTTTCCCATAATAGAAGTAAAATGCATATCACAATATGACCTCCAATGATATTATTCAAATAATATTATTTTTCTCCCTGGAGTTGGAAAAATATTTTCCGATCAAACTTATAAGCAGTAAACATATACTTGTTCTTTGCAGAAAGAAGCAAATGAAGGTTGACAGTAATAGCTTGGAGAAAACAGACCCACATCAGATTGAAATAATACGTCAATAAGAAGTTGATAATAAAGAATGTTATAGAAAAATTCTCTAGGAACTTATTTAAAGTTGTTCAAGAAAACTGACATTGAGATATCTCGGGGAATTATAGGAAGTGAAATTAAGAACAACTGGATATTCTATCTATCTATCTATCTGTCTGTCTGTCTGTCTGTCTGTCTAGCTATCTACCTACCTACCTACCTACCTTTTTCTATCTATCTACCTACATATCTATCTATCTATCTGTCTGTCTGTCTGTCTATCTCTATCTATCTATCTATCTATCTATCTATCTATCTGTCTGTCTGTCTGTCTGTCTGTCTGTCTGTCTGTCTGTCTGTCTGTCTGTCTATCTGTCTGTCTCTCTATCTATGACTGCCTATCTATCTCTATCTATCTATCTATCTATCTATCTATCTATCTATCTATCTATCTATCTATCTATCTACCTACCTACCTACCTACCTACCTACCTACCTACCTACCTACCTACCTATTTCTATCTATCTACCTACCTATCTGTCTGTCTGTCTGTCTGTCTGTCTCTGTCTATCTGTCTGTCTGTCTGTCTGTCTCTCTATCTATCTATGTCTATCTATCTATCTATCTATCTATCTATCTATCTATCTATCTATCTATCTATCTTCTATCAAACTTCTTAACCAATCATCTCACTCTCAGAGATAATATATAATAATAGATGTAATTTAATCTATTATATTACTCTTTGCAAGATGTATAGCAACAAGCTATCATTGTATTAGGACTACTAGTTCCTTTCATTTGTAGCCTAACCTAGTTCTGTGAATAAGGAAGGACTGGCATTTATTCTAAGAATTTTGCTCAAATAACTTGACTTCTTTGAAGATTTGAATGTGGGAGAGAGGAAAATAAAAAAAAAAAAAACGATTGTAGCTCCAATGTCTGGTTTGCTGCTCCTTTTATCATCCTTATGAACAGCTCTGTGGTCCAATATTTTTTTGATCTTCTCAAGTTAGGCAAACTGAGCCTTTGCTTCAGTTAGCAAAAGTTAGGCTTATCCATCCCCCCCACCAATCCCCGTCTCCTTCCTTTTACTTTTAGTTGTCTTCCTTATCCAAATACTGGGACAAAATAAGACAATGATCAATGAACTAAACACTCAGGACAGTGTTGAAAGTCTCCACAATTGTGAAAGTCTCCACAATTAAAACTCACCCGGAAGAATTAACATGCCAGGGAAGAGCATCTTTTCAATTTGCATTTGACTAATATAAGTAAATAGGTCTTCCATTTTCCCAAGAAGAACCTGATTGGAAATTCTAAGTGACCTGATCCTAGGTTATCTGCCAGGGCAGCTAGGGCTGATTCCCTTATAAAAGTGGAGCTTTTCCAGAGAAGATCTAAATAATGAGCATCATTCAACAGTGTCTGAAATTGTGATGCACATATTCATTTCTGAAAAGAATAGAATGGAATGGAATGGAATGGAATATGGAATGGAATGGAATAGAATAGAATAAGGAGTAGAGTAGAGTAGAGTAGAGTAGAGTAGAGTAGAGTAGAGTGGAGTGGAGTGGAGTGGAGTGGAGTGGAGTGGAGTGGAGTGGAATGGAATGAAATGAAATGGAATGGAATGGAATATGGAAGGAATAGAATAGAATGAATAGAGTAGAGTAGAGTAGAGTGGAGTGGAGTGGAGTGGAGTGGAGTGGAGTGGAATGGAATGGAATGGAAAAATGGAATAGAATGGAATGGAATGGAGTGGAGTGGAGTGGAGTACAGTACAGTACAGTACAGTACAGTACAGTACAATACAATACAATACAATACAATACAATACAATAACAGAGTTGGAAGGGACCTTGGAGATCCAACGCCCTACTCAGGCAGGAAAGCCTATACCATTTCAGACAAATGGCTGTCCAGTCTCTTCTTAAAAACTTCCAGTGTTGGAACATTCACCACTTCTGGAGGCAGGTTGTTCCACTGGTTAATTGTTCTCACTGCCAGGAAATTTCTCCTTAGTTCTAGGTTGCTTCTCTCCTTGATTAGTTTCCATCCCTTGCTTCTTGTCCTGCCCTTAGCCTTAGCCCCACATTATTATCAACTTGACTAATGGGAACTTACAGCTGGCAAGCCCAAGTTAACACTCCACATTCTTTAAGCTGACTTCTGCTTGTAGGATTTTGAACCATTCGGTGTGTTTGCAAAGCCGCTATGTCTGAAAGAATCTACAGGGCTGCTTTCATTGACAGGAAGGCAGCGTTCGTGCCAGCATCTCCTGTGAAGAAGGCCCTTGTCACCTGCAGGTCAATAAGTAGATTATGCAAAATGCAAAGAGACAGCATATTGTAGTTTTAACAGGAAAAAAAAGGACCTGGTTCTCCTCTTATTTTTCCATGGATATACAATACACATTACAAACCAATTTCTTTCCCTCGTCCTAGTTAGGTCCTGCATTCTTTTGTTAATTTCATTCTGTTTTTATTTATAACTCACTTTAAAAAACAAAACAAAACAAAACTGTGTTTTCTGGATAATGATAAAATCATTCCCAACTCTTTGCCCCAAGAACCCCCTTTTTCTTTTCCCTCATATCAATTTGTAGGGTTTATAGTTCACCCAATTGTCCTGCTGGGAAACATTAATACAAATCGGGCTGGCCACATTGAAATCTGATAACTTCACCAGCCTGGTGTCTATATGTGATAGGAGCTTATTCCAAAACTGAGCGAATTATGCAAAATGGAAGCCCCAAAGAGAGACCCCAGCCCTCTCCTGAGAACAAAATAAATATTCCCATTTATTTATTACTATCTAGACTACAGGAGAGATATTTTTAGAAGCAGAACATGGTAGGAGAAAGGGGTATCTTTAACACACACAATTGGGTGGCCTGTATTGAGAACTCTATGGTGGCGAACCTACGGCACACGTGCCACAGGTGGCACTCGGAGCCCTCTCTGTGGGTACATGTGCCGTCGCCCCAGTCCTAGGCCTTCAGCTGAGTTTTATAAAAGCTTGTCGTTTTAGGCCTCCACCCCCATTTGCAAAAAAAAAAAAAAAAAGGTTCAATCAATCAATCAATTTCAACTTCTCACCGGAAAAAAAACAATCTCGCAAAGTTGGAATTGATTGATTGAACTTTTTAGTCCCACCCAGTCTGCCGTTATCACCACAGCTACACCCACCCAATGGGCCACGCCCAGGCAATTGGCCACACCCACCCAATGGGCCACACCCACCCAATGGGCCACGCCCACCCAGCACCCGACGACACATAAGTGGATTTTGGGTTGCAGTTTGGGCACTCGGTCTCTAAAAGGTTCGCCATCACTGGTCTAACTACTCCCCCTGCTTGGTTTTAAAAACAACCATGTTGACTACCTGAAAGTTGATAGTTTAACATTGAGGGTGAAACTCTAGACTCAAAATTCCACAGAGATATGGAGTGGGTGTTATTGCAACAGGATGAGGATCCTCTTTTTTCAAAATAAATGCAATGGTGACCACACAGGGCACCAGAGATAAACATCAAATGTTCTTCCTTTGATTTTGACTGCATCTCAATCAGAGATGTCTGTTGACAGCAGTCTCATAATATTTTTGCTTTGAAACAGGCTTGGTCTAATTCCTTAGACTAGAGCTTTACACTGTATAGCAGCCTCTGATATTGATTTAGGCTTAATGAAGAGCAATGTCTCTGAAAAACACAGGAATATTTTCTCTCAAAGATTGCATATCCTCACAGAAATACAAGAACATGAAGAAAGAGAGAAGGAGAGGGAGAGAGAGAGAGAGAGGGAGGGAGGGAGAGAGGTAAGAATGCACACAAACCTCCAATCCTTTTTCCAATGCCCCCCAAATCATAAGAATAAAAAGAAAAGAAATACAGAAACAATATTTCACTCATGAAACTCTTGCCTATTGCAAAAAGTGGAAACATTGAATCAGGCCTATTGATTCACAAAGAGAGCTCAAAGGAGGTAATAGACAGATTAAAGAGAAGGGAGTAAAATTAATTACATTTGTTTGACAGGATTAAAACCCAAGGAAGTCAGTATTTTAGACCCATTGCTAGCCTTTGAGAAACAAGTAAACAAATCTAATAACAAAAGCACAAAAAGCAAGCCTCCAAATTACAAAATGTCCCAGAACTGCATGGTTCTGTTCATCAATAAACAGACCTTCTTTCTTAAGCAGCCTCCCTTTTATTCCCGGCTTGGAACCGGACCTGATTTTTCTTCCAACAATTGAAAGAGAGAGACAACTCACTACTGAGGGCACATACTGTAGAAAAGATTGTCATCTGTTTTTCACAGAGTCTAAAATTATTCTTCTCGTGCCCATTAACTAGAAGTAGCTCTGATATAAACCTATGAAATGTAAGATTCTATACCTTATTACCAGTTTCTACAGCTTTTTAATTTACATCTACTGGGCAAATTTAACTTCTCAACAAAACCTGCTCCGAAAGGGAGACAGAACTCTGAGAACTTTGGAATGATTCTGTGGCTCAGATCCAAATTCTAAATGTGTTAATAGAAAATATTATGTAAATGGATAGCTATTTTAGGAAGAAGATTACCATACGACTCATTTAAAAAAGGTAGCGAAGGCATTGCCACAAGATGGGGAAATGGGCATAGCTGCTAGTTAACTAGCAACATAAAACTATAACAATTTTATACATTTAAAAAAATGAATATGCTTTTGATTAAATTGATTCTCTGCTTGATCGGAGTCATTTTTATTATTAGATAGGTGGCTGTACAAACATGACAAAAATAATAAAATAAATAAAATAAAATAATAAAATAAAATAATAAAATAAAATAAAATAATAAAATAAAATAAAATAATAAAATAAAATAAAATAATAAAATAAAATAATAAAATAAAATAATAAAATAAAATAATAAAATAAAATAATAAAATAAAATAAAATGAAATAAAATAAAATAAAATATCCTACATATTGGTTGAACTAAAAATAACAACCCTGAACTAAAAAAAGAGTTCAGGTTCAGTGTAGTGGTTAAGGCACCAAATTAGAAAGTATCTGATAATCTGGTGATTAGAAAGATCATGAGTTCCAGTTCCGCCTTAGGTGATCTTGGGTCTGTCACTTTTGCAAGGTTGTTGATGCAGGAAAACTAAGAGGAGGAAGGAGTATTAGTATCCTAACCATCTTGAGTTATTTGTAAAAATAATAAAGGTGATAACAAACAAACAAACTCAAGCAAAATGTTGCATTTTCCATCTATTTCCTTATCTCCCAAATCACCCCTTTGTCCTTGGCAATTTTCACTCCCTTTTATGCTGTAGAGCAGGGGGTCTTCAAACTTGGCCCTTTTATGACTTGTGGACCTCAACTCCCAGAATTCCTCAGCCAGGCATGCTGGCTGAGGGAGTTGAGGTCCACAAGTCATAAAAGGGCCAAGTCTGAAGACCCCTGCTATAGAGAGAGATGTTAATAAGAAAACAAAAAGTCTCCCTCAAACTGGTCCACCTCAGTGGTAGGACTCGAATGTGACAAACGCCTGTGTATTTTTGTGAGTGTGAATGTGACTCTGGGTGTTCTTCATTTTACCTCCCCAACTCAGGGAGAGGCCAATACAGTGGCTTGTGATAGATAAAGCAACTATGTTGAAGGCAAGTGATCCATATCCTTGCTTGGCATTGCTAGTGCTAGTAAAGTGTCCAGTTCAGGGACCACTAGTTTACTTGTCTAGTATATAATACATTTGTGCCCCCTTCATTTGGAAAGAGGCAAATACAAATTCAGGCTGCCTGGGCTTGATTTTTCTCTTTGAATAAATTTGCTGCAATTTAGAGTTTTTTATTTATATATATATAAATTGTCTGCTTTTTTTTCCCCCAGGCTTAGTTTATTATATAATGTGCTCCAGTACTGATGTAAACTGATTCCAAGCAGCCATTTTTTAAAACATAAAAATGGGCCTTATAAAGCATAAAATAAAGCAGAGGCATAAATAGTTAAGATCCTGAGGGAGGAAGCTATTATAGCCCATAATCTGTGTTTCAGTGAGCTCCCTATTTCTAGAGATAACGTGTTGTAGGAACAGTATATTATGTGGGATAGTAAAAATTCTTAGAATTAATCCATATATTATGGTGATGTATTTTTTCTTTCCTGCATCATAAAATGCATCCCTTACAGAAACAAAAGTTCATCCTTTTGAATATTGCTTTGTTGTTCTTCCTTAGCTTTTTTTTAATTTATGGAAGCATGATTGCCGCGTGATTGGTGTTGACTTTGATGTGCTAAAAGAAGTAGTTATTTGTACAGTTATTTTCCTTGTCCCACAAAATAGTCATTCAAAATAGTTCTGACTGAATGTTTGAGGATTTTCTCTCCCCTTCAGTTTGATCCTTTGTTTATCCATTAATGACATCATTATGTTGCCAAGATAATTGGGCAGCCAAAATAATAATAATAATAATAGCAATAACAATAACAACAACAACAATAACAACACCCCGGACTTAACAATTGTCGATAAGAAAGACAAAAAAGTCTGGATAGTGAACGTGGCAGAGCCTGGAGGCAGCAGAATAGAAGAGAAAGAACTGGAGAAGATAACAAAATACAAAGACCTACAAATAGAAATAGAAAGACTGTGGCAAAAGCAAGCAAGGGCAGTACCAATAGTAATAGGCGCCTTGGGTGCAATCCCAAAACAACTGGAGCACCACTTGAACACCATTGGCATTGACAAATTCACCATTAGTCAATTGCAAAAGGCGGCCTTATTAGGAACTGCTTCCATCCTGCGACATTATCTGTAATACCATCAAACATCAACATCTGCCTATCCCAGGTCCTGGGTAAGGACTCGATAGATAGACAAAAATACCAAATCCAGTCTGAACATCTGGGTGATTATGTAATGATCAACAACAACAACAACAATAACAATAACAATAATAAAAAGTTGGAAGGGCCCCAGCCCTCTAATAATCTTTGTTGCCCTTTTCTGCAATCTTTCCAGAGTCTCTACATCTTTTTTTATAATTCGGTGACCAAAACTGGATGCAGTATTCCAGATGTGATTTTCCCAAGGTTTTATATAGTGGTACTAATATTTCACATGATCTTGACTCTCTTCCTCTGTTTATGCAACCAAGGATTGCAAGAGGTATTTTTTTAACTACCAAGTCTAGTTTCGTTGCAGTCTATTGTACAGTAGGTCTACTTAACAGTGTATTCAATAAAGCTCAATCATAGTTTAGTCCTTTAGCAATGGTAAATCTCTTCCTCAGCCACCTATCCAGCATCCTCATCATCCCAGTTTCTCAAAATTAAATCCAGAGATTTTGAGATGGAATCACAGATTTGCAGGATTCCATAATGGAACATAATCACATTCCTTCTGATTCTTGAGGATTGCTGAAATGATCTTTTTTTAAAAAAAACAACAACACCTTAATCAGGATGGATGGCTCAAATGAATGGATAAGGTGCTTATCAAAAGAATTTTAGGCAAGCAAGGAATACATTTACAATGACAAACACTTCTTTGGAAATCCCTTTGGATTTTCCTTTAGCTAAATCATGATATCATTTTTTTTCTCCTATAAATTAAACACATATGGAGATGTTTTAAATATGTTTCCCACCCAGAGCTTAGTTAAATCTCTTCTAAAGTAACTGCATTTTGCATGTTTATTTTTAAGAAGCTTACAGCTTCATTGAACAGAACCACGCTACTCTTAGTTCTGCAAAATATATTTTAATTTCTAGCGGGAATATTTATTTTAGTGAAAGTTGGATGGCAGTTTAGTGTTAAAGCTGGCCTTAGAAATAAGGTAGACTAAATGTATGTTATCTTCACCCACACTGCCTGGAAGAGTTTACTTTCAGTGTTCCAATATCTAAGGGGCTTCCACAAAGAAGGGGGCCAAGCTGTTCTCCAAAGCACCTGAAGGCAGAACAAGAAGCAATGGATGGAGACCCATCAAGGAGAGAACAAAGTTAGAACAAAGGAGACACTTCCTGACAGTTGGAAGTATTAATTAATGGAACACCTTGTCCCCAGAAGTTATGGGCATCCAACATTGAAGGCTTTTAAGAAGAAATTGCGCAACCATTTGTCTGAAATGGTATGGGGGGTTTTCACTTGAAGAAGGTTGGACTAGAAGACCTCCAAGGTCCCTTCCAATTCTATTATTCTGTTTTTTTTTTCCTGCAGTGCTGCAGTACTTTGTAAAGAAATGCATGCAAGACTGAAAAAGGCTAAAGGGAGAAGGAAATGAGAACATTATCATTTATACAGCGTGGGGAGAAAACTTACGCAATAATTACAAAGAACGATATCATATAACATTCCATGTGCTTGATACAAACAGAGTTATTCTCTGCATATGCCCTTTCTCAGATGACTGACCACAAAGGATGGGAAATTGATATGTACAGTTGGTATTGATTTCTGTACCTGATTTAGAACTATGAAAATATGCCTATTGTAATTTAGGTCCATCATGAAACTATATCGTGCATGTACTGTGAGGGTTTGGTGCTTCAAGTACACATAGGTCCAGATAGCCGATAAAAAGCAAAACATGGTGCAGAGGGATTGTGGAATGGCCTTGAAAGGTCAATGGTCTGATAAGAGGGACTTGAGTCCAGGCCACAGATGTAATGTGAGAAAGTGTCTCAAATTAAGCCCCACCCTACAGTAGTGGCCAAAATTGTGGAAACTTTTGGGGAAAAGTGTGCAGTAGAAATGCCACCTTTGGTTAAGTTTCCACCAATTTTCCTTCTAATTTCTTTATAAATGTAGCCTTGTTCACTTAATAACCCTATTTTACATCACTTTCTGGGCAACCAGTCAACTCTTTGCACCATTACTTTAATTTTATTACATTTTGCAAGCTCACTAAATGAAAGAACACAAAAAACCCAACCAGCTTGATAGCGATCACGTAACACGCTGACAAAGGTCCTCCTCTCAGCTTCAATACATGACATCAAGAACTGAGTCCTACTGTATTCTGATTGGCTCATGGCCAAAACAAGATGACACCTGATTGGCTTTCTAAACACTCGTGCTCATGGGCTACATTCAGATGAAGGAAAGCTACCTGAGATCAACCTAAGCAAGTTGTGCTTCCTTTTTCTGGTTATTTGGCTATAACTTTTCATAGAATACAATACAGATAATTGAACAAACTATGTTGCATTACATTCTTGATTAAATGACCTTTCCATTGATATATAATTTTACGGTACTACTCCCCCCCAAAAAAGTGGTTTTATTAGCCATCAAATCTCAAAGATACGCTTTTCCCAAAAGGTTTCCACAATTTTGGCCACTACCATTTCACACAAATATAAAGGGATAAAGAGAAAGAGAAGGAAGTAGAAGGGAAACAACATTTTTTTTTCTTTTTACAACCTTTTAATCCCTCAATTAGGGGTAGAGTCGGGGCAACTGAATGGAGCTGAGTGTTTACTAGCTGGATGCCTTTCCTGACACCTATGTGGAGTTCACAGCAGATATTTTGTCTTCGCACCTTGATAGAGAAACATCTGCTGCTGTCCAGGATTGAACTTTCAACTTTCCAAGTAGGAGGTGAGAATCTTCACCTCTAGACTAGGTTAACATTTTGTTAATGTTAACCTAGCTGTTGCAATAAACACAACTGATACAACAACCACAATATTCTTGACTTATATAGCACTGATTTCTTAATCTGGTCATCTTGCTGAGGCGACACACACAATTTCAATCGTACTTAAAATGTTATGTCAAACTTCATGCCAATCATGAAATTACATCATACTTGCCTCACCTAGGAATCAAATTCGTATCTCTGAGAGAGAAAATGCCTCACTGATTTCAGAACAAAATACTTCATCTAAGATTGTAATTTTTTTAAAAAAAAATAATGGAAATCAATACCGCTCACTGCAGTGCAAGGGGTGTTTCCCGACAGAGGCTCAAAGGAACAAAAAAGATGATTTAAGATTGGCACAAAATTAGATTTTGTTTATGCAGTGCAATCAAAATTTATAATCTTCCTTTAGATAAGTTAAATGATGAAATTAATTCTTTAATTTAAAGAATTTTTAGTACAAAGGCTCTTTTTTTAGGAAAGCAAGTGTGAAAACGGTTTCATCAACACAATTTGCATTAACAATATACAATGGAAGTATAAATAATGTTGTATTAGTACAGATCAATATTGTTGTCTTCGTGCTACCCTGGGAGGGCATATGTAAGAGAAAGCTGAAAGATGCCTAGATATATGAAGCAGATTGGACTTGTTAGCTGAAGTCATGAGTATCAGATCTGGACTGCAAAAATGTATGTGGATAATAATTAAGAGCTTGTATTTATTTCTTTATTGGATTTGTTAAGGCTACTAAGCTTCAAGAAGAGATAAACAAAGAGCTTGGGTCTTGGCTGCCATGTAATATTAGGCTATGGTTTGATTTGGTTTTTGCAGCCCAGAATTAGGAACCTTAATCTGATAAGCTTGTAGAAGATGGATTTTGTCAGACAAATTCTTGCATGAATATCTGTATATACCAAAAAACTTTTTACTACAGCATTCTATCCAATCCTGGAGAATATCCAACTTTGTGAGTTTTGATTCTCAGAGTTCCATAATTGCTATGATCTATTACTTGGAATTATGGAAACTAAATTGCTTGGTTTTGAGAAAGAGAGTTCTGCTCATTGAAAATATCAAGTTCCACTCTGAAAAGTCCATGGAGATTGAATCTGTGCCTTCAAGGATGAATTCTCTTTGCAGTGACCATGTATGGATTCACACCTAGTCATTGCATGGAAAATTATCATTATTATTGTTATTATTGTTGTTGTTAATAATAATAATAATAGCGTAAAATCACGCAAACTGATTACAAAGATAGACATGACCGAGTTGCTAAATTAACACCACTGGGTATTGTGTAAAAAATACGACTTGCCTGTGTCCGAAAAGTCATGGGAACATAGGGTGGAAAAAGTTGTTGAGAATGAGAGGGTGAAGATCTTGTGGGACTTTTGAATACAGACAGATCGCCATTTGGAACACAACATGCCAGATATCACAGTTGTAGAGAACCAAAGCGTACAGCTCATTGATATCGCTATACCAGGAGATGCCAGAGTCGAAGAAAAAGAACTGGAAAAATTAGGAAATATCGTGACCTGGCTATCAAAACTGCGTGATTATGGATGAAAAGTGTAACAGTGGTACCCATTGTCATTGGGGCACTGGGAACTATGTCCAAAAGCTTTGCAAAATACTTCAAGAAACTGCAGCTTCCTGTAATAACTCCAGCAATGTTACAAAAAACTGCGCTACTCAGAACTTCTTATATTTTAAGGAGGTACCTGGTTGACACCTAGGATGTTGGTAGCAATCCATGTCAACCATCAGCACCAGCCAATTTGAATGTTCAGTTGACTGAGATTCATGTCTAATGAATAAAAGATAATAACAATAACAACAATAATAACAATAATAAAAAGTTGGAAGGGACCTTGGAGGTCTTCTATTGCAACCCCCTGCTCAGGCAGGAAACCCTATACCATTTCGGACAAATGTCTGTCCAGTCTCTTCTTAAAAACTTCCAGTATTGAAGCATTCACAGCTTCTGGAGGCAGGTTGTTTCACAGAATTCATTCTCTTGGTTTCTTTTCTGATAGAAACATAGTCAAAACCTACTGTATATAACTGAGATCTCAACCAGAGCAGAAGAAACAATGGTTTACAATGTGTGGAAACCAAAGTCAGACTAAGGAAAACATAAATGGCCCAAAGAGCAATTAGCATCTTTAGGCTCCTGTACCAAAAAACAAACAAACAAACAAACAAACAAACAAAAACCCCTCTGAAAATATTTTATAAAAACTTCCTGAAAAAGGAAAAAATAATACCTCATTTTGATATTTGGCATAAGATAGCCCAAAAGTCTAAAGATAATAAACCTTTGGAATCAGTTAGAAAATATTTATAAACTCATGTATGACACTTGCTGCTTTAATTCTGGCTAAGCTGATTTATTAAATGATGTCCTTGATAAGACCCCACTTGGAATACGGCATCCAGTTTTGTTTGCCAAGATGTTAAAAAAAGAGATTGAGACTCTAGAAAAAGTGCAGAAAAATGCAACAAAGATGATTAGAGAATTGGAAGCTAAAACACATGAAAAAACGGCTCCAGGAAATTTTGGACTGTGTAGAAATGGATAGGCTCATATTCAAAAGGAAGGGGAAGCAAGATTCAGGATAGTTTCAAACATAGGATTTTTTAAAATATAAATGGTTAGAAAAACGGAATAAAGGGTAGGAATGGAAATTGTATTATTATTAAAAACACGAACCAGACGTGTTGATTATTAAATACTAAAGACTGTTACTACAAAAAAATAATAAAATATACATAAAAAGAAAAAAGAAAACTGGAATTGGATATGTCTCTTTTAAATAAAAGAAGGACTAGGGGGTGACATGATAGCAGTCTTCCAATATTTCAAGGGCTGCCACAAAGAAGAGGGAGTCAATCTATTCTCCAAAGCACCTGAAGGCAGAACAAGAAGCAACAGATGGAAACCAACTAAGGACAGAACCAACCTAGAACTAAAGAGAAATTTCCTGACAGTGAGAACAATTAACCAGTTGAACGACTTGCCTCCAGAAATTGTGGGTGGTCCGTCACTGGAGGTTTTTAAGAAGAGATTGGACAACCACTTGTCTGAAATAGTATAGGTCTCCTGCTTCAGCATAGATTGGATCTCCAAGGTCCCTTCCAATTCTATTGTTTTATATTTCTGCTTTTGTGATCCTTGGTTTTTCTTGACAGGCTTTCATCATTCTGGAAGGAATGGACTGAACCCCAGATGTTGTGGCTATCAGTCCAACATCTGGTCTCACTTGGTCTTGGGAGATCTAATATGAAATTCACATTTGGGGCAGTTTTGATACTGGCCTCCGGAAAGAATGGAACATAATCTCTTTTATAACGATGAGGTGTGCCTGGAAGATTGCATTTCAGTCAACTATTTATTTAATACCTTGTGTGTATCGCACCAGGGAGTCTTTTCCCTGGCCAGATTTAATGCCTTGTCATCCATGGATGCCTTGTCATCCATGTCATCCAGAAGGGAAAGATAACAATATTCCCGTACAAGATTGCTTGTACCCTTTCCCACTGAGAAAACTTGAATCAGTCATGCATGTTTTACTGCATTGCCCATATAATGTGGTCGGTGCTTAGTTTTAATAACTTCTTTGTTATTGAAATCCCATAATAGGTGAGACTGGAATGTTTTCTTTTTATGTGCTGAATGGTTGATGATTAGATACAGAGCACTTGCCAAGTTACGTTGTATAGTGTTTGTTGTTTGCAAGCTATAACTATGCTTATATAATTAACACAAACACATAGGCAAGCTAATGCAGTTCATAGCGATATACCTTTCGTTCACGATCAAACGTACTTAAGAAGTTTATTATTGTTTGAAATCTTTCTTTTGTTCCTGACCATGACCTGGATGATTAAGAATCTCCATAGAGACTTTTGGCTATAAAGTATGCTACGTTATATGTTATCTTATTCAATAATTATAAAACGTGCCTTTATTTACTAAGTTTCCAGGCAACAAATATTCCAAAGAAAAAAAATAAGAAATAATTTACTGGAACAATCAGAAATAGTCTAATGTGTATATCTTTATCCTTATTCAAGGAGATAAAATAGTTATAGATCAATTGTCAAATTGGTTGCAAATGGAGGGGTAAAGAAAAATTCTAGAGCTTCCCATTTCTAAACAGAATACAAACAATGAGTTGTTAGTATATAACACACACAAAAAATCAATGCACAAAAATCCAAAGTTATTATCTGAAATTTTTCAAATGTATCTTTCAGCCCATCCAGGTATAGGCATTGAACAACAATAATAATGATTGTAATAACAATAATTATACCACTTTCAGTTTCAGTTGAGGTCCATGGAAGATGTTTGGAAATAGAATGGATATTGCAGATAAGTGACTGGCTGAATATTTTTGGAAGAGATGAGGAAAACATTATTTTTTGGTACTTGGTCTTCATTGCATAAAACACTGTTGGGTTATACCCCACAAAGACCAGGGACAATGTCAGACATAATCAGGAATTAAACTGAACCTTGTAGAAACAGGAGATGTAAACCAAGAATTTCAGATAAGGATTTGTGTGCTGCTATAGACTCCATATTGAAGCGTATTAAACCACTGAATGAAAGATGATGAATAACATCATGATTTGAAAAGTGCTGGGTCTCTGTTCTTGATATCCTGAGGTTTGAAGAGTTGCATGTATAAATTAAACAAAATGAGCTTGAACTCTTATTAGAGAAAAGCAAATATATTTTAGTTGTTGTGAATGAGAATTAGCAGGGTGAAATAAGCTCGTAGTTTGAAGGATACAAAAGGGATAGAAGCAATACAATAGAGGAAATGAAATAGAGAAGTAGTTGCATTGTGGGGGGGGGAACATCCAGATCTAGACAGAAGTCTTAGAATGGATTTATTGAGAGTTCTCAGTTAAGAAGGTGGATGAAGGCATAAAAATAATAACTAGTTAGTTCCCATTGATCATCCATCCAAGGAAAAGATGCAATGAATGGTTGCAGGATTTGAGTTTGGCTAGTCTAGAGAAAAGAAGGACTAAGGGAGACATGATAGCAGTATTCCAATATTTCAGCCACAAATAGATGCTCTACCCTATTCTGTATTTATTTATTCCAATATTTGAGGGACTGCCACAAATAGGAAGGGGTCAACTTATTTTCCAAAGCATCTGAAGGCAGGAAAAGAAACAACGGATGGAAAGTAATCAAGAGAAACAACCTGGAATTAAGGAGAAATGCTCCATCACTGGAGAGTTTTAAGAAAAGGTAGACAGTCACTTGTCTTGAGATAGCATAGGTTCTCCTGCTTAAGCAGGGAGCTGGACTAGAAGACCTCCAAGGTCCCTTTCTATTCTATTCTATTCTATTCTATTCTATTCTATTCTATTCTATTCTATTCTGTTCTGTTCTGTTCTGTTCTGTTCTGTTCTGTTCTGTTCTGTTCTACTCTACTCTACTCTATTTATTTTGGTATCTTTGAGACATTGTGGACTTGGACTCGTCTCTGAAGCTTGGACTTGTCTCTGAAGTTTTATTGGCAAGATTTTTCAGAAGTGATTTGTCATTTCCTGCTTCCTAGGACCGAGAGAGAATGACTGGACTAAAGTCACCCAGTTGGCTTCATGCTTAAGATTGGTTCATAATATCCCAGTTTCTAGCCTGATTCTTTAACCACTAGACCAAACTGACCCTCTGGTCTGCATATATAAATACATAATTCCACAATGCATGTCTAGAAACCCTATTCATTGAATCAAGGTGATTCCTTGACTTGGATTAGGCCTGTCATGACATGTAGACAAAGCTGTATCTAGTCAAAGTGCCAAATTTCAGCCCAAAACACCTGCTGCCTTCACTTCTGCTACAATCCACACATGAAGCCAAGCACTCTGGCATTGTATTTTAGACACATAGAGACTAGAATAATGAAGATTCATAACTATTTGCTGGTTATCTGCCATAATATGGCTCCATAACTTTCCATTTGGTGTACTCATCCACGAATTGTATTCTTAATTATGCAACATTGTAAGGTCTTGCCTCAAATCCTCCTCCCAACAAAGCAGAACTCTTGAAATGGGCATTGTTTCCAAAGGAATTTTTATTGAGAGATAGTGATAGCACAAGAGAGCAAAGCAAGATCTAAAGTTTTCCCATGCAAAAACGTTACATTAAATCATCCCCTTCCCAAACCCCACCTCAACGGCAAAATGTCCAGTTTGAACTCATCCAATCCCCAGGTACAAAGTTGTTGTGGCGATTAAAGTGATAACTGCAGTTCCCAGGCATAGTTTCTCTCTCAACATCCTCCCCTCAAAGTGGAGATAAGGCAGATGACCCATGGCACATTCCTTCTTCCATTCACACCCAGAGGCATCAAAAGGGTAATGAACAAAGTCCTCCCTCCTCCAAGCAGACTAGCAGGCCCAGCAGTTAAGAGCCACTCTCCCTCTCCCAAGCAGAATGACCAGACCTGAAGCAGAACAAAGAAGCAAATTAGAAGACATAAATGTTGAGGGTCTGATAAACAGATTAAGAAAGAAGAAATATGTATATTTGCTCAGACAGGTGCATGTTTGAGTTGCAACTGCTCCCTGATATTACAGGAATTAATTGACGATTGCAGGGATTGGGTATGGCTAGTCTAGAGAAAAGTAGGACTAAGGTTGACATGATAGCAGTATTCCAGTATTTGAGGGGCTGCCCCAAAAAGGAAGGGGTCAACTTATTTTCCAAAGCACTAGAAGATAAGGCAAGAAACAATGGATGGAAACTAATCAAGGAGAGAAGCATCCTGGGATTAAGGAGGAACTTCCTAATAGTGAGAACAGCTTGTCTTCAAACATTGTGGGTGCTTCATCACTGGAGGTTTTTAAGAAAAGATTGGACAGCCACTTGTCTGAAATGATATAAGGTCTTCTACTTGAGCAAGAGATTGGACTAGAAGACCTCCAAGATCCTTCCAGCTCTATTCTGATTGAAATATAATCAGTTTTAGTCCACAGCTTTATTGTAAAGAGCTATACTACATCACCATGGCAACAAAAGCATGTATAGTCAAGACCATGGTTTTCCCAGTTGCAATGTATGGCTGTGAAAGTTGGACCATAAGAAAGGCTGAGTGCCAAAGAATTGAGACCTTTGAATTATGGTGCTGGAGAAGACTCCTGCGAGTCCCTTGGACTGCAAGGCGTTCAAACTGGTCAGTCCTAGGAGAGATCAATCCTGACTGCTCTTTAGAAAGCCAGATCCTGAAGTTGAAACTCAAGTACTTTGGCCACCTAATGAGAAGGAAGGACTCACTGGAGAAGAGCCTCATCTAATGTTGGGAAAGATTGACGGCAATAGAAGAAGGGGATGACAGAGAATGAGGTGGCTGGATAGAATCCCTGAAGCAGTAGGCGTGAGCTTAAATGGACTCCAGAAGATGGCAGAGGACAGGAAGGCCTGGAGGAACGTTGTCCATGGGGTCACGATGGGTTGGACATGACTTCACAACTAACAACAAAAACAACAAATACTACAAAATCTGGAGATGTGGCAGATTTGAAGTATAACTACTTCACTCCACCTAGTCATCTGAATCAAGCCCATTCACAGAAAAGTGCAAACCAAACAAAGTTATTTGTCATGACTAACGGAAACCCAGCAGGAGAAGTTTTGAGCTAACAGGAGACCTAATGGATACACAAGTCTGTCAGCAGTCTCTTTTTTCTCACCTTTCCCTAGCTCTGGCTCCACGTTTCCTCTTTAGCAAATAATGGAGAATTAAGGAAAATAAATACTCCAGAGGAGAACAGCCTATTATGGCTGGAATCTCTTTTCAGCCAGACAAATATATTATTATAGCTCGCAGTCTATCCGGGTGGACTTAAAACACACTACACACATGCTACAATTTGTCAAATCAGCTAATGCTTTTATCTGAAATATTTCACATTCATTTAAAATATATGCAAGCAGGTAAATGCAAGCAACCAGAGATAAATATAAAAAATGCATAGACTAAGCTAATAATAATGAATATAACTATAAACATTGCCTGAAGCATTGTGAATGAAAAAGAAATAAAAAAGTATAGTTTTCTTCTGCAGTTCTCCTGCAGCAGGGGTAGGTAACCTTGGCTCTTTTATGACTTGTGGACTTCAACTCTCAGAATTCCTGAGCCAGCATGGCTCAGCTTGGAAACCTCTCCCTTTCCCCTCAGCATGGCTGGCTCAGGAATTCTGGGAGTTGAAGTCCACGAGTCATAAAAGAGCCAAGGTTGCCTACCCCTGTCCAGGGGTATTTAATCTCTGGTTATGGCTGGGAAGCTGAATCTTGTCATTTGTTTTACTTTTTATAGGCAAGATTGTCCGAATCAGGCATCCCTGGTGTGTTTTTTTTAATTTTTAGTTCAGGTAGATGTGTACAGTTATGATTTGTTTTTGTTGGGTTTTGATTTTTGTTTTTAATTGATGCATGCTCTCTAGAGTCATACATACTAAGTTGGGTGACCTTGTGAATTCTTTAAGTAATTAAGACCACTGGTGTTTATGTGTGGTTTGTACTACAAATATCGAAGGCTCCTCAGAACTGTAGGCAAAATAGAAATAATAGCTTTCAACCATTTTTCACAAGGATACTTCTGGACATTATCACGTGACTTTTAGCTAAGGCAGTGTTTCTCAACCTTGACAATTTTAAGGTATGTGGACTTCAACTCCCAGAATTCCAGAGCCAGCATTGCTGGCTGTGGAATTCTGGGAGTTGAAGTCCACATGCCTTAAAATTGTCACGGTTGAGAAACACTGAGCTAAGGGCAGTGATGGCTCAGTGTTTAAGATGCTGAGCTTGTCAGCTGGAAAGCTGACAGCCCAGGTTCAAGACCCAAATACTGCATGACGGGGTGAGCTCCCATTACTTTGCCCAGCTCCTACAATCTAGCAGTTTGAAATGAGCCGAGGTGGCGCAGCAGTTAGAGTGCAGTACTGCAGGCCACTTTAGCTGACTGTTCAGCAGGTCAGCGGTTCAAATCTCACCAGCTCAAGGTTGATTCAGCCTTCCATCCTTCCGGGGTAGCTAAAATGAGGACCCAGATTGTTGGGGGCAATGTATATATATATATATATATATATATATATATATATATATATATATATATATTGCTTACTGGTGTACACCACTTAGAGAGTGCTTGCACTTAAAGCGGTATATAAGTCTCATAAATAAATAAATAAATAAATAAATAAAGCATGCAAGTGCAAGTAGATAAATAGGTACCACTCCAGTGGGAATGTAACATATTCCAGGCACCTTGGCATATAGTCATGCAGCCACGTGACCATGGAAATGTCTTTGGACAATGCTGGTTGCCTCAGTTAGGAAATGCAAATGAGCACAGCCTCCTACAGTTGGAAACCACTGGAGTATAAACTAAAGTTCCTTTAGCTTTAGCATAGTCCATGATAGATCTAAACATTCATGAGTTCTCCCAAGTGGAGGAGAAGGCAAGAGTAGACAAACGGGAGGATCAGCTAACTCCTTCCAGATATGAATCCCTTTCATCATCCTTTGACCCAGCTGAGTCCACAATATCCTAAAAATAGAAATCTTATGCACAGAAAAATTGGCATGGTTTTTAAGCTCCCTTGTGAGATGACGCAAGAGTTTATGTATGAATACCACAAACCTAGTGAGCGATGTCACAAGATCTGAGGCTACAAATAAAACACAGCCATCTGTGGCAAACTATCGAGTGTTTCAAGGGAGAAGATCCAGATCTGTAAATGGGCAGACACATGTTCAGCTTGACAAGGCCTCAAATTATGCATGCACGCATAATGGCTCCATTATTCAAGCCAACCATCACTGAATCATTCCAAATAGCATGACAGCTGCAGAGCATGGATGATCTGTTTCGTATTCTTCTGCCCTTTTTGAAAAAAAAAAAATCTGAATCAGATTCATAACTGCAGCTGAACTAGAATTTTATGTTCCTCTTTAGATGTTTATTCCAGTGTGGAGTCAGAAAGCTCTGCCATACAGAACTCAAAAGGCAACGTTTTAAGCTATTCAGAATATTCCTTCTGTCTGTCTGTCTGTCTGTCTGTCTATCTATCTATCTACAATCATCCAGCCCAAAAGAGAGGGGAAAAAAAGACTCCAGCAATTCTCCACCAGTAATCAACACTCAGATCAGCATAGATGAACTCCAAGGTCAACTTCAGACCAACAATCAAGTAAGAAACACCCCAATCAAGAAACTGCCTCAGAGCCATTAGTAAACAGCCCAGCCAAAGAATCCCTAAGACCTCCCCCCACCCACACAGACAGGGAAGACACCAGAATATAAACTGAGAGCAAACAGCACTCCTTACTAACACTGATGATGTTACCTAGTTAGGGTAATGAAACATCTGCTAGAAAACCAGCAAGCTCAGAGAGCACCAAGGATGCCACAGTCCTCCTCCTCCTCCTCCTCCTCCTCCTCCTCCTCCTCCTCCTCCTCCTCCTCCTCCTCCTCCTCCTCCTCCTCCTCCTCCTCCTCCTCCTCTCTGCACCCCCCCTTCTAGCACTGATGATGTTACCTAGTTAGGGTTGTGAAACATCTGCAAGAAAACAAGCAAGCTCAGAGAGCACCAAGGACCCCTCATATCTATCTGCTGTGTCTGTCTGTCTATCTATCCAGCTATCTAGCTATTTAGCTAACTCTGCCTGTCTGTCTATCTATCTATCTATCTATCTATCTATCTATCCAGCTATCTAGCTATTTAGCTAACTCTGTCTATCTATCTATCTATCTATCTATCTATCTATCTATCTATCTATCTATCTATCTATCTATCTATCTATCTATCCAGCTATCCAGCTATCCAGCTATCCAGCTATCTAGCTATTTAGTTAACTTTGCCTATCTATCTATCTATCTATCTATCTATCTATCTATCTATCTATCTATCTATCTATCTATCTGTCCAGCTGTCCAGCTGTCCAGCTATCTAGCTATTTAGCTAACTCTGTCTATCTATCTATCTATCTATCTATCTATCTATCTATCTATCTATCTATCTATCTATCTATCTATCTATCTATCTATCTATCTATCCAGCTATCCAGCTATCTAGCTATTTAGTTAACTTTGCTTATCTATCTATCTATCTATCTATCTATCTATCTATCTATCTATCTATTTCTTGCTAAAAGTACTACTGTCCCCCACTTCCTTCATTATGTCTGTCATTCATTTCAATTACATTTCAGTTATGCTTTTTACTATGGGATGATATCACCAAAGTTCCTCTGTACATAGTTATAGGACCAGCTCACTAGGTATCATCATCACCATTATATGCATAATAGTGCATCCGAATGGTGAAACAGAAAAGAATTCCGGATCTTAGAAGTCAGCTTTTCAAGACTGAACATTAGATGCCAGGAGTTACAGTGCATAGAATGATGGGGAATGAGATTGTGACAGCAAGGCACAGAGTCTCGAAAGAAAAAAAAAAAAAAGCAGGATGCCAAATTGGCATGGATAAACATCTCAAAATTTAGGAAACTGAAAGATTGTACCACAACAGTAGTTACGCTTTTTCTAGAGCGCTAATTTTTTATCTGAAACACAACACCAGACTGAAGAAGTTCATAAATGTGGAGCGGCAAACACATGCCGTTCCACCTTTGCAGAAGCAAACCAACCAACAGAAGCTATAAAGCAAAAGATGATACCATCCCACATCATAAGAAACATCTCAAAACTTTTAGGATTCTAAAAGGCAAGACAAATAGAACATAGAATGATAGGGTTGAAAGGGAACTGGGTGGTCTTCTCGTCCAATCCCCTTCTTGAGCATTTCTACCATTTGAGATAAATGTATTTCAGTCTCTCCATCAGTGATAGAGCACTCACAACCTCTGAAGGCAATAAGCTGAATCCTGTATGAATCTACCTGGAGTCATATCTCCAGCTTCACATGACAAACTCATGAAAAATAACATCTAGGTTCAAAAATGTCACTCGTGGTTATTACACAAGTAAACAAACAGAAGTTTTCATCCTTTGTTTATTTGGTGTTCTATTAGAGCTTTGAGATATTTCAGACAAATCCTATATTGATTAGAGTTCGGGGCACTGAAATCCAACACAGCTGGAAAGTATAAGATCAGAGCAAGCTTTGAGTCATATGGAAGACAAAATTTGCCGTATTGAATATCCCTTAGCATAGGAGGCTTAAGATATTCCCCTTAAGATAGGAGACAGTGGTGGAAGCGGCTTAACTTTCAAGAGTTTGGTCGACTTATGTATTCTGGGATAGTGGCCTGATTCACGAATAGCTTATTTCCCCACCCCCCCAAAAAAAATAAATTGTGCAAGTTCTATAGATTATGTCTTCCCATTAGATCTCTGGCAGCAATGGAAAACATTATTATTGAATGTACCCTACCTTCTAGTATTTGTATGATTTATCTCTTATGAATTATGTGATCTAACCCAGATTTGGGTTGGAAAAAAAGCAAGTTTTCATCTAAGAAACGTACTAGATTTGGCCATCCATTATTCATGGCTTGAGAAGTTTCCTAAAGATATCCTAGGGCTATTTTTTTTTTCCTCTTCTGATGCTTCTATGTTAGTCTTAATATAGAATCTGCTGCAAATATTCATGATGCACCACTGTACATTCAGTATTATGCTGACACCCGGGCCTGTTCTTCATTCTTGTCTACCTTTTTAGACAAGAAGTTGGCAACCTCTATGTGCTGGAGAACAACACTAGGCCAAACTCAGTCCTTCAGCAACTGCAGGCGATGATGGATGCATACCTCCCTTGAAAACACACACTGAAGCTGTTCTTGTAGCTTAATCGGTTTAAATAAAAGGTTAGCCCGTGCATTTCCCCAACTTAATTAAGGCTGAGGTGCTATCAAACTAGTAGAGAGATCCTGAGAAGGAACCATCACTGTTCTTTCTTCTTTTTACCATTGTTGAAGCTCTGAGATCACCCTGGTGCACATTTTTTGCACCAGACTGATCTTCAGACTCATAACTGATTAAAAAGAAGCAAACACTTCAAGTTAAAAAGTAGTTACAAAACCGATCAACAGCAGTTGGATGGATCTACTGATCCATCTGAATGTTTAAAATCATGAGATACAAACAGAAAGAAGTCACTGCAGCTTTCATTAGGATGCCAAGTGATTTTTTTAGGATTATCTGATTATTAAACCAGGGTTGTCAAACTCAATTTCACTGAGGGCCGCATCAGCATTGTGGTTGCCCTCAGGGGGGGGGGTGGCCAGGGTGGGTGCAGCCTACTGGGTGGGTGTCAATGGAGTGAGTGTGGCCTACTGGGTGGGCGTGGCCAGCTCTACATGGTTCACGTCAAGGGTGCCTGTGGGGGCCTGGGCAGGAGTGGGATAGATTTATTTATTTATTTATTTATTTACAAATATTTATATGCCACCCAATCCCAAAGGACTCAGGGCGGTGTACAAAATTAAAAACAGTCGTAAAACAATAAAATAATCCAGTCATACCGCGAGTCCGATCATATCCCGCCCCCCCGGGGACATCAGCCCCAGGTCTGCCGGAACAGGAGAGTTTTAACGGCTTTCTTAAAGGCCGGCAGGGTGGGAGTAATTCGCACCTCGGGGGGAAGTTGATTCCACCAGGTCGGAGCCACCACAGAAAAGGCCCTTCCCCGAGGACCCGCCAGCCGACATTGTCTGGCCGACGGGACCCGAAGGAGGCCCAATCTATGGGACCTCACCGTAGGAATCTGAGGGTCTCTGGCAGAAGGGGGTGGGAGTGGGGCAAGCGCCAAGGCATGGTCCATTTCTTCATTCCTCACAAAGGTTGACATCTCCCCAGCATGCACCCAGGGGGCAGGGCCGACGCGGCAGGGCTGGTTCCTCGCTGTTTCTAGACGGCCTTGTGGCACTAAGACTGAATGTGTTTCAGCATAGATGGTCACCACAAAAGTGTACATTGGCTCCTGGTCAGCCTGGGGCAGGGCCAAGACAGTGGGGGCCGTTCCTTCACTGTTTCCAGGATGGCTTCTCAGGCCACATGAAACCACTTCTCGGGCCACATCCGGCCCCCGTGCCTTGTGTTTGACATGTCTGACCTAAACAGTAAAGGATTAAAAAAAAAAACCAACTTAGTATGGAAATGCCAGAGACCAGGAAATGATTGTTTAGGAAATTATTGAAGATCTGGCTATTCTCCTAGTCCTTGGGTAAAGAGTGACTCTGGCTGTTTTGTTTTGCGACATTTGGTTTCATTTAGTTTTGATTTGTTGTTGTTGTTACTCTTCTGCTTTGTTCTATTCTTAATGATCTCTGAGCTGGATTGTTTTCTTGCAGATGTTTCATTACTCTACAATGAAAGCCCTGTACTCTGATGATGTTATCTAGATGGGTAATGTCTGTCAGAAAATAACCAAGCTCAGAGGGCATCAACCCTGAGCTACAAATATTGCTGTATTCTTTTATATGCTGCTTTTGTAGTTGTAAGCCATCCAATGTCATTTGGGTGGTCAGGCAGCCTATAAATTAAACAAATAATCTCTTTATGCAACTATCACTCAAGTTAGCTTGCTAAGCTGAAGCAAAATAGGAATTGATAACCAGCCTTTCTCTGAACCGTCCTATTGTTTTGGTATCTGAGGCAGAAAACTCTCACAAGAATAGGACCAAAATAAATTCATTTGTCATTAATGTTTGTTGCCTTTTTATGATGCTCAAAGTTGATGGACAGAAGTATTTCTCTTGCTTCATCTAATATGGCAGTAATAAAACCTCTGGTCCACCAGATGTCACTGAACTACAGTTCCCAGAAGCCATAGTTAACTATAAGGCAATCAGAATTTTAGCTGAATAGTATGATCAGGGGAGACACTTCTAGTAAATGATTTTAATATTTTCTATCTGTTGATTAATAATAGTAGTAGCTTGTGATCTATAACAGCAGATCTAGTCCAAGACCACTGTAGGACAGGGGTCTTCAAACTTGGCCCTTTTATGACTTGTGGACTTCAACTCCCAGAATTCCTCAACCAGTCTCCATTTTGTTTGTTAGATTTAAGAGAGGGGTCTTCAAACTTGGCCCTTTTATGACTTGTGGACTTCAATTCCCAGAATTCCTCAGCCAGGCACCCTGGCTGAGAAATTCTGGGAATTGAAGTCCACAACTCACAAAAGGGCCAGATTTGAAGACCCCTGCTGTAGGAGAAAAAAAATGAGTTTTTCCTATTTCCTCAAGTTGAAACTAGACGGAAATAGTTTTTAAAAAATGTATCAGCTTGATTTTTTCATATTTTTTTTTAAATCTTGCCCTAGTTTCTTTCTACAATCCTGAAGAGAAAAGTAAAACTTCCAGGAAAGTATGCTTAGCTGAAAAGTTTATTTAAATAATTTGTCTCCCCAGAATCGGAGCTTTTGCGTTTTAGAATAATGTTGCTTTATCTGTTTGCCTGGCATGTCATCTCAGATGTCAAGAAAATGTAATGAAATGACAAATGGTTTGCAATGATTTTTGTCAACTAAAATACCCATTTCTCTCACTTTCAAACTTAGGTCATGATGACCCATGGTTAGAAAGTTGGAAGATGTTACTTGAGTGACAACTTTGATTCATTTTCTCCCCATTCTGTAGCATTTATTCCCCATCCTAAACTTGCAATTTAAAATTATATATCTGAAAGGGGTAGCAAGAGTGTTAAGAAAAGTGTTTCAATTCCCTGAATATATAACTAAATACAAGGGTCTTTTATATATTAAAAAATGGGTGCTATTAGGTTGATTTGAAGAAGACCGGTTCTTAAATTGTTCAATTTGTTTGGCTTTTGCTTTCAGAAGTAGTTGATCAAGACCTTCTTCTGGAATAGTTTTATTGACTTTCCAGTCTAGTCTACAAGTTTATGAGTTTCTGGAAAGGCAGCTTCTGAGGCAGCTAAAGACTGCCATGTGCTATGGTCCATATAAAAAAAAGATAAAGGAAAGAAGGAAAGAAAGAGGGAAGGAAGGAAGGAAGGAAGGAAGGAAGGAAGGAAGGAAGGAAGGAAGGAAGGAGGGAGGGAGGGAGGGAGGGAGGGAGGGAGGGAAGGAAAGAAGGAAGGAAGGAAGGAAGGGAGGAAGGAAGGAAGGAAGGAAGGAAGGAAGGAAGGAAGGAAGGAAGGAAGGAATTTGACAGCTGGATGATAACCCTTCCCACTGATTGAGTTGAAAAGGTGAAGGAAAATGGATTCTCTAAAACTTGAAATATTTATGACACTTTTGGCTGTGTGGTTAGATTGATCTGTATAAGAAGGATATGCTGATATATCTAAATGTGGGCTATAAAAGTGCCTATAATTAACTTACGAATGAAATTTAAGCTAGGGATTACAGTATTTGATATTTAAAACTCCATCCCTCCACAAAGTTAAGTAGTCACATCTTTATTTTTATCAGAATAAAAGCCAAGTTACACGGGACATCAGGGTCAGTCCTAATATTTTAAAAGCAGGACTCAATTTTGTTTTTTCTTATGTCAAAAAAAAAAAAGAAGAATCAAGCAAAGGAACAATGGAACTCTCTTGGTCCACCTCCATTTTTGTTTCTTAGAGAGATCTAGCAACTGAGAAAAGCTGTGTCACATAGTGGAGCCCAGGGATTGAAAAACCTCTTACAAGTAGGGCAATTGCCATCATCTCCAAGCTATGTTTGTATGTGGGTCCTCTCTGGTTCTACGAACTACAGCCATGGCTAAGATTGCAGCAGGCCAGAAAACTAATTAGTATTTCAACAATCCACAGCCACACTTAAGCATTAAAAAGGGCCTGTAGAGATTCATTTCTTGGTTTTAAGAACCATAAACATGGCTAAAATTATGCTAGACCATAAAACTATACAATATCAATATCAGTATCAGCCCAAATGTTGGAGATGTGGTAGTTTGGATGCAACTTACTTTCATATTTGGTGGACTTGTAGAAATATAAAAGCTTTTCAGATTAAAATTCAGATTAACATTCAAAAAATTTTTAAAAGAAAGATAAAGTTTACTCCTCAACTATTTTTGTTGGGTATTATTGTAGATTTTAATGTTAAGGAAACTAATTTGATGTTGAATTTAATAACAACAGCAAGGTTGTTGGTAGGGCAATATTGGCAGAAAGATTCCTTGCCAACTATAGAAGAATGGACCCTTAAGGTCTCAAATTTAGCAGAAATGGCAAAAATTTCAGCTTATTTGAAGGATCATTCACAAGAGAGATATATTTCAGTTTGGAGAAGATGGATAGATTATATTCAGAATAAACATGGGACTAAAAAGTTCCATTTACTTTATGAATAAATTTTAGAATATTATTATTATTATTATTATTATTATTTTTATTTTTATTATTATTATTAGTTTATTATGGTGAATGAATTAGGATTTTAATTTGTTTATATGATTAAGTTTATTTGCAAATTGTTTATTCTGTGTTAAAGGGGAGTTAAAGCACATTATATTTGTTTATTTATATAGTTGGTTAATGTTAGTTAGATTATGATTATTATATTTGTTACCCTGTATTCAGCTCTGGGAAGTGGTGGAGGGGGAGGGGAGGGGGTAGGGTGGGTAGGTTTTGAGGTATATTTTGTAATTTTTGTAAAACTTTTTAATAAAAAAAATATCAGTATCAAACACTAGCAGCATTTTGCATTAAAAAGTATGTGCTGTTTTGATGAAACTGACTTATGCGTTGAGGCATTCTTCTACAAGTCCGTTTGTTTTACTTGCTGAACTTGCATTCTTGATGAAGATCATACAGCATTCATTCTTGTTTTCCATTAATTTCTCTTCCATTTTCACGATGAACACTGCAGGCAGCCATTTGACTTCTCTGTCTTCTAAAATGGTGTAGTACATTCCTCAGGGTGTACAAGGCTGATGAAGAAGTTCCAGCAATTGCTGAGTATCTATCAAACATGATTCGATTTGTAATCCATGTTTAAGTTTATTGCATCTTTTTATCCAAAGCAATTTGCATAAAGGACGGGAAGTTAATCTCTTTTAGTCTACAGTTTCCATGCGTTTATTGTTTTGATAACAACGTAAGACTGTGTACTTCTGACTGTTGTGACAACAATCAGACAAAGATGGTAATCTTTTATTCAGTTAAATGTGATTCTACATAGCAGCAGCAGCCTCTGTTGTGTGTTAAGATGTTAAAGGAAAATAATTTGCTTATCAAGGTGTACTGCTTCATCAAGGTTTCACATCTATAGTCCATGATTCATTGAATCCAAGGACTTCCATTGTTAATTGCAGGTTAGCTAATGCACAGTTGGTGAATCTGTTAATTCTCCATAGGACAGGAAAGATTTTTCTTATGTGGAAAGTATTTTAAGAGAGGCTTACCAAGTAATTTAATGTTTTGAACCTCATGGCCAGCTATGCTGCAATGCAGAAATGTATTCCTTTAACATAATATTCTTTTGTTTCTCCCCTCAGCTAGAATAAAACTGCTATCTAACTGGTAAAGTACATATAATGTTGAAAGCTTGAATTCAGGAAATAGTACAGGAAAAATAGTGGACCATGAAGTTGCAGGAAAATTCTAGGTTGTTGTTGTTGTTTCTACGTCATTTCTTCACATATACATTTTGGGATTGAGCACCGCATTGCAAAATTTTAAAAATAAAAGTGAAAATGTTGATGAGGTTTCTGTCCTATGGAAGGCAGGTATCTTCAGTTTTCATGAAAAGTAAGCAAGCAAGCAAGGACTGGCTTTCTGAAATGTGTTCTTATTTTGAGCAATACTCCTAGATATAGTAGGAAGTTTTTCTTTCTTATTTTTTCTCATATTTTTTATTCTAAAGAGGGACTGTTCAATAAAGGATCTGTAACTACAACACTTTCTCTTTGTGTACAGACATCTGGTGAAATGTTAAGGTTTTTCACCAAATTCATTCCTTCCTTAGTTCTCACATTCTTTCTGAATTACGCCAAACAAACAGAACTGTGTAGCAAAAGGTGATAATTTTCTCATTACACAGATATGTGCAGTTCAAGAAAAGAGATAGGAAAAGATTCTTCTAAATGCTGTTCAAGAGTACACCACTTTCTTATGTAATGCCTGAAGATGTTGGGAAGCTATAGTTTCAAAATGGAAAACAGGATGTTGAACTATATGTACGTTTTAGTCAACCAATAGAAGAGAATGTTTCTAGTTCAGGGTTGGACTGTGGAGTCCCTCATCTAGCCCAAATTCCTTTTTAATATTCCTCCAAAGGAATAATGGAGATCTTTAAAAAGGCAGAAAATTCTCCCTCCCCTCAGCCATAAACCAGCTTTTAGAAATGCAGATGTAATAATCCATTCAGGAAAGTTGTAGCCAGGAAGCTAAAAGCTGATGAGATTAGGAAGACAAAGAACCCTAAAATCTACATACCCCACCCAAACTCTAAAAGACATGACCTATTGGGGACATAATAGGATTAACCCACCAAATACCAAAAGGGCACAATCAGACTCAGGTCAAAGTATATGACACAGGAACAGGAAACAACCTCAAAAGCCCAAGAAGGTATAAAAACCCACAACTCCCTGCTACATGTGGTCAGTTTTCCCAAAGCCACGTTTCTGTCTGGCTCTGCCCTTCAATAAATTACAACCTTGTCTCTAAAGCAGTCTCCATTTTGTTTATTCCCAGCTTGGACTGGACCCTGATGAAGATGATGACCTGTTCAGCAGGTCAGCGGTTCAAATCTCACTGGCTCAAGGTTGACTCAGCCTTCCATCCTTCCTGGATAGGTAAAATGAGGACCCAGATTGTTGGGGGCAATGTAAATATATATATATATACATTGCTTACTGGTGTACACCGCTTAGAGAGTGCTTGTACTTAAAGTGGCATATAAGTCTCATAAATAAATAAATACATTTTTCATTGAACGGCACAAATGAAGAAGAGATGCATTCTGGTCCCTTCAATTAAAGACCCCAAAAACATGCCCAAAGTTTCAGAGTTCCTGGCTTCTGAAATGATCTTCCATTGTGTAATTTAGGAAACTTTTAAAAACTTGGATGTTCTCCCAGGTCTTGGGGACAGGATGATTCTGGAGTCACTTTGAGCTTTTGTTTTTGTTTGGCTTTTTTGCTCTTCTGCTTCATTGTATTCTTTCACATATTGGTTTTTGGATGTTAAGCCAACTTTTAATATTAAAGGAGTCACTAGCAATGTATATTGGGCTTTGGTCTCCAGCAGTAAATGTCTGGATGCCAAGGTAAGAAAAGGCAGCAGACCACACTATATCTGTTGACATAGTGTCCCATGTAACAAAAGTACAGTTGGGCTCTTCAGAGGTCTAGTCTACAACCACATTGAAACATCCAAGCATCCCAGAACACAATCTAAGGAAACTGCTTAAAACTAGCTTATTATGAATGAGATGTACATTTTGCACATTCAGCAATTACTTTAAAGTTTCAGTTAAATATGGATTTTTCTTTCCTACCTTCTACGTATTGATTTTTAATTTCTTATGGCTACTCATTCCAAAAAACAAAGCTTTATAGATTACCAAATATTAATAAAGATAACAGAAAGCTCAGAGCAGTTGTCTATCTAGGGATCTGCCCAGTTGCATGCTTTCTTGCTAAACCAGTTTATGAATTAAATGCAGCATCAGATCTGCAAGGGCATTTTCACGATAAAGAGTTACTTACATTTCAATTTGTCTGAGCTTCATCTTCCCATATCTAAAATTCATGCTTCTATACTCTTACTTAGGTATCATCATTATATATTCATTAATTTTTGTGCAAAAGCTCAAGGTATTACAGAGGTAAGATAAAATTAATATATGCAGTATATTAACACATAGACCATGGTATTTGCTGATAGATACTGCAGGAGTTTTAATCTAATTTCTGGAAAGTTCTGATAGGAAAAGCAGCAGGATTTCTAAAAATTATGATCTCCAGAAAAAAAACACTCATACTTTCAAGACAACCTCATGCATCCTGGACCCAAAATATCTCAAGCAGTAATAACCATTGCATTCACCAGAGGCTTATATAGACAGGGTAAAATTACTATCTTGTGCACGGGAAACCCTCTAGGTTTCTATATGTTAGCAAGAGCATTTCAAGACAAAATGACTTCGTTCCAAGTGCAAGAATAATGTAGCAGAATTACCAGGGGTTTGATGGTAGCCGAAGGAAAAACTATAGCACTGGGACATATGCAGAATTGTGCACAAGCCTATAGCAAACAGGGAGAAAATGCTAGCAATCTTGAAAAGGGCATATGCAACAGATAAACATGTGATGAAATTTCTTCTCTGACTTCAATTTTCCCATGCAGATGGGGGATGCGGTTAAATTCTGGCTGAAGGATGCTACAGCTGCCCCAAGAAAAGCCATCCCATGTGATCAATGACAAAGTCATATGCAGTCATCTCTTCCAATCTACTACACATTTTGGTTGTCTGTGGAGATTCTCAGTCATCCACATCATGGTTGTCCCAAAGTTGCTTTTTTTCAAGAAGCAACTGGACTTTCTTTGTCTTCCTTGAAGATGTTTTGTTTCTCAGCCAAGAAGCTTCCTCGGTTCTAACTGAATGGTGGAGGATGGAAGGATTTATATTCCTTGCAGTCATCTGGTCATTAGTACTCTTTCTGAGAGTCATTGAGGCCACTTGGAGGTTTATCTGTGGCCCTCAAGGTCACCTGAATAGTGCAAATAAGTGTGGAACCTTCTTGGAACTGCTGAAAGGACTATGTTGTAAACAGGAGATAGATGGTGTGGTATCCCTACCCCTCTTTCAAATCAGCGATCCTCTCTGTCCAGAAGGTGGACTTCATTGTCTTCAAAAACTCTGCAAGGAATATAAGTCCTTCTATTCCCCACCATTCAGCCAGAAGAGAAGAAGCTTCTTGGATGAGAAGTGCTTTTTCAGGAGGCAACTGGACTTTCTTGTTTTTCCTTAAAGATACTTCGCTTCTGATCCCAGAAGTTTTTTCAGTTCTGAAGTGAAACACCTTCAAGGAAAATCAAAGTCCAGTTGCCTTTAAAAAAAAAACATCTTTGGAACACATTTGGTTAGCAGTTGTGAAACCAGAACCAACATCAACTTCCACGTCTGGTTCCATGGGATCAGAAGCATCCACAGAAGATTCAAAGAATGTCACCAAAAATCTGGGTCAACATCTTTATACCCAACAGGAAGGCACATCAACACATGGATACTGTATTTTGTTTTCTCTGGGAGATAAATCTCTGTAACTAAACCAAGCTCTTCCCAATATCACCAAAAATTAAGTATGGAGTCGTGGGGCTGGATCTTGGGTGGCTGGCTGATTGGATGGATAAAGAGGATACCAACACATTAGGAGGACAATTCCCATAACAAATAAAATGCAACCTATTAGATTAATGTAGAAAAGTCCTACATGAACTGTTGTGCCTCCTTGAAGAGACAATAGCATCTTTGGAAACATTGTTGAAGGGATACAAAAGTAAGACATTTGCAGGATCAGGAACAGAATTCCCATGGTGAATATAATGACCATCTTACATCAAAGCAATATGGAAAACCTAGTTCCATGTGCACAACCAATTCCAGGGTAATGATGAGCATTTCCTTAGTAAAATATAATGAAAGGTACTCATCAGCCTCATTACTAAAACAGAACCCAGGTTGGGAATGAGGAGGGCAATTTATGCTACCATTTCTTTCTAATGGCTCTCAGACTAGAGGAAAAAGGCTTTAATGTGGCTGACCACCAGCCTCTCTCCATTCTTGGCAAAAAGGAGGGGGAAAAAGTAATTTGAAACAAAATGGGAAATGACAGGAGTAACAAAGCAGACACCATGACTAGGAAGAAGAGCTAAGGTACAAATTGCTCCAAAGCCTCTGATTTTAAGATTGCAATTTACAACAGCCCGCAAAGATCTAGGGATTGTAAGCAAGAATAATTTGCTGGAGTGATCCCCATTTTCAAGGTATATGTAGATCATGCTTTTATTCAAGAATCTGTGACTAAATATTTCATTGGTTTTAGTATGTTTGCTGCGTTATAATCTTTTATCTCCCTGATTATTATTGGCTCTGTACAAAGTAAGTCTGTTAATTTGACCCAAATGGTCACCTCCTTCTTCCAAAACTGCTTATGCATTATTAGCAAAACAATAACACTTTATGATTTACTTAGAATTTAATAACTTTCCCTGTATTATTCTGTGGGAGATTTCTAGCAGGAACTGTCTAGAATTTAGCAACGCTGTATTTCTAATTTTCCCCACCATCAATTCCTATCTTTTTGTCTGTGTGATCACCAAAAGTTTAAAACGGAAGTTGGTTTTTTTTTTAAAAAAAAATTGCCTTGCTTATTCTTTTTTATACGGTTGGGGTTTTTATTCAATTGTCAAAAGAGAGAAGACAATTTTCCTAAGCTAAAAGTTAAAGGTGTCCCTGCGGATCAGCTAGTTGTTGCTGATTTCTGCAGTCATGTCGCCAGCATGACATCATGGAATGCTGTTTTGTTTTTGAAGAAAAATTTATTGATTTTCTAGTTATACATTTAAATATTTGAAAAGCAATGTGGCGGCTGAGTTGGTCAGTAATTCAATAACATACAAATATCTTTAGTACAGATCACAAACTATTACATTAAACATTTCCTCTCTTTTCCCCTTGGTATTTACTGTCTCATATTTAAATTAATACAATTCTTATTATATCGATTAAATAAAAATAACTTTCTTACACTTATCACTGATTTTTAGTTTATACATATCCTAGTTATTTTAACATTCGATCTTTTTTTAGACAATCAATATGCTGGTTAGTTTTCCCAATTTTTAGTTTCCCATTAATATTTAAAATATAACGTTTAATATTTATAATTTCCAAGTTTTAAATAACCCCAATTCCCTTTATCACAATTCATCACAAGATCTAACGTTCAGGATACACGTCTTATCTATTTGAATTTTCACCATCTTACATCAACTGATTAATAATACAATATAATATTCTTATTTTCTGGTAATTTCCAAATATCTTAAATCTAGTAACCAAAATCATGGAATGCTGTTATCTCCCCACCGAACTGGTACCTATTTATTTACTCACACTTACATGCTTTCAAATTGCTAGGTTGGCAGGAGCTGGGGCGAGGACAGGAGCTCACCCCATCATGTGGAGCTTGACAAACCCAGCATCTTAAAACCCACCACCCTGCCAGTTCTCCTATCCCTATGCCTCAAAAGAGCTTAAACATTGGCTGCCAAATAAGACTGAGGACTCCTATTTATCTTCCAAATTCTGCTAAAAGCGAGGATCTAAGCAAGGGTACTCTTGGAAGATAAATCCATGAAGAACTACCAAGCAACTTCATCTAGGCCAGCGGTTCTCAACCTGTGGGTCGGGACCCATTTGGGGTCGAACGACCATTTCACGGGGGTCGCCAAACAACGCAGTCCGCCATTTTTCCCCCCTTTTCCTTAGCTGTGCTACTCCCTTTTATTCTATTGGCTTTTGAAAGCCAATAGAATAGACTCTCTTGAATAGAGTCTAATTCTATTGGCCTTCAAAAGCCAATAGGAATTGTCCAGACTGGCTCTGCCCTGCTGAGCCCACTAAAAGCCCCATTCTGCAAACGGTGCTGCACCAGTTGAGTAGTCCTCGACTTACGACCGGTTGAGTAGTCCTCGACTTATGACCGGTTGGGGGGTCACGGCATTAAAAAGGTTGAGAACCACTGATCTAGGCTTCTGCAGGCCCAGCTAAAAACAGAGAACTTTTGAGATGAGAGATTAGACCTCTCATCTTTCTCCTACACATGCATCCCTGTTTTATCCTTTAAGTCATCTATCGTACATAGTTTGATCAGGTACCTGGAAGGGCAGATTAAATACCTCGCTTTATGGAAAATTTCAGATGCCTCCACTTCCAAGACGCCACTAAACCATTGAATCTGCTCTTTACCCAACCAGCTTCTTTTCATTTAAATTGCAATGGCGGCAGATAGCCCTACAAAACCACAGGAAGAAAACCATGGTGTGATATTGTATCTTTTGGAAAATATAGTTTTCTTCTCTGCAACTTTCAGCAGTCCAACTAATTAGTTCAGCATTTAGACCCTGTTATTTAATAGTTCTGGGGGATTCAGCAGTTCTATTCTTGGGCAGTTTCCCCACTACTAACATAGTTTCTCCGTAGTATCATGCAGCCAGCCATCATGGAAATGAAATACAATCTGCCCTCCTTTTTGGCACAACCGTGGTTGGCTGCAGCCAGAACTCACTGTAAGATGCTAGTGAGGAAAGGCTTTATAGTCTGTCTCCATCGTGCAATTCATCTTAAACTTAAAGGCAATATTCACCACAAGCATTTGCCAAGCCAAACATCACTGCTTAGCTCAGAATAAACAATAGAAAGTATGGGAGCTGTAACTTACATCAGTTAGCCTGATCAATAAATGAATTTGCATATGGTCTATCAACATCAAAAGAACATATAGCAGACCACTGAGTCTTCTACAAATCTGAGTGAATATACCAAGTCACACTGGGATATAATGTAACAAAGATGTTGAGACTCTTGAAAGAGTACAGAGAAGAGCAATAAAGATGATTAGGGGACTGGAGGCTAAAACATATAAGGAACGGTTGCTGGAATTGGGTATGTCTAGTTTAATGAAGAGAAGGATGAGGGGGGGACATGATAGCAGTGTTCCAATTTCTCAGGGGCTGCCACAAAAAAAAGGGAGTCAAGTTGTTCTCCAAAGCATCTGAAGGCAGGACAAGAAGCAATGGATGGAAACCAATCAAGGAGAAATTTCCTGACAGAACAATTAATCGGTGGAACAACTTGCTTTCAGAAGTTGTGGGTGATCCAACACTGGAGGTTTTAAAGAAATGTTTGGACAACCATTTGTTTGAAATAGTATAGGATTTTATGCTTGAGCAAGGAGTTGGACTAGAAGACCTCAAAGGTCCCTTCTAAGTCTGTTATTCTTCTGAAGTTATTCATGCAACTGAAAACTTTTTCAGGATGTGTGCCTAGTGAAGTACTCAGCTAGAATTCTATGCTACCTCACAACCATCCCCCTCAAAAAAAAACCCACATCTTGAGTAATGTTTCAGGTTAAAATTATTAATCAGTGTAACTTATTTTGCCACTAAAACTAAAGTCTCCCCTGAGTCGAGCATGACTCTTGTGGCTGCGTGGATGAAGCCTTTGGGTTTCCTTGGCAACAGTTAGAAGTGATTTGTCATTGTGTTCTTCTGGGATTATTTCCCTTTTTTTCCCCTGACTTCCTACTCTAGTTTACACTTCTGGAATCCCCAATGGTCTCTTATTGACGTGCTAAATACACCCAACCCTGCTTGGGTTTTTCATGCTAGTCAAGCTCAGCCTGGAGCAGCCATCCAGTCAATGAGTGGTGGGGAGGCTCCAGCCAAGGAGAAACTAAAGTCCTACCAGTAGCAGCAGAAAAAGAGGGAGACAGCAGGAGGGAGAAAACTATTTGGCCTTGGTTGCTTTCTTCTTTTTCTTTATGGTCTTTAGAAAAGAAAACTCATTTCTCTCCCATTGATTTCCCTGTAAGAGAATTAATCTCCACGGCTCCAAGGCCTTTAAGCTGCCTCTTGGTACTCACCAATCTCTTCTCAACCTTGTGCCTCCCCTGCTTTTCATGTCAAAGTGCACTTGAATCAACTTAATTAATAGCAGCTCTGCTACATGCTAGCAAAGCCTTGTGCTACACTATTAGGAGGAGGGGGATGGACTAATCTGTAAAATCAAAATAATCTAATGGAAAACATCCTACTTGGCTCAAGCACAACTGCACTGATTTAATCTTGTAACAAAGTACGGTAACTAAGGGTCATTGGAGTTGGGATGAAGGAACTCTTTTCAAGTGCTAGACTAGCTGTGGGAATGGTCTGCTTCTATAAGATAGGCAAATCTTATAATGCCTTTGTTGAAGGGAAAAATTTCATCAGGGTCCAGTCCAAGCCGGGAATAAACAACATGGAGACTGCTTTAGAAAGAAGGTTGCAGTTTATTGGAGAGGAGAGCCAGACAGAAAGAAGGCTCTGAAAAAAAGTGACCACATGAAGAAAAGTAGGGGTTTTTATACCTTCTTGGGCTCTTGAGGTTGTTTCCTGTTCTTGTTTGAGGATTTGTATTTCTTGTATCATGTACTTTGACCTGAGTGTGCCCTTTCGGTATTGGTAGGTTAATCCTATTATGTGATGTCTTAGAGTTTGGGTGGGGTATGTAGATTTTAAGGGTCTTTGTCTTCCTAATCTCTTCAGCTTCTAGCTGAAAGGCTCCAACTTTCCTGAATGGATTATTACATCTGCATTTCTAAAAAGCTGGTTCTGCTGAGTTGTCTGGCTGGGTGGGGGAAAGAGGTGTTTCTGTCTTTTTAAGGATCTTCTCCATTATTCCTTTGGGGAAATATATTCTGCCTTTTTATTATTCCCCAAAACATTTCTTTCTCTGAATTCTTCCACACCTTGGTAAGGCCACACCTTGGGATACGCCATCCAGTCTGGGTCACCACGATGTAGAAAAGATGTTGAGACTCTAGAAAGAGTGCAGAGGAGAGCAGCAACGATGATTAGGGGACTGGAGGCTAAAGCATATAAGGAAAGGCTGCTGGAATTGGGTATGTCTAGTCTAATGAAGAGAAGGATGAGGGGGGACATGATAGCAGTCTTCCAATATCTCAGGGCTTGCCCCAAAGAAGAGGGAGTCAAGCTATTCTCCAAAGCGCCTGAAGGCAGGACAAGAAGCAACGGATGGAAGCTGATCAAGGAGACTATACGTTTTTAAGACGAGACTGGACAACCATTTGTCTGAAATGGTATAGGGTTTCCTTCCTGATGGTGGGGGGGATTTGGACTAGAAGACCTCCAAGGTCCCTTCCAATTCTGTTAATATATTTTAAATTTGATTAAATGCACAGCTATTAACATTCCTGGGAATATCTGATAATCTTTGGAAGCTTTCTTCCCAGTTGTTCTATCCCAGCCTATTGTCGTCCTTGTTAACTTCACAAGGACAAAACCCCTGCTACTACAATAGGCTGGAGACTTGCAAACAAAATCAAAAACCTCTTTTAATTTTGTTGTCAAACCTGTCAAATACAGCAAACTCAAGTCCAAAAGAACACGATAAAAAGCAGACGCGAAGTCACAAGAGAAGTCACAGACCAAGATTCCAAGACGCAGTTTTCAAACAGTTGCCTTCAGCAACCAGCACCACCCACATCTCCTCCCTTTATTTAGCAGTCCTAAGGCGGTGCCTCTCCTTGCCATTTCTTCTTACTTTGGAGGTGCCTCATTGACCTCTGTTGTTTTACTCTTGCTAATTGACGCCGTCTGTGTGCGTCAATTAGCAAGTCCATCTGTTGTGATTCCACCAAGTCTGACTCATGCTCCCCACACAGCTGAGCTTCATCAGAAACACGACTGGAGGGCCCAGGCTCTGCATCCAACTGTGAGTCCTGTACTTCATCAGAGCCTCCATCTGGCTCTGATGGCCCTTCAAATGCCTCCTCCACCTCCGACTCAGATTCCTCCGACTCAGCTGTTGGGAGCACAGGCTGGCACGGAATCACAACACCAGTTCAACCAACCAGGCAACATCAGCTCAGGAATGTTTCTACTTTATTATGAATCGTGTTTATGATGTTCTCTTTCCAGGGATGCATGCCTGCTTCCCAAACCTCTAAGACCTCTATCAGATCTGGTCCTGGTCCACTTATCACATTTGCATCAAACAGTGATCATCTGGGTGCTTCTGGGAAGCTCGTAAGCCACCTTTCTTTCTGGATTCCCACTAATCGGGATTTAAGACATGCTGTTCATGATTCCAGAGGGAGTATACAGCCACTAACTGCCTGCAGCCCATCTCCTTCTAAATCATACAGATGTTTTTTTTCTCTGTATTATTTTTTTTCATCACTAAATGCCGTTAGTGACTTTCACTGCTTAAAATAACTTGATAATCTACCCAGAAAAATGTCGCTTACCAAATGGATTCAATGTGGTAGGAAGAAACAAATTGTCTTGTGAATTGGAAAATCTACTGAAAAAGCTTTTCCCCCAAGATGTTCCTTAAAAGCACTCTTCATGCAGGCAATAAATGAATCAATGAATGCTGTGTAATCTATATGCCACACAAAAAAACCTAAACTGATAAACACATGAAACAAGCTAATAAGGACGGCTTCTCTTCTGGTTCTATAATGATTTGTAAAAAACAAAACAAAACATGTACTTAGGAATATTCTCTAATACAATCAGCCCTGTGCATTGTTTTCTTGTATTGAAATCTTCCATCACTTCCTAAGTCATGTCATGTTCAGTTCCCAATTAGGTTTGTTTATCATTGCAACCTGATTGATTTAATGGAACTGAATGTGCACAGACTGTCCTTGTAGCTATATTTTTGCCCAACCTTTATGTTTCTATGCCAGTGGCTATTTATGCATAATATAGAGAGACTTGTTCCACTTTTTTTTTAAAGCAATGTGCAGTTCTGGATTTCCCCTCTGTTTCAAAATATGCACAATTAAACCAGGTCTTCTGTGTTGCATTGCATAATTCAATCTGACTGTGGTAGTCATGGTGAAAGACAAAGAGTTTAGTAAGTCTCTGAACCATTAATTCTTTAATATGTTACTCAGCTATTCTTCGGGTTTCTGAGTTTTATGAGTAGGTATTATTCACGTTCCTCTAAAGCACTCTTCATAATCACAAAAGCTAGGTGTCTGCCTCATTAAAGATGAGGTTTGAATCCACTCCTTCGACCTGAACTTTCCCAGAACAGCAGAAGAAACCACGCTAAATCTAATGTGATCTAGTACAATGCAGTGTAATATGCACATAGTAGCCCGTAGAATAATAATGCTGTCTTGGAAAAAAGAAAGAAAGGGAGAGAGAGATTTAGCTAAACAGAAAAAAATTACACCCAGGAAGAATCTGGGATGTTTGTAATTAGTGCAATACTCTGCTAATTCGATTTTGTGCATGAGGCACACATCGACTTATTTGAGTCCTAGAAAGGCTGAGCGTGTTATCATTGTTTTGCAAAGTCTACATTATATTCCCTCGGGACTCATTCGTGTATTACATTTCCTGCAGTTTTCTCCAGAAATTTCCCCATTGAATGCCTACCTGCATCCAGTCTAAGCAGGTAAACATTACAAATATGGCAATGATTGACCAGTCATATAGGATCGCTCTTCCCTTCATTATTATTATCAATATCATCAGCATTAGCATTCAGCAAGTGACCCTTTAGTAAGATCTCAATGTTTGTCTCAAAATGTCCCAAGGGAGTCTATAACTTTGCCCAAACTGATTTCCTTCAAGAGACTTTGCTGATTTCCTTCAACAGAATAATAGAGTTGGAAGGGACCTTGGAGGTCTTCTAGTCCAACCCCCTGCTATACTTATACCATTTCAAACAAATGGCTGTCCAGTCTCTTCTTAAAAACTTCCAGTGTTGAAGCATTCACAGCTTCTGGGGGCAGGTTGTTCCACTGGTTAATTGTTCTAACTGTCAGGAAGTTTCTCCTTAGTTCTAGGTTGCTTCTCTCCTTGGTTAGTTTCCATCCATTGCTTCTTGTCCTGCCTTCAGGCGCTTTGGAGAATAGGCTGATCCCTTCTTCTTTGTGGAAGCGCCTCAAATATTGGGACACTGCTCTCTATTATGCTCACTATTAGTCTGACATCTTTTGACAATAGAAAGGGAAGGGCTGTTTTCTAAATTAGACTTGCAGAAGTCATGATTCACCAACCAAACTGATTTTTGCTCACAGTTCTTATATAACTATCCTCAATCTTCTCTGAGACTGCCAATAGACACGTTTCTACTTGTCTATCAAAACAACATTCAAACACACATACAGCAGTAGATTCAAGAGTCTCTTAGGCCTAATTACTATATGGAAGGTACTCAGTATTAAAATATATTTGCAAACCATTTCTGGGCTGTATATGTTGGTACAACAAAAATGATATTCCAAAGACTGAACAAACTCCTGTTTTAAAGATCCACAGTGAATTTGTTTTCCCAGCTCAAAGGCTCAAAAATCAGTTCTGTTTGAGAGAATCATTTTGGATCTAGTTAATAACAGTCAGTTCCCAAAGAGGTTTTAGGACATTGAGAGAAATCACAGAAAGAACTGCTAAATTTGTGTGGGCATCTATAAAGCCTAAGGAGATGTAAAGCTAAGAGTTTACACTTTAGGGAGATGTGATATATTTTTCACTTGCTGAACTCCATCGGATGTGTACATATGTTGAGGTAATTAATTGTGGAATAACACATGTATGTATATTTTTTATTCTTTTAGTGCAGTGGTTCTCAACCTGTGGGTCGGGACCCCATTTGGGGTCAAACGACCATTTCACGGGGTCACCAAACAATGCCGCCATTTTTTCCCCCTTTTCCTTATCTGTACTACTCCCTTTTATTATATTGGCTTTTAAAAGCCAATAGAATAGACTCTCTTGAATAGAATCTAATTCTATTGGCTTTCAAAAGCCAATAGGAATTGTCCAGGCTGTCTCTGCCCTGCTGAGCCTGCCAAAAGTTCCATTCTGCAAATGGTACTGCACCAGTTGAGTAGTCCTCGACTTACAACCAGTTGAGTAGTCCTTGACTTACGACCGGTTGGGGGGTCGCGGCATTAAAAAGGTTGAGAACCACTGTTTTAGTGGTATGCACCGTGTATACCTGCTTACTTCAGCCAAGGTAGCACAAACAATTGAACTAGGCATTGCAATGATATCAACAAGTTTAGGTACTAATTTTTTTTCTCAGTGGGGTCCAATAAAGTAATTTGCTAACTGAATCTGCTTGGCTTCCATGCCTTGCCAATAAATCTTAAAGAACTCCAATCTTACTTATCTCTGCTAAAAGACATTAGGGAAGCCCTAGCAAGCTTATACAAGGTTTGAGTTTGGCCTTTCTGAATTGACTATCCACTCAAAAATTACATTCTCCAGTTCACTGTCACGTTTTAGCAGGTTTTCGCCATTTCGACTTCATGGCAGTTCCCTACCATAAATGAAATGTCTGCCACTCATCATGAGAAAACATCAGGCACAAAAGATCAGGTCCACACGTGAAGGTCCAGTTAAATGATTTATTGCTACTCATGCCTATGCTCAGGAATATTTTCCAACATCTGCTTGGAGTTAGAGAAGGGTCAATGAAATTCAAGGGAGAGGAGGTTGGACTTAGTTCACTAGTAGCTATGTAGGGATTCTAGGCTGATCCCTCTTTTAACTTCACCTCTGGGTTCTACCACTCCTTCTCCTACAGGACACAATTCACTGTCAAAATCAGACTCTGTTTAGTACAGTAGTTCCTACCAATAGTATTGAAGTAGGCAGTATGGCTGGAGAGCAATCAGCCCTAACCATTTCAGGAGTCTTCTCACCTCCTTTATTTCTTTTATAATCTAAAAGTTTTTTACTTATTTATTTAGCCTCTGAATGGCCATAGTCCAAAGAAGTATTAAAATTTGTGAAAGCTATGAAATAATTAGAAGGTATGAACAGCATGTGAGCAGCTGGGCTTCAAAACCAACAAACCACCAGAGACTAAATGTTGAAGATGTGAGTCCACCATAACAAAAACTAGTAAGTGGGCAAACTTCTGTGTGGGAACATTAATAAAAATGGGTGCAGAACAGTCAAATCACATGAGACAGAACAGAAATCTGAATCCCAGACTTAATTATAAAACAAGATCAGTTTTGACTGCCCAACTAAACATTTTGCAATTTCAACTAAGTTCATTTAATGAATGGGATGGAATGGAATGGAATGGAATGGAATAGAATAGAATAGAATAGAATAGAATAGAATAGAATAGAATAGAATAGAATAGAATAGAATAGAATAGAATAGAACCTTGGAAATCTTCTAGTCCATCACATGATCTTGATTCTATGCCTAGAGTAGAGTAGAGTAGAGTAGAGTAAAGTAGAGTGGAGCGGAGTGGAACGGAATGGAACAGAACAGAACAGAATAGAATAGAATAGAATAGAATAGAATAGAATAGAATAGAATAGAACCTTGGAAATCTTCTAGTCCATCACATGATCTTGATTCTATGCCTAGAGTAGAGTAGAGTAGAGTAGAGTAGAGTAGAGTAGAGTAGAGTAGAGTAGAGTAGAATAGAATAGAATAGAATAGAATAGAATAGAATAGAATTGGAAGGGACCTTGGAGGTCTTCTAGTCCAGCCCCCTGCTCAAGCAGGAGGTCCTCTGCCTTGTGACAGCCCCTCAGATACTGGAACTCTGCTATCATGTCTCCCCTATTTCTGAAAATAAAACTTATCAAGACCCAGAAGTCTTCTCTTGGTAGGACAGTAGCTACAACCAAGGTCCTGTGATTTCTATCATCTCTTGCAGCAGGGCCAGTGAAAAAAAAATATTGAATAATTAAATCTACTTGAAAGCATGTACACTAGGTTGTAAAACCAATACTGTATTTTAATGCCTTACATGGTGTCAGGAACTTTTTTCCAGAGGTGTTCAGGGTCTCGTGCTACTGGTAGTTTGATTTATGTCTCCCAGTACTGTGTAACTGCTAGTATTATATTAGGTGGTATCCTGTGAATAGTGAAATGGAAATCTACATCTTCCAGATGGTTCATTTCCAATGTTTGTACTGAAGGATTTGGCTGATGATTGAAATGAGCAGCCCTCTGCATTTAGTCTTTTCCCATAGTGTAGACACACTCTCCTTTAAGCCTTATGTTGTCATATTCATAAATGTGCTTAATAATTATTCCATATGGGAAAACCATTATGTTTTAAAGTGCCTCAAAAATATCTGGCAATGTAATAGATATTCAGAATGAAACTTAAACCACAATTACATAAACTCAGACAACTATATTGAGCTGATAGATTCAACATGATCCTTGAACTTTGAATTGCATTAAAGTGCCATACAATTACTGGAAGGAATAGTCAAAGCTATAAAACAACCTGAGCTAATTTTGGAACTTCTTAAAGTCTTAAAAAATATACCACAGATGGTTCATGCATACACACACACATTTATCCTCTATCTGTGTCTTCAAGAGCCATTCCTACTATCTGCACCACGATAATTCATAAACATGGTCCTAACTTAAGCATTATTTATTATATTACAAATGAAATAGTGTATAAATCCTGGTGTCATCATCTGAGGACATGACCCTTATAAAATTCACCTCACTTTTTAGAGAGATGAAAAATGTTTCCATTACTAAATGGGATTTCAGCCCCATTTAAATCTTCAAAAGCACAGACCATCTTCAGAGTTGTTGTTAAAATAAAGTTCTCAAAAAGATGGAAGAAAGCAACTGTGGGGTGTGGCCTAAGCATCTCCTTTATGACATGACATGTACGTCAATTTGTCCTTACTTATAAAACAGTGAAAATGTGCAGTGTTTACTGCCGGCACATTTTATTTTGTGGACCTCACAGTTCTCTTCAACCACTCTACCTTTATATTTTGGCTATGCTAATTGTGAGCTGAAGACTAATAGCCAATTTTGAAGGCAGCTAAATACACTACCATGTGACTGTCAAGCTAGGGAAACTTAGTCTCTGGCCAGGAGAAAATGAATTCCAGGTTGTCTGAATAACAAAGAACAGAGTACTATACATATTCTACTCAAAATCAGTCTTCAGCTATGGCTACAAATTCACAGGAACCTAAAGACTAAAGCATGGGTAGGCAACCTTGGCTCTTTTATGATAGTGGACTTCAACTCCCAGAATTCCTGAGCTAGCCACCCTGAGGGGAAAGGGAGAGGTTTCCAAGCTGAGCCATGCTGGCTCAGGAATTCTGGGAATTGAAGTCCATGAGTCGTAAAAGAACCAACCCCTGGACTAAAGGATAACTCTACTCTGAATGTTTTTCCCAGTTTTTCCAGATTTAAAGAAATTTAATCTTTACATCTTCAGATTAAAGACTTCATTTTTTTGCCCCCAGGTTAGGTATTGCTTTCTGAAATTGAAGCAATTTCAGATAAATGGCTTTGCATATCCATTTGTATCCATTTTTATGAACTTCTAATAGATGCAATTTTCTATCCCCTTTTCCTACTAACTGCAGTTTTTGCAAACAATTTTTACTTGAAGTAAGAATGCTTTGTGAAGGTTTTCCCATGAGAGATGTATTTTGTGCAGACACACAGAGATACAATTACCCACTTATCTGCTCGTGTACATTTGACAAAAAAAAATGTATCAAAAATTCTGATAAAAGGCAGTTCGAGTTATTTTTATTTCCTGAACCATGACAATAGATGTGAGAAAGGTAATGCAGAAGTATAGGAATAATAAGAATATGACTCTTACATCACATGATTTTAAGGAAATTGTACTTTCCCTTGTTAGAAGATATTTAACAGGAGCAGTGTTTGTGTTTAAGTTTGTTTAAACCAGGGGTGTCAAACTGCCACCCCACGGGCCTGATACGTCATGGCAAAACCGTGCCCACCCTATTGCTGGTGATGGAAAAAAAGTCACGATACATTGTGACACGTCACATGACATTGCAAGTTTGATACCCCTGGTTTAAACTAACCACGTTTATGATTGAACTACAGCCTGTCTGATGTTAAGGATTGATTCATAATCTGGATTGCACCAAAAAGGCATGTGATTAAGAACATGCAGAATATAGTTTCATCAAAAACTATCCAGCTTCTTGTAGCGGAGGACAAATATTTTGTTTCCTCACCAACTTTTCCAGTAACTGGCACTCAAAGTCATCTTCCTGTGATAGAGATATAGTAGCTCATTGCCATCGTTTATTTTTAGAATGTTTATTATTTGTTTATAGAATGCCCATCTTGGTGAACAGAACACATGACTAAAATAACACAATACAAAAGCTGTGAGGCAGCAAGAAATTAAATTATCTTCATTATCAGCGTGATGTGAATAGCAGTATTTTCTATCAACTCATAGCCGTTGTTACAGTATTTTCTTACTGAGAAAGGGGATTATTCTCTTACAGTGCCAAATATGGTACTATATATATAGAGAAAGAACTTTGGGAAAGAAGCTATAAAGTATATAAATAATAAAATAAGGCCTTTGTAGCACTTTACTTAATTGGCCCAGTGGGATAACTTATTGTCCCTAATATTGGAAGACAGCTTTTGATCTAGAGATGTTATGTTTTATGTCAATAGTTCTATGTCATGTATCACATTTAGTTCTGTTTTCTGGTGTTCGTCCTTAATGACACTGCAGCTGGCAATTGATATAATTTCAGAGTTAAATTTATCTGTGGGTGGGGTTTTTTTGAGGGGGAGGGGGAAGAGAATTAATTTTAAATCATTCTTTACAATCCATCTTTATAAAATCTTTCAGCAATAATGGCCTTTAGCAGAGAGTGCTTACTGTGTTGAGAACATTTTAGCCTTGATAGTGTTTTGGGGTTCATCAAAAAGGTGGTAACTGAGAATTACACCTTTAATTTGTGCAGATAGTATTCCAGGGCCATTTTGTAAGAGTCATAAACATGTGTTAAATTACAATCAAGCCATATGGAAGTCTATTTACCTGAATGTCTTGCCTGCAACAAGCTCCAGGCATACAAAGTAATCCTCGTTATGAGATAAAAGTTGCGACGCAAGTCACAATAAAAATAATAACAGTACTCAGGCAGAGATGGGCTTTCAAAGGATTCATGTCCAATTTGTCTTATCGCAATATAATTTTTCAAAGTAACTTTCCCATTTCCTATTTACAGAAGTCCCAGTGGAAAGGAGATTTTATTAGTTTATCTAGATCCCTAGTGCAGTAGCACCAAATTTTGTTAAAATACATACCCTGCCTTTTTAAGCTAGAGAATTCATTCTACAAATCAGGTGGGTTTTTTTTTCAATTAGTTTCTTAGATTTGTATTCTGGTTTATTTATTTATTTATTTTTTACATAGTCATAGTTAATAAAGACCCACAGCCACGAAGATTTTTTTTTTTTTAACTTCTATTAGTTCTAATTCAATCAACAGTCTAAATTTTGGGGTTCTTGATTTTCTCTGAGCTCCTGCTCCTATTCTTACAGATATTTTATTATCATGGCTTTTAACATCAACAACGTAATATGAAGTGAATTTTGTTCTATTATATTCAGCAGCTTATCCTGTAATATTTGGGCATTTCATTATTAATTCTCTTTATCTGGGTGATCGGTAATAAATGTGTGTTTGATCCTTTCTTTGACCTTTCATTGTTCTTTCTGAATGACCTATCAATGCATTTTATTTCCTTGTATCTGTTGATGACTGATTTAAGAGTGTCAGGCTTCTAAAATTTCCCTTGCGTTCTTGATCTAAAATGTCTGCAGTTTCTCACTTAAAATGGTGATTGAACTTGTATCTGTGTTGTAAAATTGAATATTTCTGTCATGTGTTATGATTGCCACTTGATGCTGGTGGATGTACATTCCGTTAGTCTTCTACCCATTTATCCTACAGAGTGGCTTTTCACAACCCTAACATTGTATATTGTAAATGATGCTGTTGTCTTCTTTGGCTACTGGGTTTGCTTTGGATGCTTTGGAAGGATTTTGTAGGTTTGTGTATTACAGAGATGTCAAAGGATTCTACCTATTGTGGTTTTAGAGATGTTTTTGAGGTATGAAAGAGTTATCTTGTTCATGGGTGACAATAAAGGTGTGATGATAGGTTGCATGAATAGATGCTTTTTAATGAAATTGAAGACAGTTGTAGTCTTCAAGTTTCTTAAAATATGTCCTCAAATTTTATACTCCATCCACACCACCAAATCCATGGTGCAAACACTGAGAAGATTCTATCTGCCCTTTTTTCAAATCACATTTTTAAGAAGCAAAGAAATCAGGTTTATGGAGATTCTCAGTAACCCAGGTCCTGGTTGACCCAAAGATGCTTTTCCTAAAAGGTAACTGGATTTTTTTATTTCCTTTCCTTTTTTTTTTCATTTGAAAACATTTTGCTTCCCATCCAAGAAGCCTTTTCAGTTCTGCCAAGGACTGAAGAAGCTTCTTGAATGAGAAGCAAAACATTTTCAAAGAAAAAAAAATAAGAAAGTCACATTCTCTTTTGGAAAAAGCACCTTTGGAACAAAAAAATGATCCACTTGTTGGGATGAAATAGAATAGAATAAGAACAGGAATAGAATAGAATAGAATAGAATAGAATAGAATAGAATAGAATAGAATAGAATAGAATAGAATAGAATAGAATAGAAAATATGGGATGGTATGGAATGGAATGGAATGGGATGGGATGGGATGGGATAGAATAGAATAGAAAGAAAAGAATAGAATAGAATAGAATAGAATAGAATAGAATAGAATAGAATAGAATAGAATAGAATAGAATAGAATAGAATAGAATAGAATAGAATAGAAAATATGGGATGGGATGAGATGGGATGGGATGGGATGGGATGGGATAGAATAGAATAGAAAGAAAAGAATAGAATAGAATAGAATAGAATAGAATAGAATAGAATAGAATAGAATAGAATAGAATAGAATAGAATAGAATAGAATAGAAAATATGTGATGGGATGGGATGGGATGGGATGGAATGGAATGGAATAGAATAGAATAGAAAATATGGGATGGGATGGAATAGAATAGAATAGAATAGAATAGAATAGAATAGAATAGAATAGAATAGAATAGAATAGAATAGAAAATATGGGAAGGAATGGGATGGAATGAAATAGAATAGAATAGAAAATATGGGATGGGATGGGATGGGATGGGATAGGATAGAATAGAATAGAATAGAATAGAATAGAATAGAATAGAATAGAATAGAATAGAATAGAAAATATGGGAAGGGATGGGATGGGATGACATGGGATGGGATGGGATGGGATGACATGGGATGAGATGGGATAGAATAGAACAGAACAGAACAGAACAGAATAGAATAGAATAACAGAGTTGGAAAGGTGTTTGGAGGTAATAATAATAATAATAATAATAATAATAATAATAATAATAATAATAATAATAATAATAAAGTTGGAAGGGACTTTGGAGGTCATCTAGTCCAACCCCCTGCTCAGGCAGGAAACCCTATACCATATCAGAGAAATGGCTGTTCAGTCTCTTCTTAAAAGCTTCCAGTGTTGAAGCATTCACAGCTTCTGGAGGCAGGTTGTTCCACTGGTTAATTGTTTTAACTGCCAGGAAGTTTCTCTTTAGTTCTAGGTTGCTTCTCTCCTTGATTAGTTTCCATCCATTGCTTCTTGTCCTGCCTTCTAGTCCAACTCCCTGCTGAGGCTGGAAACCTTATACCATTTCAAACAAATGGATGCTAAAAGTCTTTCAAGTACCCCCAATTCACATTGTAATGAATAACATCAAACAGAACTGAATAAACCAATGGGTACAAAAACAACAAAAAAGTCAAAACTATAATTAATATCCCTGCCAAAACATTGTTTGTTTCAAAGTGAGAAATGAAGGGGAAAACATCTTAAGGGGGCTTGTCATCAAATGTCAATCAAAAGAAGCTCTTAGACAGGTTTATGTCAGTGAATTGTTTGATAGAGAATAAAAAAAATCAAGGCCTAAAGCAATAGGTCAGTTTAACCTGAAAAAAAAAGGTGAAAGAAGCCATAACAAACACATGTCCTCAGTACCCTCAAACACCTGTCATCAGAAAGTGTCAGAGAAGATGGACATAAAATTGACAGGATGTGGCTATACAGTAAAATAATGCAATGGAATCCATGTGTCAATATACTATATTTGGCACTTTACATGCTAGCATTTTGTATTTTGAGACTTTGATCCAAATTTGATGCAATAAACCGGTTTTCCCATGTTCTTTTTTTTTTCTTCCAGTTTTTAAGTCAAGTGAATAGTTTTTAAAGTTTCAATTGCATTGTTCTCTCATGATTATCCCAGTGGTGGGATTCAGCCAGTTCGCACCAGTTCGGCAGAACAGGTAGCTAATTTTTTGTTGGCCAGGCCCAGAATGGACTTCCAGAAGTGGCATCCACACAGAGAACCGGTTTTTCACATATTTGAATCCCACCATTTGGGATTATCCCAAATAACATTTCCATCCCAAACAGTACCAGGTTTCTGAAGCTATTCTATGACGCATATAGTAATGACTCTGAGACAATAAATATGGTATTTGACTTCCTGAACATATTAAAGCACAAAGCTACTGTAAAAGGTTAATTTATTGTCTCCAGAACTTACTGTAGCTTCAAAAAAAAAAAAAAAAACAAGCAAATTCACTGTCAGGAACTAGAGAATAGTCATCAATAGGTGTCATGCAGGAAGAGACAGAATGCGTGAAAGAATTAAAAGTGTCTGTTCTGATGTGCTAAATGTCAAAAAGAATGTGTTTCTATCACCAGCCAGGTGTCTGGATATCCTCTGTGGATGCAAAGAACTGTAAGGAACCTGTCCCAGCTGTTCCCCTCAGGAAAGCACAACTCTTGACTCCATGTAGTTAATCAAAAGGACTTTTGCTGAGAGAACGTGATTGTAGTAAAAACAGGAATCTAACGGTCCCGCGTAAAGCACAAAGCTATTCTTCTCATTCCCTTTCTTTTTTATAATATATTTTTTTTTATTTTATTCAAATACAAATAATACAAACATAACACATATAAATCTAAATAAAAAAACATATAAACATATATGTGGTGGGATTGTGACAGCGTGCAAAAGATATGGGACATAGTGTTTAGGGAAATTAGAGAACTTTTGAAGGTAAATTTAGATATGTGACCGAGGATTGCATTACTGTTACTGGTGGAAAAACAAGATATAAATGAAGCAAAAAAAGGGATTGATTGTAAATTTGCTAATGGCAGCTAGATGGTTAAATACTGGAGACGGAATTGGGCTATTCAAAGAAATGAGTGGTATAATGCAATATGTAATATGGCCATAAATGATAAATTAACAGAAACTAAATTTAAAAAAGGGATGATTAAAGTAAATAATTATAATGAAATATGGGAAGATTTTATAAAAACAGTCTTGGTGGAAGGCAAAGGGAATAAACCTGCTCCAGAATATATGCTGTTTTGGAGGGGATAAGGGCACAATTGAAATATATTGTCTATTGTTAGTTGTTATATGAGAAGAAATATAGGTAATAAAAATGGTCTCCAGGGGTGTGGGTGCACTTCCCATTTCCAAACCCAACCCTCTTGACAGTCCACCAGCAGCCAGTACAGTGCTCCAGATTTGTTCTGAGAAAGCTGAGGTACAAGCTTGATAACGGGTCATCCTCAGGGCGCAGTGACCTTGGAGTCAGACTGGATCCAGTTGAGAGGGAGTCCATCTTGTCTCCGAAGATATCTCCCTCCCTAATTCCCATGTAGGTACAGCAGAAGCGAAAGCATGCAAAGAAAGCTCCCCCCCCCAAACCTCCTTCTCCCCCTCCTACAGAATGGCAGGACTCCCAAAAGAGGACCTTGACAAGAACTTTGAAAAAAGACCTATGTAGAAATTAAATGACTTTTTTTTTTAAAAAAAAAAAATGCCATTTGATATTTGAATGCTTCAGAGTAATGGGTTATAACATAAAGTTTCAGCTTTGTCTAGACAAAACCAAATCACAGTTGCTTGTTTTTTCAATTAATGCATCAGGAAAAAAACACACACAAGGTTAATTTCAATTTGTTCTGCCCTCTGGTTTTTACTTCACCTTCCATCCTTCTTGAAACTCTGTGTACAGGAAGCAGATTGGGAGCAGTGATGTGGACCTGCACAGTCAGTAGGAACTGGGATAATTTGGATGTAGTGCTAGGACACCCATCTTCCAATAATAATAATAATAATAATAATAATAACAACAACAACAACAACAACAACAAAGTTGGAAGGGACCTTGGAGATCACCTAGTTCAACCCCTGCTCAGGCAGGAAACCCTATACCATTTCAGACAAATCATTGTCCAATCTCTTCATAAAAACTTCTAGTGTTGGAGCATTCACTGCTTCTGGATGTAGGTTGTTCCACTGGTTAATTGTTCTAACTGTCAGGAAATTTCTCCTTAGTTCTAGGTTACTTGTCTCCTTGATTAATTTCCATCTGTTGCTTCTTGTCCTGCCTTCAGGCATCTTGGAAAATAGCTTGACTCCCTCTTCTTTCTGGCAGCCCCTGAGATATTGGAACACTGCTATCATGTCCCCCCTCGTCCTTCTCTTCCTTAAACTAGACATACCCAATTCCAGCAGCCTTTCCTTATATGTTTTAGCCTCCAGTCCCCTAATCATCCTTGTTGCTCTTCTCTGTACTCTTTCTAGGGTCTCAACATCTTTTTTACATTGTGGTGACCAAAACTGGATGCAGTATTCCAAGTGTGGACTTACCAAGGCATTGTAAAGTGGCTGTTTGGCGAATGCTTAAAACTAAAAACTAAAATTAATTATTCCTTAGACGTGATTCTCACACGGTCTCTTTAGCAAAAAAAAATATATTTATTGAGAATAAAGAGATGCTTTTACAAATATTCCAGCAACCACATTAATTTCTGTACAGAACTACCATCCACCCATATACAGATGGACTTTTTAATATTCTCACTCACAGTCTTCCTACGATTTGGTGAGGAAATGTCTTCACAGTCACAGGAAAGTTGGCAGGTGCCTATTTACATAATGATCTCCTGAATTTTTCTCAGACTGGGAGATGATAATGCAAACTTGTACATTTTCCTTCAGACTGAAGAATTTGTTGACTGCACAAAAGTAGCATTTTTGTTTTGCTCTCAATAAGAAATAAAATCTCTAGAGAAATGGTTTCCACTTTTACCTGATGCTTTGGCAAAGGAAAGCAGCCATCTACCTGGATTTGTTTTAATTTGGATTCCCTATCCTAAGTAACATGGATTTTGAGCTCTTAATGATCCTTCCCTATTCTACATTTTTTAAAAATCTAAACTTACTATGACCCAAACTGTCAGGCATGAAGAATCAGAACTGCATGTTTAGCTCCAGTTGATTTATTGCTCATAGTCAATAAATCTAGTCAACTACCAGCACTAAATTGACACTAGATAGGAGATAACAAAATTCAAGAGTAATTGGTCTTGGATGGCTTATGGGAACATAACAACTCCAGGCTGATTCCTGTCTTGACTCCACCCCCAGGCTCTGCTTGCTCTTCTCCTATTAAAACTAAGTTTTTCTACACTACAATATTGTTCAGAAACTGAGATTTTCTTGATCACTTGACCTCTATATGCACATATAAAGTAACTTTTAATGATTTGATGCCTGGGGGTGGATACACAAATGATCTCCCAGGAAACTACATATTTTGCTCCTATCAGCAATTCAGTCTTCTGGATCAGTATTCGGAAGTTCTTTCGTCGAGCTGAATTCATAAAGAAGCAAGTGTCTCAGCTAATCTCTTCTCCACAGAACTGTTACAACTTTGTGATTTAAGCCTTATACTAATGTAAGTGCGAGCTAGCCCAAGACTTTCCACAGATTTTAAATTTCTCAGAGATATCCGAAGGGAGATAACTTATGAAATTTGGAGCCTTTCATGCTTGTTTTACAGACTACTTATCACTGCAAATATGAGAGAGATAAGGGGAAAGCAGAAAGAACGTTAAGCTATTTTGGCTTCCAGTATGACCCAGATTAGACAAAACGTGTTCCAGATTCAGCCTCTAAGATCAAGCAAGAATTATTTGACTGTCCTCAGCCATTTTTCATTAGTCTCGCCATGAAAGAAAGTATATGGCTACAGAAAGCACTTAGTCAAGAAGTCTTTCAAGCTTTCTAAACCTTCTAAGGCATATTGTTTGCAGATGCTAATGATATTATGATTTCATCAGGGAGAGAGTTAAATAAATAAATAACCCCTTTTATTTTGCATACCCATTTTTAAAATTACTGCAATAGCTATCCTGTCCAGTGTTAACTTTATTCTTGATGTAGTCCCCAGAATCAAGTAATGTCAGATCATAATTCACTTTGTGCAGTATGTTTTATGTAGTTGTCCTTTTCTATAGCTTATAGTTCCTTGCAGTCAGAAAGGAGGTGCGTAGTAGATGTAAGAAAATGAGAAACAGCCTTGGAAATGTTCCAGATTCACAGGAATTAGCCTAATGAAAAGAGTAAAAAGCTATTAGTTCCTGCTCGGACAGTGTGTGTCTATATACAGTATACACATGACACTGCATTAAAGCTACCATTTTTGGTCTGCAACAATATATAAACGTTTGCTGGAAGGGGTATCTCCTTGGTGCCACCTAGTGGCTATCTGGCATATTGCAACTCAAATGTAGCATCCTAGTACAGTGGTGGTGAACCTATGGCATGAGTGCCAGAGGCAACACTCAGAACTCTCTCTGTGGGTATGCACACCATCATCCCAGCCCCATCTCCCCCACAGCCCCTTCCTCACCAGCAGCCCCTCTGGAGGGGAGACACTCCCAGGTGCGGCCCATGTGGAGCAGCGCAGCCAAGCACATGGCAGCTGGGCATCAGATGCTGCTGTGGGGCACAGACGGAGGGCGTGGCCATCATGGTGCTGCAGGGCTATCTGGGCGATCTACGGCAGGCTCTGGATGGCCCTCAGGGTGGACGGGGTGAGGGCGGAGCAGGGCAGGAGTGGATGGGGTGGGGGTAGGGCGGTTTTGGGGCACTCAGTCTCTAAAAGGTTCGCCATCACTGTCCTAGTGCATGTGCATTTTTGTGTTTTTGGTATCAGACAATATTATTATGGTGGAATATAGTCAGGAGTCATAGGAGGGAGGGGCTCTTTCCCAGAGGGCATAGAGGTAGCATAACATGGAATGTCTGGTAGACAGGAAGAGAGAAAAGTCGGCCCCTCCCTAGCAGTTTATAGCCATTGCAGAAAATTGCTTTCATCTGGCAAGATTCTGTTTGTAGGTAAACAATAAAGAAACTATTCAGAAGTAATTCCATGTGTCACTATTGGTTCTTTTTTTCCCCTTTTAGTACTGTCCATGGGGTTTTCATGGCAAAGAACAACATTAAGAAAACCAAAATCATGGCATCCCGCCCTCTCAATTCCTGGCAAATAGATGGGGAAGAAATGGAGGTAGTGACAGATTTTATTTTTCTGGGCTCCAAGATCACCTCAGATGGGACTGCAGCCAAGAAATTAAAAGACGCTTGCTCCTGGGGAGGAAAGCTATGGCAAATCTAGACAGCATTCTAAAAAGCAGAGACATCACCCTGCCAACAAAAGTGCGTATAGTCCAGGCCATGGTTTTCCCAGTTGCAATGTGTGGCTGTGAAAGTTGGACCATAAGAAAGGCTGAGCGCCAAAGAATTGAGGCCTTTGAACTATGGTGCTGGAGAAGACTCCTGCGAGTCCCTTGGACTGCAAGGCGTTCAAACCGGTCAGTCCTAGAAGAGATCAACCCCGACTGCTCTTTAGAAGGCCAGATCCTGAAGTTGAAACTCAAGTACTTTGGCTACCTAATGAGAAGGAAGGATTCACTGGAGAAGAGCCTAATGCTGAGAAAGATTGAAGGCAATAGAAGAAGGGGACGACAGAGAATGAGATGGCTGGATGGAGTCACTGAAGCAGTAGGTGTGAATTTAAATGGACTCCAGAAGATGGTAGAGGACAGGAAGACCTGGTGGAACGTTGTCCATGGGGTCACGATGGGTCGGACACGACTTCGCAGTTAACAATAACATTGGTTCTTTGGGTCTGACACATTTGTACCTATCTATCAGTGGTGGGATTCAAATCTGTGAACAACCGGTTCTCTGTGTGGATGCCACTTCTGGAAGTCCATTCTGGGCCTGGGCAACAACAACAACAAAAAAAATTAGCTACCGATTCTGCCGAAGTGGTGCAAACTGGCTGAATCCCACCACTGTACCTATCATTTATCAATCATCTATCTTGAAGCTGCTATGGGTGACTCTTGGGTATCATGGATGGATGGATAGATGGATGGACAGAGACAGATAGAGAGATGAAGAGATAGATAGATAGATGTGAATGAAATGCCTCTATTTCAATTGCTAAGTGATGTCTTCCAAATAACTTGGTCCAACTCTCTGGGGGCTTTCTAAAGTCACACCCACATGTGAATGTTGGCCATGAACCTGCAAGCAGGTGTGAAGAGAGGGTGCTTCCACCACTTCTGCACATTTTCTTTAGGTTAGTTTGTAGCAATGTACCATTTAGTTTGAAGTTAAACTGATCATGCAAAACAGAGTTCAGTTCATCTAAGTTCACATTTACTGTTCACAATCAGTCAGATGGAATCAATGTTTTGTTGTGTTCCTTCAGGATAAATTATACATTCATTTTGTCTTGTAGTGGTACAACAAAATCCAGTGTGAAAGGTGAAGCAAAAGAAAATTGACATGATGATGCAGAATACTTTGCCACCGATTGGAGGAAACATGTCCTGATCTATCAGAGTTGCTAAAGGTCAAAGAAGAATCTCATGAGATCCATTGCTCAATAAATTCTTTTTTTCCCTATTACAATCCTGACTATGCACATTAGGTCTCAGTTAAACTACCTTCTAAACAAATTTTGAAGCACCATGCCAGAGAACTGATTGAAAATTCAAACCTATGGTCACCAAGGGAACTATTAGTGTAACTGCCATGGTAGCTAATATACAAATTAGAGCATGGTGTCCCTATCATGTTCCAAAGTGTTGCTGAAGGTGTGTAGGTCAACAGAGGTGGAGGGGATGCTGCATAGAAAAAAACATATGAAAGGATATAATCAGTGGTGGGATTCAAATACCTGAACAATCGTTTCTCTTACTGGATGTAGGCCTGGGCCTCCTAGGCCTAGAACAGACTTCCACAAGTGGCATCCACGCACTTCCAGTGAGCCATACTAGGCCTGGGAGGCCTTCTCCAGGCCTCTGGGTCTAAAATGGATTTCCAGAAGTGGCATCCATGCACTTATAATGAGCCATTCTAGGCCTGTGAGGCATCCTCCAGGCCTCCGAAGTCTAGAACAGACTTCCAGAAGTGGCATCCATGCACTTCTGGTGTGCCATTCTAGGCCTGGGAGGCTGCCTCCAAACCTCCGAGGCCTAGAATGGACTTCTGGAAACTGTGCATTCAGCCGATTTTCTGAACTCAGCAAAGTTTAGCTATCGGTTCTGCTGAACCGGTGCGAACCAGCTGAATCCCACCACTGGATTTAATTGGTCTTGAATTAGAGAGGACCAAAATACCTATCATACTAGACCTTTTTTTATCATAGTCATGGATAGCTCACACAATAATGGGAGAAACCATGAAGGAAGAAGAAAATAACACCAATGTTATTATTCCACCATATTATTTTGGCCTAGAACATCCACACAACCAGACACAACCAGATACAATTCAAAGTAAAAGCAAGATCAGTGAAGTTTGACTTTCTGAATTGAAGGAGAAGAACCTGCAATGTCCTTATAAAGGAAGATACTAGAAGGCCAATTTGGATGGAAAATGGGGGAGCTTCTTGTGATCTGTCCGCTTCACCCCAAGATTGTATCTCTTCATTTTCACCATATAGTAAAAAAAAACAAATCTGAATCCATTTTTACATACATTTCCTTCTGTGAACAAGGTGAATTTGCCAATTTCTTTCACCTGCTGTTCTTTGCTTATTCTCTCTTGCCTTTATAACACAATAGCTTCTTTTCACTCCAAAGATACCACATGGTTGATGAGTGCACCCACATAAGGACTATGGTAGTATCGCTTTAAAAACTTGTCTCTGGGAAAATGTAAACCGAACCATCTCTTTCAGATCAGCAACCCGGATGTTAAAATGTCAGCAACTCAATGCATGAACATAAATCCATTTCAGGCAGACAGGCTGAGGCAATCAACATGGATGCTCTAATTTGAAGCCTCAGTGAAGACTTTTCAAGTCCAACAGTTTCTCCATGAAAGTGATCCAGATTGAAACAACATGATCAATCCATGCACATACACCCAAATATGTATGTATCTGATGGGGTTTTTTGGTGTGTGTGTGTTTAAAACTCTACACCAATATAGCACTACTTTGTGTGTGTGTGTGTGTGTGTGTGTGTGTGTGTGTTATATATTTTTTTTTCTGAGGTTTTTGCGGGTGTTTGTATGTAGGTCTTTGGTTATTCGGGTTTTCTCCCACGTAAAATTGGAAGTGTCTTGGCGATGTTTCGATGAAGTCTCATTCGTCATCTTCAGGCTAGTGCTTTCGGCTTCATGCTTCTAGGAGCAATGGAAGCATGAAGCCGAAAGCACCAGCCTGAAGATGACAAACGAGATTTCGTCGAAAAATTGGCAAGACACTTCCAATTTTACGTGGGAGAAAACCCGAATAACCAAAGACCTACACACACACACACACACACACACACACACACACACACACAATATATATATTGTGTGTGTGTGTGTGTGCATGTGTGTTTGAAATTCTACACCCATATAACACCACTTTCCTGAAGGCTATATCAAGTCACAGTTCAAGGTTACAGGGATGAATGCTGATAATCTACAATATGATCCCATCTTGTACGAGAAGTGAAATCCACAGTGAGGTATAGTATGTCCACATGATCATTGTGTTCATTAAAATATATTGAAGCATTCTTCAAAGCATAGCTGCACCAAGTACAGTCTGAAAAATGTTCATAAGCACAACTAGGATTAAACATTCAGCAAAAAAAAAAAAAAGAAAGAAAAAGAAAGAACACAGAAACCAGAACTTTAACCAAATGGTCTGTCATACTGAAAATCTTCCAAGTCCTTTTAAAAAAACAGCCATAGAAAGAGAATTCCACCAATGCATGGCCATCCTGAAACCATCTTGGGTCACAGCACTATATGAAACATGCTTGTCCATCTAATCTGCCTCTACAGCTCTCAAATGAACAAGGGAAGTGAAAAAAGGTTTCTATTCCTATTTTTCTCAAATGGCATCATTTTCATTAACGCTAATGTAGATTTCTGGGATATTGAAGTTTGCTTCTGAAGCAAAGCATCTCTGGAAAAAGAAACTGAGAACCCATTCAGCCAGTCCTGAAGCTTTGAAACTCAATTTCAGAGTCAGAAGGGCCAAAACATTTTCAGAAGACAAATGTTGAAGGCACTAGGGAGAACAATCATAGAATCCTAGATCTGTAAGGACCGTGGAGGTCTTCTCATCCAACTCTCTGCTCAAGGCAGGAGCATTCTATGACCCCATTCAAATGGTTGTCCAGTCTATTCTTCAAAATCTCCAGTGATGGACCAAGATGCAAAGCTGTGGCTTTTGGTTGGCAACTTGAAGGTCTAATCACACAAAATCTTTGACATGGCTGTAGAGACCATTTTAGCATCCTTAAGAAAGCTGGAATGTGGAGGTTTTCTCGTAGCTTGAGTATTATTTCCTTATTTTTTATTGCAATCCAAGAGTAGTTCTCTTTTTATTTTATTTTTTTCATTTTAAATATTGCTTGTCTCTTGGGTAAGTCGCTCTCCTGCAAGAACTTATAACAATGTTTTGTCTTCTCTCTAGAATTCACAAACCACAGTAACAAAAGGCTTTCTTATATATCTTCAGCATTTTTCCCCAACCTATTCATTATTTATAGCTAAGTGGGTGGCAAAAGATTAAAAGTGCCGAAAATAAAAAAAAGGTGCCTGGAGAAAATTCTCAGCAATTAGTTTGTCCTTTAGTTCAAGGCCAACAGATAAGTTAATTACAGAAGTGGTTCACTCAGTTTTTACACCTTGGGGGGTTAAAAAGCATAGCAAATGGACTTGGATGGGTCATCAATCTACATCTTTCCTGACAAAATTCATTTAAAGCAGACACAAGACCTGAAGGACATTAACAGTTGGGAAGAAAAATTTCATTTCATCGTACATGGAATAAAACTTCTGGTCATTCAGAATCACTGTACTTGCACAGCAAAGAGCTTCATCTGAGCAATTCAGCAACCCCCCAGCATCTTCTGAATGGACATGTACCCTACACTTGTTGACTTAGACCTAGGAAGAGTTTTATGGTGTTGAAAGAAAAATCTTCATCAGGGTCCAGCCCAAGCCCGGAATAAACAAAATGGAGACTGCTTTAGAAAGAAAGTTGGAGTTTATTGAAGAGCAGAACCACAAGACATGTGGCTCTGGAGCAGCTGACCACATGTTGCTGGGAGTGGTGGGTTTTTATACCTTCTTGGGCTTTTGTGTTTGGAATTGGTTCCTGTTCCTGTGGCATGAACTTTGACCTGAAGTTCAGTGTGCCCTTTTAGTATTCTGATGGTAGTGGGCTGACCCTATTATGTCCTAAAAGTCATGTTTTTAGAATTTGGGTGGGGGATGTAGATTTTAGGGGTCTTTGTTTTTCTAATCTCATCAGCTTCAAGCTTCCTGGCTCTAGTCTTCCTGAATGAATCTCCAAATCTACATTTCTACAGAGCTGATCTCTGCTTGGGCTATTAAAAAAACTGGGCCTGCTTTTCTGCCTTTAAGATCTTTTGGGGAAATATAATATTCTGCCTTTTAATATTCCCAAAATATTGCTTTCTCTCGTGGGGGGGTGCTGTCCTCCCACAATGGCAAGAACGAATATTCTTGAAGGCATACAGGACAAAACTAAATTAGAAGATGGAGGATAGAATTTACAGAACAAGAGATAATCCCAGGAGAGAACATAGCTGAGGGAGCTGATCTCCTCTATGTTACCTGGAGGACATTGAATAGGTTGAGGGTGGGAAGGGCTAAGTGTAAGACTACTATGCTCAAGTGGGGGTCGCTGGTGGATAACAAAATGCTGTGTGAATGTGGAGAGATGCAGAGTCCAGCCTAATCATTGGTCTGTCAATTACTACCAATGGAATGCACCAAAAGTAATTTATTTCTGGCAAATTATAAGCCCTAAAAAGTAGCCTCATTTTGGCAGTTTAAGGTTTGATCTGGACATGAAATTAAAAAAAAAAAAGGGAGAGATGAGGGGCAGCTTCAGCTGAGATCACCATTCCCAACCAATTTCTATCTGTACAGCTGGAACAACCAGTGCTTAAAAACATGATTTATTAAGATGGTTAAGAGTCTAAAACATTATATTTTGGTTTGGAGAAGATGGATTGATTATATTCAAAAGAAATATCAGACTGAAAAGTATTATCTTGCTTATGAGTAATTTTTAGATTATCATTAATAGTTTAATATGACTGACTTTATATTATTTTATTTTATATAATATTTTATATTATGTTATTTGTAGTATTATGGTTTAATTATATAATTATAGAATCATATAATTACTTTTGTTTTCAATTTGATAATATTTATTTTGAAGAGGAGTTAAAGTATGTTATCGATTTGATTAATAGTATAGTTGGGTAATGTTATTTAGATTATGTTTGTTTATTTGTAACCCTGTAATCAGCCCTGGGAAGTGGGGGAGGAGGGAGGGGTGGGAGGGATTGGGGATATATATTGTGTGAAATTTTTAAAACTTTTAATAAAAAAAGAGTCTAAAACGTAGGAAGAACGGTTGCAAGAACTGGGTTTGTCTAGTCTAGGGAAAAGAAGGACTAGGAGTGACAAGATAGCAGTCTTCCAATATTTGAGGGGCTGACATAAAGAAGAGGGGGTCAACCTATTCTCCAAAGCACCAGAAGGCAAGACAGGAAGCAATGGATGGAAACTAATTAAGGAGAGAAACAGTCTGGAACTAAGGAGAAACTGCCTAACAGTGAGGACAATTAACCAGTGGAATAGTTTGCCTTCAGAAATTGTGGATGCTTCATCACCGGAGACGTTTAAGAAGAGACTGGACAGCCACTTGTTTGAAATGGCTTAGGGACTCCTGCTTGAGCAGGGGGCTGGACTAGAAGGCCTCCATGGTCCTTCCAGCTCTATTCTGTAGTCAGTAAAACCTCTGCCACGTGGACAGATAACTCTCATTTTTGCAATTCAGTTACATCTGGACTGCATCTGGCTCGGGAAGGCTAATTAAAATGGCTAGATAGACTCTCCCAGAGGACTAAGACAGCAGTGTTCCAGTGATGCATAGTACTTGGATCCTGAGGGGTTAAAGAGAAAAAAAATAAATAAAAACAACCAGGAGAAGATAATAACAAACCTCTTCTATAACACTACAAACAAAACTGCACTGATGCAATTTTGGAAGACAAACTCAGCTCAAGGGTGTCATTATTTTGAGAGAACCGAAATAAACCTTCTTCCAGGGTTTCTTTGCTGATTTATACAGTTTTGATGATTTGAGTATTTATTTGCATATTTTTATTAAGCCATAACTGTTCTGTTTATTTTAGTTTAGTATCGTTTGTGTGTTTCAATAGCCACCTTGATTGTGCTGGCAGAATTCTTTTTTTTTTCTTTGTTTAAAAAAGAAGTTATAAATCATATTATAAATAAACATAATAAAAACAAAAAATAGGGTAGAATCTTTTCAGCTGACATTTAGCTTTGAGGACAAGGTGATTCAGTGTGGTGCGCCAACATTTTCTGCCTGAAATTGTATAACTGAGATACATGTTTATTACTTTATAAAATCTACAACACAGACCTCTCTGTACCAGTTATGAATCTTAGAGAAGATTTCTCAGAGCTAAAATCTCTAAATTATAATTGATGGATATGTTGATTGAAGTGGTATAAATCTCACACTGAAACTGAGAACTGTTAAATAAAATAGAAACTAACTCTCTCTGGTAGACAAGATACCTTAAAAATAGAAGTAGCTTTTAATTTCCTAAATACCAGTGAATTCTTTAAATGGTAGGCAGAAAGGAGGAGGAGGAGAGAGAGAAAATAAAATATTCTTCTCACAGTTCCAGTAAAAGTCACGTCATCCAAGAAACAAAAGGAAGGATATAGTTTTTGACTTCCACAGAAATTTCCTTTCTTTGTTGCTTCTAGCATGTGGTTTTCTTTGGCGTTCTAGCAAGAAGAAATGGTTAAACTCAATCTGGTCTCTTTTTCTACTGTCAAGTATTTCTGCATGTGGGAAGGAAGGAAGGAAGGAAGGAAGGAAGGAAGGAAGGAAGGAAGGAAGGAGGGAGGGAGGGAGGGAGGGAAGGAGGGAGGGAGAGGAGAAGGAGGGAGGGAGGGAGGAAGGAGGGAGGAGGGAGGGAGGGAGGGAAGAAGGAAGCAAGGGAGCAAGGAAGAGGAAGGAAGGAAAGGAGAGGAGGGGGGAAGGGAGGAAGGAAAGGAGGGGGAGGGAGGGAGGAAGGAAAGAGGGAGGGAAGGAAGGAAGGAGAAAAGGAGGGAGAGAGACGGAGGGAGGGAGGGAAGGAAGGAGGGAGGGGGGAGGGGGAGGAGGAGGGAGGGAGGAGGGAGGAAAGGAAGGGCAAGGAGCAAGGAAGGAAGGAAAGGAGGGGGAGGGAAGGAAGGGAAGGAGGGAGGGAGGGAGGAAGGAGGGAGGGAGGGAAGGAAGAAGGAGGAAGGAAGGAAGGAAAAGAGGGAGGGAAGGAGGGAGGGAGGGAGGGAGGGAGGGAAGGAAGGAAGGAAGGAAGGAAGGAAGGAAGGAAGGAAGGAAGGAAGGAAGGAAGGAAGGAAGGAAGGAAGGAAGGATTCACTGGTTTTAGATCATTGAATAACGATGGCGATATTTTAGTTACTGCTGTTGCCAGAAATTTAATAGTTTTGTTTTCTGGAAGTATTTTATTTATCACTTCATGTTAAAGGAAAGAGGGAAAAGAAAAGAGAAGAAATCAGGTAAAATTACAAAATACAAAGGACTAAATTTTATGTAAGTAGACAGTCCAATGACACAATTTGTTTTCCTGGGTCTTTGGGGCAGTGCAGTTCTCACTTCTGTGTTTAAAAACATGTTAAAATTATACCACAGAGGTAATTATGTCTAATAGTGTTGCTTGACTTCTGGAGCAGAGTCAGAGGCTGCAAGATATTAGTCTAAATGTTAATTTAGATAACTAGATTAAAAAAAAAAAGAACAGCTGAGGGAAAAATGCAGATGCATAAGTCCTAGTATCAGGAAAGACAGATTCATTTCTCCCCACACACGCTCATGTTGCTAAGATTAAATAATGAAAATAATAACTGAAATAAAACAGAGCGAGTGCACTGAAGGTGTGTAATATTAAACTATTTCAACTCTCTTGAATAAATCCAGAGTTTTGTGTCTTGAGTTGTTAAAATATGGTCAGCCTCTTTATGGTTTTTTAAAAAAAGATTTTGAATAAAAAAAACCCAAACCCCTCTTTTTCCATTGCCCCAACCTCACGGAAGAAAGTGGATGCCGTAACTGTAGCTTGTCGTGATCATTTTTAACAACCCCACTTGTGAAAACTTTCTTCCTTTTTTTTCATTCCCTGCAATCCCGTTTCCTAGAAAATTCATCTTGCTTGGGAGGTTTGTGCTTCTCCTTCCTTGCTCGCCTGAAAATAATTATTTCTGACAATTAACTCAGCATTTACGAATTCAAGTTGTCATCGGCTCCTTACTGTTGCCAACACTGTTGCTGGCAGCTGTATGCCAGCGTAATTCCCTGTGACTGAGAAATAAATAATGTAAAACTGGAGGGTGTTAAATATATTATATATGGTATTACAGCATCCTGAAAAGAGCACAGCCGGGTCCAAAGAAGCAAATCTGGAATCTTCGGTCCAGGGGCTGTTGTGGTTCAATATCTCCAGCAGTTTTTCTCCTCACATAATGAGCAACACAAACAGGTTAGCAGAGGTTGAAGTTCCATGCAGTGGAATGCAAACCTTGGCAATTAGTTACCTCAGCAGCCGAGGGGCTGTCAGAAGGAAGATGGCATAGATATACATATGTATATTTTTGCCTGCAGAGATGGGCTAAAATCAATCGGTGGCAGTGGTGGGATTCAGCCGGTTCACACCACTTCGGCAGAACTGGTAGCTAATTTTTTGTTGCCCAGGCCCAGAATAAATCTCCACACAGAGAATCAGTTGTTCACATATTAGAATCCCACCACTGATTTGTGGGAATATTTATTGATTTGATCTCAGTAGCCAAGGGAAGGGAGTGGGCTTCAATTAAATATTAAGAAGGAACTTCTTAACAATAAGAGATATTTGAAATGGAAGTAATAATTTCACATCTCAGTGACGTTCCTCCTCCTCCTCTTCTTCTTTTTCCTTCTCCTCCTCTTTGTCCAGGATGGTATAAGGCAGTGTTTCTCAACCTTGACAATTTTAAGGCATGTGGACTTCAACTCCCAGAATTCCACAGCCAGCAATGCTGGCTGTGGAATTCTGGGAGTTGAAGTCCACATGCCTTAAAATTGTCAAGGTTGAGAAACACTGGTATAAGGACTCCTGCCCTGGGCTGGGATTGGGCTAGAAGAACTGCAAGTCCCTTCCAGCCTTATAATTCTATGACTATATCTATGCTCAGCAACTAAAAAGCAGAGACATCACCCTGCCAACAAAAGTGCGTATAGTCCAGGCCATGGTTTTCCCAGTTGCAATGTATGGCTGTGAAAGTTGGACCATAAGAAAGGCTGAGTGCCAAAGAATTGAGGCCTTTGAACTCTGGTGCTGGAGAAGACTCCTGCGAGTCCCTTGGACTGCAAGGCGTTCAAACGGTCAGTCCTAGAAGAGATCAACCCCGACTGCTCTTTAGAAGGCCATATCCTGAAGTTGAAACTCAAATACTTTGGCCACCTAATGAGAAGGAAGGACTCACTGGAGAAGGGCCTAATGCTGGGAAAGATTGAGGGCAATAGAAGAAGGGGACGACAGAGAATGAGATGGCTGGATGGAGTCACTGAAGCAGTAGGTGTGAACTTAAATGGACTCCAGAAGATGGTAGAGGACAGGAAGACCTGGAGGAACGTTGTCCATGGGGTCACGATGGGTCGGACATGACTTCGCAATTAACAACAACAACAACAACAACAATGCTCAGAAAATGGGTTGCTTAATTTTCAGATCACCTGTGGTAGCATCTCAAATGCTGCCTGTCATTGTGATGCAGTAGTGATGTTCTTGGATTTTAGTAGTGCAGTGTGCAAGCCCAGCATGGATGAAGCTAACCTACTCATGTTAAAATGTCAGTCCTACAGTAGTCTGCTTAGACATTCTCTAGCTTAGCCATATCCATCCAGTTGAGTTGCTAAAATAAGTGTTTCCCCCACACCTTTCAATCTAGCAACTATTGTGAAATAAAACAATAATACAAGGTGAACAGTATATTTGGAAGACAGGTGGAAACACGACTGAAATATATAACAAAAAATGTTTCTGATTCCCTTTTTTGCTTCAAGTTGACCTTTATCAGCTTTGTAGTATAATTCAGTTTCATTCCAAACTGAAATTCCAAATATTAGCATAGAAGACCATACAACCGTTTTGTTTTCTCTTTTTTTCAGAATATCATTTGTGTTCAGTGAGTGGTAAAATACGCATCTATTAATCACTCATCCTAAACTCTCCTGCCCATGCACAATTGTTAAGCTCGAAAGAGATTTAAAAAAGGAAGCTCTCACTTTTTCTGTTCCTATTTCTTTTCCTATTTCTTTTATCACAAGGAAAACATAAACTAAGACAAAGCAAACAAAAACCTGACAGTCCTTGTAAAACAAAGATGAAATGCTTCAAAGAGAAAGAGAAAACAAAAAAATAGAAAATTATGAATTCCATTTGTACAGTATGTGTAAAGTTTATAACTTACCAGTGCAGAATTAAAACTCTGAAGCTTCTTCATAAGGGCGCCCTATTTACATCCAACAGTGCCTTCTTACTTTTAACCTTTGGTGAATCTTTTCTACATAAATTTATCTCTTGCGGCAGATCCATTTCCATTTCGTCTGTCACCATTTCACAGATGTTATTCATATTTTTGGGTTATGTGTCATGGTTCTGATAGATGAAACCAATTAAAAGAACTTCAAGGCAAGGATTTCTTCCTTAAGGAACATTTTATTCAGGAAATAAAGTATTGGCACTTACATAGTTGAACCCAAGACTAAAGTTTGCTCCCTCTATACCCGCCCCAGAAAGGTCATCATAAATCACATTCAACAATTAATCTAAAATCCTCCCTTCTACATTTGAGAATCCCAAGCAATAGAAAAAGCAGAAGTAAAGTAAAAGGTAAAACGGCTGCAATTTCTTAATTGTCAGGCATCAACATCATGTTTATACCCAAGATGTGAACACAGCCCTTTACAGTTTATTATTATTATCGATCATCGCACAGTCAGCCAGATGTTCAGACTGGATTTGGCATTTTGTCTACCTATCGAGTCCTTACCCAGGACCTGGGATAGGCAGATGTGGATGTTTGATGGTATTACAGATATCGTCGCAGGATGGAAGCAGTTCCTAATAAGGCTGCCTTTTGCAATTGACTAATAGCGAATTTGTCAATGCCAATGGTGTTCAAGTGGTGCTCCAGTTGTTTTGGGATTGCACCCAAGGAGCCTATTACTATTGGTACTACCCTTGCTTGCTTTTGCCACAGTCTTTCTATTTCTATTTGTAGGTCTTTGTATTTTGTTATCTTCTCCAATTCTTTCTCTTCTATTCTGCTGTCTCCAGGCACTGCCACGTCCACTATCCAGACTTTTTTGTCTTTCTTATCGACAATTGTTAAGTCTGGGGTGTTATGTTGCAGGTGCTTGTCTGTTTGAATTCTGAAGTCCCAGAGCAGTTTAATTTTATCATTTTCTATGACTTTCTCTATTTTATGATCCCACCAGTTTTTGCTTACAGGCAAATGATATTTTTTGCAGATCTTCCAATGCACCATTGTTGCTACTTTGTCATGCCGCTGCTTGTAATCAGTTTGTGCAATCTTCTTGCAACAGCTTACCAAGTGGTCCACTGTTTCTTCAGCTTCTTTGCATAGGCGGCACTTACTGTCTGTTGCTGTCTTCTCAATTTTGACTTTGTATGCATTTGTCCTTAAGGCTTGGTCTTGTGCAGCCAGAATTAGTCCCTCGGTCTCTTTCTTCAATTTTCCTGCTCTTAGCCATTGCCAGGTTTTATTGTTATCTGCTTTCCCAGCTATTTTTTTCATGTATTGGCCATGTAGTGCTTTGTCTTCCCATGCCTCTGTTCTGTTCTTCATTTGGTCTTTCTTGTAGGCCAGTTTGGTCTCTCCAGTAGTTAGTAAGCCTTCCTGATATACTAATTTCAGTGCATCTTCATCATTGTTCTTCAGATATTCTTCCAAAGCCATTTTTTCTTCTTCAACCATCTGATGTACTTGTAGCATTCCACGCCCACCTATTTGCCTTGGTAGATAAAGTCTATCAATGTCACTGCGTGGATGAAGGGCATGATTCATTGTCATTATTTTTCTGGTCTGCCTATCCATTGCTTTTAGTTCTGCTTGAGTCCAGTCCACTATTCCAGCTGTGTACCTAATGACTGGGATTGCCCAGGTGTTGATTGCCTTTATGGTATTTCCTCCATTGAGTTTGGATTTTAAGATCTTCTTCACTCTCTTGATGTATTCACCTCTAATCTTTTTCTTGACTTCAGTGTGCTTGATGTTGTCAGCTTGAAGGATACCCAAGTATTTGTAGTACTCTTCCTCATCTAGACTCTTAATGTTATTTTCGTGGGGCATCTTGATTCCTTCAGTTTTCACTATTTTTCCTTGTTTGATAGTAAGTGTGGCACATTTGTCCAAGCCAAACTCCATTACAATATCTTGGCTATATATACGGACAGTGTTGAGCAGCGATTCTATTTCAGATGATGTTTTTCCATACAGCTTCAGATCATCCATATAAAGGAGGTGGGATAGTCTGGCAGATGTTTTTGATGTTTGATAGCCATGTCCTGAGTTATTCAGTATTGTTGACAGAGGAAACAGTGCAATAACAAATAGTAATGGTGATAATGAATCTCCTTGAAATATTCCTCTCTTGATATTAACCTCTCCCAGCTTTTCACCATTGATCTGCAACTGTGTCTTCCATTGTGCCATCGATCTTTGCACAAATTTTCTGATGTTTCTACTGACTCCTGTTATTTCTAGGCACTTTATTATCCAATCATGTGGCAGAGAGTCAAATGCCTTTTTGTAGTCAATCCATGCTACATTCAGGTTGGTCTTCCTTCTCTTGCAGTTTTCCAAGATCATTTTGTCTATTAGGAGTTGATCTTTTGTTCCTCTGCTGTTGGGACGGTTTCCTTTCTGCTCAGGTGGAAAGAGATTGTTTTCAACTAGATGCTGTTGCACTGCATCAGCTACTACACCAGTTAGTAATTTGAAAGTTGTTGGTAAGCAGGTAATTGGCCTGTAGTTACCTGGTGTTGCCCCTTTTGCTGGATTTTTCATTATTAGGTAGGTTTTCCCAGTTGTTAGCCACTTTTCAATTTCTCCTCCTTGTAGTATATTGTTGAACTGTTTGGCAATAAGTGGGTGTATAACAGTTAGATGTTTCAACCAAAACCATGCAGTTCATCTTCACCTGGTGCTAACCAATTTTTGATTTTCTTTGCTCTTTTTTCTACCATTTTTGTTGTTATTACTAGTTCTTTCATTTCAACTTCTGTTTTATTTGCATCCATCTCTTTTAACCAAGCCGCATCCTTGTTGTATTTCTTTGGGTTATCCCATATCTGCTTCCAGAACTGCACTGTTTCTTCCTTGTCAGGTACTGACGGATTCCTTGCAGTTTCTCCATTGATGGATTGGTAGAAACGTTTCTGATTGGATTGAAATTGGAGGTTCTGCCTATAGTTTGCAATTCGAGCTTCATATCTACTGATTTTCCTGGCTATAGCTTTTATTTGTTGCTTTATTATTTCCAGTGCTTCCTTGATCTTCCTTGTTTCTACGTGGTATTTCTTGATTAGGTATTCTTTGTTCTTCTTGTTCTTCAGCTTCTTTTCTTTCATCTGTTCTAGCTTGCTTGCATGTGATCTTAATTTGCTGATCTTATTTTCTAGTCTAACCTTCCATTTTTGTGGTGCACTGTTTGTTTGTTTTTCTTCTTTGTTGATTTTGCATCCCAGGTATTCAGTTATAACTGCAGCTGTGCTGTACATTAGTTGGTTTGTTTATTGCAGTGAATTGATGCTTATATTTGATATTGCAGTATTTGCATCTTTTAACGCTTGTGCTAGCTGTTTTTTTGGAACAAGCTTCAAGGCAGGCAGCCTTATTCTGGTGTTTTTGTTTTGTTCTAGAAACTAAGCTATTCTTTGTTTCAATTATTTTACTTCTTTAGAGGGCTTTGTTCTTCCTGAGGCAGAGGTGCATGATTTCCAAATGAGAACAGTTGTATATTCTCTGCTAGATTCCTTCACTGCCAACTCCCCCTGGTTTGCCTTACATCTGAAAGTACTTCTGGTAAGGCTTGATTCTTTGCACTGGGTAAACACTTGCACGTTCGTCCAATTCTGTTTCTGCTGAATACTTTATTTCGTGTTATAAATCGGCGTTGATCTGCTAGTCTCTGTTCTGTTATTTCTGATTCTGGATGTTGTTCTTTCCAGAATTGGTGCATTCGATTTAGATATCCTCGTCTTGTTGGACTTGATCTGTAGTAACAGATCATTATTTCTTTGTTTTCCATCACTGTGTATCTGCGACGGGTAAACACCTTTTCTTCCAGTAGTTCTGCAGCTGCTGGCCCTGGTTGCTCAGCCAACAGTCCTGAGTCCTGTAACCCACTTTTCACCAGATATCCAGGAACTCCAATATTTAGCATGGACCTTGTTAACCCGGGCGACATCCGAGCCAGTATGGCATTCTGAAATTTACGTCTCACCATATTTTTATGGGAGAGACACTCTTTGTCTGACTCCTCTGATGAGACCTGTCCAGTATGGTTGAACCTCTGGCATAGCTCTCATCTTCCTCAGAGTACACAAGCCCCACAACCACGTCAAGGTATTATTATTATTATTATTATTATTATTATTATTATTATTATTATTATTATTATCTCAATGCACCTTGAACTTCAGTTAGCCCTATTTTATAGGTTGTGGTTATGGTGAAGGGTGTATTTACACAATTATACTTAGTTAACCAGCTGTGTCCTTTACTGACATTGTTTTTTCAACACTGTGGACACAATTCCTTAGAGCAGTGATGGCGAACCTTTTAGAGACCGAGTGCCCAAACTGCAACCCCAAACCCACTTATGCATTGTTGGGTGCCAGGTGAGTGTGGCCCATTGGGTGGATGTGGCCAATTGGGTGGGTGTGGCCCATTGGGTGGGCGTGGCTGCAATGGTAACGGCAGACTGGGTGGGACTAAAAAGTTCAATCAATCAATTCCAACTTTGCAAGATCTTTTTTTTCCCGCGAGAAGTTGAAATTGATTTGATTGAACCTTCTCTTTTTTGCACAGTGGCAGAGGCCTAAAGCGAAAAGGTTTTATAAAACCCAGCTGAAAGCCTAGGACTGGGGCGACGGCGCACGTGCCCACAGAAAAGGCTCTGAGTGCTGCCTCTGGCACTCGTGCCATAGGTTCACCACCACTGCCTTAGAGGTTGTATCTGGCCTCAATCATTCAGTTTTTAGAAAACCTGGAAGTAGATACTGCTTTTGCCAGATTTTTGAACGATTAACAATTTTAGTATTGATATAAGTTCTAATCTGTTTTTAGTTTTTTATTGAGTAATTTTATTTTGTTTTAATATTTTGTTAACCACCTTGAGTATTAAAAGACTGAGTATAAATCAAATAAAAATGGAAGAAATTGCCATGAGATGGAGTTTGCTGAGAAACAGCAAAAGCATGTGTCCATTGAGGAAAGAAAAATCCTGAATTTTATTTTATTTATTTATTATGCATCAACCTTCCTATCTTGCATTTGGTACATGGGTTTATCTACTCCCAATGATATTTAGTCATATCTACAATAAGGGGCTCTTTGGTCTGATAGGTGTATCATCTTTTAAACATTATCCTTGATTGACTATGATCATATAACGAAGGATTGTAAAATCCTGAGCAAAAGCAGGAAATACTCAGCTCGCTACTTGGCTCATGTAGGACTACTGAAAATCAGTATGTGCAATAGGTTCAAATAATTATATGAATAGACCACCCTTCTCCATAACATCAAGTAGCTTTCATTTAGACCCCATTCTTCTCTTACTTTAACTCTACAACATACATTATTTTATATCTCTAAATTTTCATCCCAGAATGCTTCATTTCACACCTATGTTTCAAATTAAAAATACTGTAAACAGAAATTATCTGACATATTGTATTCTGTCATAAACTAAATGAATTCTCATTCCTAATCTAAATGCTTTAAAAAGACATATGAATATT